>NC_133666.1:49557487-49857487 GCF_037893015.1 Macrotis lagotis
CAACTGCCTAGGGGTGAGGAGAGACTTACCCACACACACTTTTAAATTTAATCTGTATTATCAACATGTTCTCCATCACTTTAGGTCTGGTCAATCAACCGACCAATAAAACAATCTTTGATCTGATTTCTGGGGTGTAAATGCTCACACTGAAAACTGAACAATTTGTTCTCTTAGGTCCTTTACCAGGTGGCCTGAGCACCTCCATAGAATCATAGAGTAAGAGCTAGAAGAGGTCTTAGAAGCAATCTATTCCAAATCTCTTATTTCAAAAATTCATTTCAATGGAAATAGAAGGAAAAAAACAGTCCCTGAATATTGATAAGTAAAGGTGAAATTTTCTATGTTATAAATACAAAGTAATTTTTAAAGCACTAACACCTAACAGCAGTTAGTCATTTCAAAGATGTGAAGAAAGAACTTGTCATATGTGGAGAATGGCAAGGAAGCCTGTTTTTTCAGAGAATAGAATATGGACAGGGGAGTCATTCATAATCCTTTTGGAGGTGTCTGAAAAGACAGCTTGGAGTCAGATTGTGATGGGCTTTAAATGACAAATGGCAATTTTGGTACTTTATCCTAGTGTGAGTAGGGAGCCACTGAAGTTGCTTAAGAAGAAGAGTAGTTAAATGTATGTTGTAGGAATAGCAACTTGGCAGCTTTGCCAAGGAAAGATTAGAGGGGAAAGGCTGGATGAAAGGAGACCAATTAGTAGGTTTCTCTTGGTGGGCATGGGGAAAAGTGACAAGGATCTGGCCTTGTGTGGTGGCCATCTGAGTGAAGAGAAGGGGAGAGATGCAAGAGATGATCAGTAGAACTGAAGGTCAAACAGATCCCAAAAGGTAGAGAGCAAGAATTCAGTCACAGGTCCTTTGACTCCAATTCGATAATGAATGTAAAGCACTTTTATAAATGTTAGCTACTAAAAACAGCAACCTACCTGATCCTTTTTTTAAGACAGCCCAGGCTTCTGGGACAGAGCCAAGATAGCAATGTGAAGCTAGCATGCTCCCAGAGCTTTCCCCTATGCAACATTAAATGCAGCCTCTACACAGACATTAAAACTACAGATCCCACCAAAAAAATATCAAAACAAGTTTTTAACAGTAGACATCATGGAAGATCTTCAGAGAAGCTTTGTCTCTTCGGAGGAAAAGGGGAAGTAAAGCCCACCTAAGTGGGAGAGTGCGGAAAGCCAGTGGGAGTCGTCTAGGCCACAGCACAACCCAGGTCCCAGAAGCTAGATAGTATTAACAGGTCCAGGGAGTTAGATAGCAGGCCAGCAGGAAGGGTCCCAACCCTAGACAAAGTCTGAGCCCTGGGAACACTGAGGCAACAGATGGGACTGGGTTGGGAAACAAACTACTGCATAGGCAGAGTCTAGATATAAAAGAGGACACAAATCTCTGCAGAAGCAATACCTGGGCTTCATAGGCAAACATCCTGGCTAACAATAAGGCAAGGATCAGACTCTAGACCCAGCAGAAAAAAAAAAAAACAAAAAACTATGGGTCTACACTCCCTATACCCCCAGGAGCAGAGGTCAACCCATTCAAATGAGCAAAAAAAATAAAAGAGCAGCAATCATAGAAAGCTACTATACAGATAAAGATGATAAAAAATGCCACCTCAGAAGAAGAAAACAGTGACAAAATTACCTACATGGGAAGTCTCAAAGGAGAATTCGTCTTAAATCCAAAATCTCACTAAAGAGCTTAAAAACGAATTTAAAACCAAAGAAGAGAGGGAGAAGAAAAAGGGCAAAAAAGAAATGAGAGTCAGGAAAATTATGAAAAATTGGCCAAAGATATCAACTCCTTTAAAAGTAAGAATAACAACTGGAAAAAATGGAGTTCATCAAAAAAGAAAGTTGACCAAATGGAAAAAGAATGCAACTCAGCAAAAAAGTAAAATTAACAAACTGGGAAAGGAAACACAAATGCTAACTGAAGAAAATAAAACCTGAAAAATTAAAATTGGACAAATAGAAACTAATGAATCTATGAGACACCAAGATTCCATCCGACAAAATCAAAAGGCTAAAAAAATGAAGAAAATGTAAAGTACCTTTTATGAAAAACAAACAACCTTGAAAATAGATCCAGGTGAGATCATTTATAACTTACCAAAAAGCTTAGATCAAAAAAAAAAGAGCCTGGAAAATATCTTTCATGAAACTGTAATGGAAAACTATCCTAATATACTAAGACAAAAATAGTTCTTGAAAGAATACACAGAAACACTTCCCGAAAGAGATTCCAGAATAAAATCCATATTATAGTCAAATTCCAGAATTCTCAAATAAAGAAGAAAATACTGGAAACAGTCAAAAAGAAACCATTTAAATACAAAGGAACCATAATGAGAATTACACAGGACTTATCAGCTTCACCAATAAAAAAAAAAAGATCAGAGGACCTGGAATATATTTCAGAGAGCAACAATCCTCTGAGTGGATTACAATGAAGAATTTAACTACCTGCAAAATTCAGCATATTCTGTCAGGAAAAAAAAAATAGATTTTCCATGAAACAGAAGACTTCCAAAATTTTCTGGTAAAAAGATCAGAACTGAACAGAAAATACAAGACAAAAAGAAGGTAAAGAAGGTAAATGGAAAGGGAGAAAAATGCTACTCAAGAATATTAAACTGTATAGATCCCTACAAGGGAAGGTAACACCTTTAACTCTTGAGAATTTTATTTTCCTTATAATAGTTAAAGGTTGAATATACTTGAAGGGAATGTACTTTGAGAATATGGATATAAATGAGACATAAATGCAATGTTGATTATAAGGGTGGTATTTCTTATAGAGACAAGGGAGAGAGAGTAATTAGAGATGATACATAATTAAATCACAAAGTGACTTTACTAAGGAGGGTTGTAGTACAATAGGGGCAGAGGGTGGGAGCATACTTAGAAAGACTGAACATAAATAGATTAGGAAAAGATTTTACCCTAATCCAGGACTTCAATGAACAAGTGTTTAAGTACCATGGTTGGGGTGCTAAAAGGGATTGAGAGAAAGAGTGTACCTGATACTTTGGGGGAGGGAATCTACAAGATCTATGGCTGGAATACTATAGAGACAGAGGGAGGGAATATACTTAGATGGACTGGACATGAAAAGATCATGAAGCATTTTGCTTTACTTGATGCTTTGGCTACAACTGCAGGGAGTGAATTTGGCAGGGGAAGGTATAAAAGGTTCATGAAATGATTTGCCTTTGCATGATGCTTTGTATCATGAGGATCATGTGTCCGTGGAGGGTATTTGAAAAGAGGAGGCAGTATAAATCAATTACAATTTGATGTGATTTATGACTCTTGAGAAGTGTATGTATTTCTAATGGAACAGAATAAGGCAATGCTGCTTATCAGTCAAGCAACTTTGAGAATATGGTATTTCTATCAGGACAGATAGGAGTATAATTTGACAAAGGAATTATAGGGACAAGACAGGATTAAAACAATAAAGACACAAAAAGAAGGACTACAGTAGGAGAAGGCTAGGCAATAGTCCTTAAATATTACCAGATGAAGAGGCACAAAGACCCATTTTATAGTAGAGAGAAAGTTGTTATGTTCTTCATTCTTGAAGAAGAAGGAAAACAGGGTATAAATACTGAGTAAATCATATTTCCAACAGATTTGGTCCAGAGATGGAATAACAAACATTTCTAATTGAATTTAAAAATCTATACTACCCTACAGGGTGGTAGGGAAAGGGAAAGAAAGGTTAAGAAGGGACTGATAAAATGGAAGGTGAAGATAAAAGTGAAAGGAAAGTTAAAGTTAAAATGTAAAAGAAAAGTTAAAGGGGAAAGGGAGCAAAACATTAGTGAGGAGGAATAAGGGGAAAAGAAAGGAAAAGTATAAAGAGGGAAAGATAATATGAAGGGAGATACAGAATTAGTAATCTTAATGGTAATTATGAACAGAATGAACTGTCTCATAAAATGGAAGTGTATAGTAGAATGGATTAAAAACCAGAATCCTACAAAATACTGTTTATAAGAAACACATTTGAAAAGAGATACATACAGGGTAAAGGTAAAAGGCTGCAGCAAAATATGTTATGCTTCATTACAACTAGAATTTCTGATAAAGCATTCATTTCTAAAATATATAAAGAAGGGGCAGCTAGGTGGTTCTGTGGATAGAGCACTGACCCTGAGGTAAGGAGGACCTGAGGTCAAATTTATTCTCAGACACTTAATATTTACTTAGTTGTGTGACCTTGGGCAAGTCACATAACCCCATTACCTTGCCAAAAAATAGAGAGAACTGAGTCAAATTTATAAGAAAACAAGTCATGTCGCAATTGATAAATGGTCAAAGGATATGGAAAGGCAATTTACAGATGAAGAAATTAAAGCTATCTATAGTCATATGAAAAATTGTTCTAAATCATTATTGATTAGGGAAATGCAAATTAAAACAACTCTGAGGTACCACCTCACACCTATCGGATTGGCCAATATGACCAAAAAGGAAAACGATCAATACTGGAGAGGATATGAGAAAACTGGGACACCAATGCATTGCTGGTGGATTTGTGAAGTGATATAAGCTTTCTGGAGAGAAATTTAGTATTATGCTCAAAGGGCAATAAAATTGTGTATACCTTCGACCCAGGAATACAACTGCTAGGTCTGTATCCCAAAGGGATCACAAAAAAGGATGAAAAATCCACAAGTATAAAAATATTCATAGTAGTTCTTTTCATGGTGGTAAAGAATACGAGATTGACGAGATGCCCATCAATTGGGGAATGGCTGAACAAATTATGGTTTATGAATGTGATGGAACACTATTGTTCTATAAGAAATCATGAGGAAAAGGACTTCAAGAAATCCTGAAAAGACTTAAATAAACTGATGCTGAATGAAATGAACAGAAACAGAAGAACATTATTTACACTAACAACAATTTTGGGTGATCAACTATGATAAATTTGTTCATTTCAGCAGGATAATAATGAAAGACAATTTTAAAAGACTGGTGATAGAAAATACCATCCATATCCAGAGAGGGAAATGTGGAGTTTAAATGCAGGCCAAACTTACGATCTTCAATTTTTAAAAGCTATCTTATGTATTATGCCATTTTTTCCTTCTCTAATGTTTTTTTCTTCTGTTTGAATTTGATTTTTCTTTCCCAACAAGATTACTATGAATCTATGTTTAGCATAATTGCACATGTAAAGCCTATATTAGAGGGAAGGGAGGGAGGGAAAAAATGTAAAACTCCAAATCTTGCAAGAATGATTGGTGAAAACTATTGTTGCATGTTGTTGAAAGAACAACTAAAAATATTTTAAAATATATATTATGCTTCAGCAGAAGTAAAAAAAATTCAGGGGTCGAAATCCTGTTATCAGACAAAGTTAAAGTAAAAATAGATCACATTAAAAGGGATAAGGAAGGAAATTAATCTTCTTAAAGGGGACTATGGGCAATGAAGTTATATCATTATTAAACATATATGCACCAAATGATATAGTATCCAAATTCTTAGAGGAGAAGCTGAATGAATTATAAGGAGACACAGACAGCAAAGCTATAATAATGGGGTATTTCACCTCCCTCTCTTAGAATTAGATAAATCTAACCATAAAATAAATAAGAAGGAAACAAAGTAGGTGAATAAAATCTTAGAAAACTTGGAAATAACAGACCTCTGAAGAAAATGAATAGTGATAAAAAAGAATATACCTCTTTCTTTGCAGTACACAACACCTATACCAAAATTCACCATGTACTAGAGCATTACAAACTTACAATCAAATGCAGGAAAAATAAATGCACACTTTTCAGATCATGATGCAATAAAAATTACATGTAATAAAGGGCCATGGAAAGGTAAACCAACAATTAATTGGAAACTAAATAACTTGATTTTAAAGAATGAGTAGCTCAAATAACAAATCATGGAAATAATCAACCATTTTATCCAAGAAAATGATAAGAATGAGAAATCATACCAAAATTTCTGGAAAGCAGTCAAAGCATTTTTAGGGGAAATTAAATATCTCTAAATGCTTATATGAATGAAATAGAGAAAGAAGAGATC
Source organism: Macrotis lagotis (assembly GCF_037893015.1). Taxonomy (NCBI): domain Eukaryota; kingdom Metazoa; phylum Chordata; class Mammalia; order Peramelemorphia; family Peramelidae; genus Macrotis; species Macrotis lagotis. Next base: position 49,563,564 of record NC_133666.1, read on the forward strand.
AATGAATTGGGTATACAACTAAAAAAGCTACAAAAAAGGAGAAATTAAAGATCTCCAATTAAATACCAAATTAGAAATTTTGAAAATCAAAGGAGAGTTGAATAAATTTGAAAGCAAGAGAATCATTGATCTAATAAATAAAACTAACTGTTGATTTTTATGAAAAAAACAAATAAAATAGAAAAATCTTTGGTTAATCTGATTAAGAAACGAAAGAATACTAAATTACCAGTGTCAAAAATGAAAAAGGTGAACTCACCATCAATAAGGAGGAAATTAAATAAATAATTCAGAGCTATTGTGCCCAACTGTATGCTAATAAATTTGACAACCTGAGTAAAATGGATGAATATTTACAAAACTTCAAACTACCCAGATAAACAGAAGAAATAAAATACTTTAACCCTATTTCAGAAAAAAATAAACTCCCTAAGAAAAAGTCTCCAGGTCCAGATGGATTTACAAATGAATTCTACCAAAAATTTAAGGAACAATTTACAGAACTAGAAAAAATAGTAACAAAATTCATCTGGAGCAACAAAAGGTCAAGAATATCAAGAGAACTGATGGAATAAAAATGTAAAGAAAGGTGGCTTAACTGCACCAGAGCTAAAACTATGCTATAAAGTAGCAGTCATAAAAACTGGCTGGAATTGATTAAGAAATAGAGTAATGTGGGCAGCTAGGTGGTGCAGATAGAGCACCGGCCCTGGAGTCAGGAGGACCTGAGTTCAGATGTGACCTCAGACGCTTAATGATTACCTAGCTGTGTGGCCTTGGGCAAGCCACTTAACCCCATTTGCCTTGCAAAAAATCTAAAAAAATAGAATAATGGATCAGTGGATTAGGATAGGCTCAAAAGAAACTAGAGTCATCAATTGTTTGACAAAACCCAAAGACATTAGCTTCTGGGCTAAGAACTCACATTCGACAAAAACTACTGAGAAAACTGGAAAATAATATGACAAAAACTAGGCATAGACCCATATCTCACACCCGATACCAAAATAAGATCAAAATGGGTACAGGACTTAGACATAAAGGGCGATACCATAGATCAATTAATGGATCAAGAAAGACTCTACCTATTGAAAGGGGAGAAATTTATGACCAAATAAGAAAGAGAATACATTATAAATGGCAAAATGGATTATTTTGACTATATTAAATTAAAAAGTATTTGCACTAATAAACACAATGCAGCCAAGATTAGAAGGAAAAGAGAAAGCTGGAAAACTATTTTCACAGCTAGGGGTTCTGATACAGGTCTCATTTCTATAATATATAGAGAGGATTGTATCAAATTTATAAGTTACAAGTCATTCCCCAAATTGATAAATGGTCAAAGGATATGGACAGTTTTCAAAGGAAGAAATTAAAGCCCTATCTGTGTGTGTGTGTGTGTGTGTGTGTGTGTTCATGTAATCATGAAAAAACTCTCCAAATCATTATTGATTAGAGAAATGTAAATTAAAACAACCATGAAGTACCACCTCACACCTGTCAGATTGGTTAAGATGACAAAAAGGGAAAACCAAACCAAACCATAGAATCTGAATGAACGCTTAACTTTTTCAAAATTTCTCTGTTTTTCCTTCCTATCCCATGACTTTCTTTCTTTTCCCTTAGTGCTAATTCCTCATACACAAAATGACTAAAATTTAAATATGTTAAACACAAATGTACATGTACAATGTTACTAGACTGTTTGCCACTGAGGGGAGGGGGTGGGGTGGGAAGGGAGGGTGGAAGACAATTGTGTAACATAAATATGCAAGTGGATCAATGTTGAATAACTTTCATAACAAGTAATTGGAAAAATAAAATAAAATATCAATTAAAGTTTTAAAAAAGGCAGCTCAGAATAGTGGAAAGAAGGCTGGACTTGCAGTTGTGAGACCTAGGCTCATATTACCAACTTTCTTCCTTGTTACCTACATAAGGGTGAGTCATCTTATGGACATAATACATGAATGTCTCTTATTACAATAATGACAGGAATTTTTAAATGTATTATTAATAAAAATAAAAATATTTAAAATTAATAATAATAAAACAAAAATATTTCATAATAACATACTTTCTAATTCTGGTGATGATGATGATAGTGTTTGTCCTTTGTTCTCAAAGAAGACATCAGAGAGGTGATGCCATGATATGCAAGTAAGTTGGATTTAAATGAGGGGCTGCTGTGCAAAGTCACCAGCCTCACTTTCTCCTCTAGAGTCATCTGGATCCAGTGGCTCTGAATCAGAAAGATATGGATATGGCTAATCTGCATCCAGTCTTGCCTGGTAGCCATGGGGAGAAATGACAAGAATCTCAACTTGTGTGGTGTTCATCTGAGTGAAGTGAAGGGGATGTCTATATGGATAAGGAAGACTGGAGATGTCCCTGCATGCAGTGGGAGATCTTAGATTTGCTTAGCAGAAATTGGAGGCCATCACGAGGTCAAAAAGGAATGCCTGTCCAAGGGTTGGGGCTTACAGGATCCCATGAGAGTAGTCAGGGTTTACAGGAGCTGGGGAGCTAGTTGGGGTATACCCAAACACCAAAGTAGTAACTTGGAGGAAATGCTAAGAACATTAAAAGTTGGCTAAAGCATCCCAGAAGCTGGATAGTGAGGGCTATGTATGCAAAGAATCAAAGAAGTAGCACACAGCACAGGTGCTAAAGAAAGTAGAGGGAAGCAAGACGGGGGCCTTTCTATGGCTTCCTTTTACTGGGGAATGCAAAATATATTTCTCTAATTTTTAAAAGCAATCATAGAATCTCAGTTATAAACACTTCAAAAGTTATTTAGCTCAACACACAGCTGTTCCTAAATCCTCTTTACAACACCCCTAACACATTTATCTATGCTGTGCTTGAAGATCTCTAATAAGGGGGAACCCGCCTCCCTAACTGACCTTTTCTACTTTGGGACGGTTATGATCATCAGGACATTTTCCCCTCATATTGTCCAAGCAGGACAGACAGGATTCAGTTGGTCAGGCTTCAGGAACCAGATGACCCCTGTTTCTATTCTCTCCAGAGGGTTGCCAGGGGCTGATAGCTGGGAGAATGGTGAGACCGAGATACTGGGGGTGACCGTGGCAACCAGTTTTCCTTCATGTTTGTCAAGGAACAGTTTCACATCTCAGACGAAGAAGTAATTGAAAAACAGGGATGATTTATCAGGTTGCTCAGGAACTGCTAGCTAACTGCTATTCAATTTGCCACATTCCTGAGGACTTTTAGGATCCTAGAGCTATAGAAGGGCCTCAGAACACAGAATGTGTGAGCTGGGAGAGACTTTACATTTTTCAAACTAGAAAGAAACTTAGAGGTCTTATAATTCAATCCTCTGTTTTTACGGATGAAGAAACTGAGAATGATGGCACAGATCGAAAAGGTTTTCTTTAATCATATTCAAGACAAGAGGAAGATAAAAGAAGGTATAGACTTTATACTTGGGGTAGATGGGATAATTGTAGCTGACAACAGAGAGAAGACAGAACCTCTCACTTCTTACTTTGCTTTTTTTTTTTTTTAATTTATTCTGACAAGAAGAATGATCGGGAAATAGTGAATAAAAATGGTTAATAGGAAATTTAATTCCAAGTGGACAGTCAATATTTATTAAATGCTTACTACATGCTTAGGGATACAAAGAAAAACAAAAGATGTTCCTGATCCCAAGAGCTCACAATCTAATAGGGAACTACAATGAAAACAACTATAGACAAACAGGATCTAGGCAGGATAAATTGGATATAATCTATTAGGGAAAGCACTAGAATTAAGAGGGATTGGGAAAAGCTTCCTGCAAAAGTAGATTTTTCATCTGGGATCTGAAGGAATCCAGAGAAACCAGGAGATAGAGATGAAGAGGAAGAACATTTTTGAGTCTTGGTGACAGCCAGTGAAAATGCCTAGAACTGAGGGCCAGAGGGCCTTATTGGAAGATTAGGAGATCAGTATCACTAGGGATTAGGTGTAAGAAGAAAAAAGAGGGGCACAGGTTATAAGGAGATTTTATGTTTGATCCTGGAGTTGATAGGGAGCTACTGGTATTCACTGAACAGAGTGGGTGGCACGGTCAGACTTGTAGTAAGATCACTTTGATTGAGCTGAGCAGAGGATGAACTGGAGTGAGGAGAGACTTGAAGACCAACCAGCAGATTACTGCAATCATCTTAAGTGTGAAGTAATGAAGGTTTGTACCAGGCTGGTGGCAGTGTCAGAGGAGAAAAGGGGACATCTAGAAGAGACATTACAAAGGTAAAATCAACAGGTTTGGCAATAGATTATTTATGGGGAAGGGTGAAGAAGACTAAGAAGTTGAAGATGCCATCTAGGTTGGGAGTCTAAGTGACTTGGGAGGATTGCCAAATCTAATGTCCTTAGTACTCTTCCTTCTTAAAATTTCTGCAGCTTTTGACACTGTCAATGACTTTCTCTCTTCTTCTTGATGGTCTCTTCTTTTTGGGATTTCATGACCCTCTTTCCTGATTCTTCTCCTGTCTGGTCATTCTCACTCAATCTCCTTTGCTGAAAACCCAGCTCATTCTTGGCAGTAATAGGGAATTTGGGAAGAGGTGAGGGTTTGAGGGAAAAGATGATGAGTTCAGTTTAAGATATCTACAGGACATCTAAGCCAAGATGAAGAGTTGTTGAAGATGGGAGACTGGAGGTCAGCAAAGAATTCCAGTCTGGATAAGGAGATTGAGAATCAATAGCAAAGAGATTCTAATTGAATTCATGGGACCTGATGAAATCACCTATGAAGTAGTCTAGAGGGTGAAGAAAACAGGGCCCAGGACAGAGCTGTGGGGGACACCCATGGTATGACCTGAACTTCCAGCAAACTTCTAGCTAAGGAGACTGAGCAGGAATGACCAGATAAGGAAAGAGGAGAATCAGGAGGGAGAAGTATCATGAAATTCCAAAGAGAAGAGCATGAAGGAGAAGAGAGAGGGTCATTGACAGTGTCACAGGCTGCAAAAAAGGTCAAGAAGAATGAGGACTGAGAAAAGATCATTACATTTGGCAATTAAGATATTAATACTTTAGAGAGGGCAGTTTCTGTTGAATTGTGAGATAGGAGGTCAGACTATAGACAACTAAGCACAGTGGAAGGGTAGGTGACTTTTAAGTATGACACTGAGGAAGGGAAGAGGTAAGTAAGACGTTTATATAGCACTTGACATACCATTGTACATTTTGATGATGATGAAGATGATGGTGATGATGATAGCCAACATTACTTAGGTGCCAGGTACTTTTTACAAATATCTCATTTGATCCTTAGAACAACCTTGGGAGGGAGGAGCTATTATTTCGCCAATTTTACAGATGAGGAAATCTAGATAGAGTTTCAGTGATTAGCCCAGGGTCACACAACTAGTAAATGTCTGAGTCTGGATTTGAACTTATGTCTTCCTGACTCCCAGCCCAGTATCCACTGTGCCACCTAACTACTCATTTGGTACTGCTACTACTAATACTGCTGCGGCTGCTACTACAGCTGCTGCCGCCACTATTACTGTCCTTTATAATATTTCATTTTATGCTCACAACAATCCTAGGAGGTGATAATAATAATAATAATAATTATTATTATTATTATTATCCCCACTTTACAAATAAGGAAACTGAGGCAGGCAATGGTTAAGTGACTTGTCCAGGGTCACATAGTTGGTAAGTGTCTGAGGCTAGATTTGAACTGAGATTGTACTGTGTCATACTCAAGTACTTTATTTACTATGCTGTCTATTCATAAGGGCAGCAAGCTGAGGCTGACTTGTACCCATTGCCCTCTGCTATCAGATAGGAAGTTTGGCAAAGAGGGGTGGCAGTGAAGGAGTGGGATGGAATCTAGTTACAATACCACCTCAAGAGTAACTAAGACCTTGTCCCTAGGCCTTGACTGAGAACAGTACCCCTTGAAAACCATAAGCTTTATTTTTCATCCGCTACCCTCTACTATTCCTATGCCTCACTATTTCCCGCCATCTATTTACCACCTTACCTCAATATTTATCACCTACCATATAAGAGCAAACTATCCCCAAACCCCATTTCTTCTTATCTCTTTCCCAAGTTCCTCAAACCAAATTTGACTTATATCCTGCTCCAATATTTATCCTTCCCACTGTGAACTCTGGAATCACCATATGGAAAATGGGAACAAATTTCTAAACTGAACAAACTTCCCTTAAACATGGATGTCTTTTTCTTACAATCCTTCCATCTACCGGCGTTCAGTGAGACTTGGCTCTCCCAGATAACACAACCTTCCCAGTCCATTGGTTGCAGCTGCACTCAAACCCAAGACACATTGTTCCTAAACTTATAATTCTCCATATTCCCAACTTTCACTTTCAGAGTCTTCCTTTACTTCCACTACTGAGGAAAAATTCTTCTTTCTGGAAGGACCAATATCAAGATTTTCCACCCATCCCAAATCTTGGTGGCTGTTATATACTCTCTCTCAGGTTATGCATGCTCCTTTTCCCAGAGTTTAGCACTCGATTCTCTGTCTTCGACAACTCCCTGTCTCTTGCCTTTATATTAGGGTATCTCAATATTCATGGTGATGCTCCCCTCAGACTCCCTAGCCTCCACTTTTCTCAGCCTCCTTAAAGAACCCATGACCTTTCCCTTTACTTGACTTCACCTACATATAGAAAAAAATCACAATAGATCTCTCAATTAATCAAAAAGGTGCTACTTCCTCAATGAAAAAAATGCTGACATTCTTCTTCTATTTGATCATATGTGCCTTGTCATTCCATCTCTCTCTCTCTCTCTCTCTCTCTCTCTCTCTCTCTCTCTCCTTAGATATTCTAAGCTTCTTTTTTGCTCTCAGTGAAACCTCTCTCCTCTCATCTCTCAGTACTTCCTCAGGTCATCACTTCTGCTCTGACTTCAATGTCATGTCTCTTCAGTCTTGACAACAGAGTCAGTCAATTCAATGCTCCACTGTTCTCTGCTCATGAATCCTTTGCCCTTTGTCCAAACGAAACTTGTCCCTTCTTGTTGGGAATATGCCTGCTGCCAGTTGGTCTAGATTTATTTGGGGGAAAGACTCATAAGTTCTTGAACAATTAAGAAAAAAATTGACTTTAACCTAAAACAGCAAGAACACAGGGTGTGTTAGCTTCCACTATAGGCTCAGACCTACTCATTTCCATATGGAAATACAACTGGTCAGGAGAACAGCATATGATGACTCGATGGGTCTTTAGCCATTCAAGTAAGAAAGGTCCTGTCCCCATAGGTCTGGGTCTTTTTATATCTTTAGGTGATAGAATAGGAAGCTTCCTCAGGAGAGGCAGGTGGCAGTCAGAGCCCAGGAACAGCTTGGCTGCCTTTCAGGGAAAAGTGATCCCTGTTGTAGGGAAAAGGGGTGAGGGGTGAGGGGCTGGGGAGCCCTGCTTCTAGACATATTCAGTCCTGAATTATTAATACCATTGGCCAACCTGATGTGACTCATGCGCTGCTGGGTGAAGCTAAATAAAATCACACAATTATTCAGCCTGGGTACCTTAGAACTTCATGTTTATCCAGCTACCACTGAGCCATCAGTGCAGAAATTTGCTTTTTTCTGCTCTAAATGGTTTTCTATCTCATTCCTTCCCAAAACTATTCTAAGCCTTCTCTCCTTATCTCATGTTTCCATTTCTAGATGATGACCTCAGTTCTTCTTTTATTAAGAAAATTCAGAGCAGAGCCAAAATGGCAGAGTAAAGGTAGGGACTTATCCAAGCTCTCCCTCAAACCACTCCAAAAACCCTTAAATAATGACTCTAACCAAATTCTAGAGTGGTAGAACCCACAAAAATACTAAGTGAAACAATTTTTCAGTCAAAGACAACTTGGAAGAAGCACAGGAAGGGTCTGTTGCACCATGGTTAGAAAGGACCCAGTGTAGTCTGGGCCACCCTGACCTTTGCAGACTAGGAGTAGGCTTGAGGAGTCACTGAATCAGCAGCAGCAGCTGCTTCTGGAACTCAGCCCACAGATGATAGGGGGATTGGGAAAACACTGCAGAGGTGTCTTTGCTATCTTTGAGGCCAGACTCTGTTGCTTTGAACATACTCAGATCTGGGTCAGTTTGGGCCCCAGTCCCAGGAAGATGAGCAGAAGCACAAGAGAGGTTACTATCACAGTGGAGCAGGGACCCTCCTCATAGTTCCAGGGAAGAAAGTAGTGTTGGTGTCACCCACACACCAGAGCACAGGCCAGAAGAGAGGTCATAGTCTCTCATAAGACCTTGGAGGAATTGAAAACTTTCAGGTCCCTGGGGAAATCTCTAAAAATAGCTGCAAAACCCTCAAAATCTTGGCACAGTGGATCCTGCATCCTGAAGCAAAGCACCACCTTAAAAGAGTTCAAATCAAGTCATAGGCTGGGGAAATAAGCAAACAATAGAAGGAAAAAAATTCAGCCATAAACAATTACTTTGGTCCTATGGAGGATCAACATACACACTCAGAAGATAACAAGATCAAAACTTAGACATACAAAGTCTCCAAGAAAAATATGAACTGATTCAGGCCATGGAAGAGCTCAAAAAAGATTTTGTAAAGCAAGTAAGGAAGGCAGAGGAAAATTGGGAAGAGAAATGAGAGTGATATAGGAAAATCAGCAAAATTGAGTCAGCAGTTTGGTGAAAAAAATACAAAAATACTGAAGAAAATATCTTAAAATTCAAACTGGGTCAAATGGAAAAGTGTTCTAAAAAGCAAGTGAGGAGAATGCCTTAAAAAGCAGAATGGGTCAAATGGAAAATGAAATACAAAATATCACTGAAGAAAATAATTCCTTAAATATAGAATGGAGCAAAGGGAAGGTGATGACTTTGTGAGAAATCAAGAAACAATAAAACAAAACCAAAATGTCAAAAAATAGAAGAAAATGTGAAATGTCTCACTGGAAAAACAACTGACCTGGAAAACAGATCAAGAAGAGATAATTTTAAAATTATTGGACTATCTGAAAGCCATGATTTAAAAAAAGAGTCAGACATCATTTTAAAGAAGTTATCAAGGAATTCTATCCTGATATTCTAGAAACAGTGGATAAAATAGAAAATGAAAGAATTCACTGATCACCTCCTGAAAGAGATCCCCACCAAATATTATAGTCAAATTTCAGAGCTCCCAAGTCAAGAAGAAAATTTTGCAGCTACAGAGAAACAATTTAAATATCATGAAAGTACAGTCAGGATAACACAAGATTTAGCAGCTTCTACATTAAGGGATTGTAGACTTGGGATATGATATTTCAGGCCAAAGAACTTGGTTTCCAACTAAGAACCAACCACCCAGCAAAACTGAACATACTTTTTCAGGGGAAAAGATGAACATTCAAGGAAATAGGAGACTTTCAAAATTTCCTGATGAACATTCAAGGAAATAGGGGACTTTCAAAATTTCCTGATGAAATGACCAGAACTGAACAGAAAGTTTCATCTTCAAATACAAGACTCAAGTGAAGCATAAAAAGGTAAATGTGAAAGGGAAACCATAAGGGATTTAATGATATCAAACTACTTATATTCATGCATGGAAAGATGATAGTGATAATTCAATGAACTTTCCCATTTGTTAGGGCACTTAAGAGGAGCATATATAGACAAGGTACAGGTGGGAATTGAATTTGAAGGGATAATATATTAAAAAAGATGGAGTTAATGGATGAGAAAGGAATACTGGGAGAAAGGGAAAGGGAGAGGTAGAATGGGGTATGTTATTTCACATAAAAGAGGCAAGGAAAAGTTTTTGCAGTAGAATGAAATAGGGAGAAAGTGAAGGGAAATGAGTGAGCCTTATTCTTATTAGAATTGACTCAGAGAGGGAATATCGGACACATTTGAGTATAGAAATCCATCTTACTATAGAGGAAAGTAGGAGAGGAAAGGGACGGGAGAAAGGAGGGGTGAAAGAAAGGAGGGAAGACTGTGGGAGGGGATGATCAGATGCAAAACACTTTTGAGCAAGAACAGGGTGCAAGGAGAGAGAATAGAATACATGACATGGAGGTGGGGGGAATAGGATGGAGGGAAATACAGTTAGCAATAGTAACTGGGAAAAAACCTAGAAACAAGTTTCTCTGATTAAGACCTCATTTCTCAAACATAGAGAACTGAGTGAAATTAAAAAATAACAACACAAGAGCTATTCCCCAATGGATAAAAGATCAAGAGATATGAACAGTTTTCAGATGAGGTTATCAATGCAATCTATTTAAATCATTTTAAAATGTACTAACTCCTATTGATAGGAGAAATGGGGGATGGAACAATTCTGAGCTATTACCTTATACCTACTGGTTGGCTAATAAGACAAAAGGAGAAAATGATAAATGTTGCAAGGGATGTAGGGGAAATTGAGACATTGGTGCATTCTGGGAGGAGTTGTGAAATGATTCAATAATTCTGTAGAGCAATTTGGATCTATGCCCAAAGGACTATAAAACCATGCCTATTGTGTGGCCTAGTAGTGCCACTACTAGGGCTATATTCCAGAAGAGATGAAAAACAGGAAGAAAAAGGACCTATATGTATAGGGATATTAAAAGGAGATATTTTCTGGTTACAGCAAGCTGGAGATTGAGGGAACGTCCAGCAGTTGGAAAAGGAGTGAAGAAAATGTGTTATATGATTGAGATGAAATGCTGTTGTGTTATGGGAAATGATGAAGAGAATGCTCTCAGTAAAAACTTACATGAGCAGATGCAAAGGGAAATGTACTATATACAATTCAGAGCAATATTGCAGGATGATCAGCTGTGAATGACCTACCTTTTTTCAGTAATGCTGTGAAGGAATTATGATTAAAGAATTTTATCTATCCCCAAAACAAAGGTGATTGTGTCTGAATACAGACTGAAGCATGCTTTTGTTTCACCTTATTTTTCTTGTAATTTCTGTTTTTTAGGGGGATGGGTCATTTTAACATTTTTCTGCAAGACAAGGGGATTAAGTGGCTTGCCCAAGGTGACACAGGTAGTTAATTATTAGGTGTCTGAGGTTGGATTTGAACTCAGGTCCTCCTGATTCCAGGGTGTGCTCTATCTACTGTGCTACCTGGATACCACTTTTTGATTATTGTTTTTGTTTTGGGTTTTGTTTTTATTTTTGCAAGGCAATGGGGTTAAGTGACTTGTGCAAGGCCACACAGCTAGGTAATTATTAAGTGTCTCAGGTGGGATGTGAACTCAGGTACTACTGACTCTGGGAGGTGCTCTATCCACTGCGATACCTAGTCGCCCCAGGTCATGTTAAGTTTTCCACTCGGATTATTGTGGTAATGTTTTTCATGACTCCACATTTTTAGGCTCTATCAAGTAAATTGCTTTCTCAATGAAGGGGAGTGGGGTGGTAGAACGGGAGAAAATTTGGAACTCTGGACTTTAGACGTGAATGTTGAAACTTGTTTTTGCATGTAACTGGGGAAAAATTTTTATCTTCATCCTCATTACGTTCCTGTTGAGGTGATCAGGGTCTTGGCCTCCTACCCACCTCCGAAACCCTCCTTTCTCGTCCATCTTGCTCTAAGACAGCCACGCCCCCGTCCCCGCCCCGCCCCCATACTGGATCCTTCTAGATGCTACCAGAGCACCCCAAGGAGGTGCCCGCCATGCTGCAAGAGCAGCTTTTGGCCAGCAGGAGGCGACTCGAGAGGAGGGAGCGGAAGAGGAAGTGAGGCACTCTGCAGCGCCTTGGGTGGGGCCCGTGGGGGAGACTTAAGTCGCGGCTTCATCCGGGGCAGCTCTCTTTCCAGTTTGATCCTCAGACTGGGCAGGAGCAGGGAACGGAGAATGGGTTCAGAGCCTGATTTAAGCCCAAATGCTGGTGCCGGGTCTCCCCTCAGGTACAGGGACCTCCTGTTATCTGACTCCGATTCCGACTGCGACTCCAGCTTCAGTAGCGTCAACTTGAGTGATTCCGATGATGACCTGAGCAGATCTGCCGAAAACGACAGGCAATTCGCAGATGAGGAGAGCAGGGGAGAGAGCCTTAACAATATTAGCAATGTCACGGGGTAAGAGATAGAGGACTTTAACTATAAGAGATAGGAAATGAAGAATCCTGCCCTCCCCCCAACCCACTACTATTCTAATGCCCTTCCCAAGGCCCCCCTTGGGTGCTCTCTTCAAGAGCTTTACTTTGAACTTTAGAAGCCTCTGAAAGTGGGGACGGGGACGGGGATGGGAGAGGAGGGAATTACCCTGGAAAAGAGGGGTGGGGGCTGAGACTAGAGGCTGCAAAAGGGGGTGGGGGACTGTTCAGAAGGAGGGGAGCCCAGTATGGGTTCGATCTTCCCCATTGAAGGTAGTGAAATGGCAGCCATCTTGTTAAAGGCGGGAATCAGGAAGAGAAAGCTGCCTATTGGCTCTTTTGAACAATGCTGCGAGCTCATTGGTTGAGAGTGGAACAAGAGCCAGATGGAGGAAGAAAGCCGTTTTTTGGAGGCTGGGGGGAGGGGCGGAGAAAGTGACCCTGGGAAAGGAGGAGGGACCAGGACCACAGGTCCCTGGTAAGGGGGTAAGACGCCGTTTAGGAGGGGGGCCCAGTATGTATGTGTCTACTTTCTGGGATGAAGGTCACGAAATCATGAAATGGCCATCTCTAGCAGGGGTCATCTTGATTTTTTTTGTTTGTTTGTTTTTGTTTTTGTTTTTGTATTTGGTTTGCTTGTTTTTTTTTTTGTTGTTTTTGCAAGGCAAATGGGGTTAAGTGGCTTGCCCAAGGCCACACAGCTAGGTAATTATTAACTGTCTGAGACCGGATTTGAACCCAGGTCCTCCAGACTCCAGGGCCGGTGCTTGTTAAAGGGCCATCTTGTTAAAGGGAATGAAAGCCCAGGGAGGATGAGTCACCTATTGGTCCTTTCAAACAAACCTAGGAGCCTGTTGACTGAGAGTGGGATATGGGCCAGATGGACGCAGAAAACCTTGAATGGGGAATGGTGCAGGAGAGGGTGGGGATTGGGTGGGGATGGTTGGAGGAGAGGCTTGCCACAGGAAAGGAGGATGTGTGGGACTAAAGACTGTAGATGAGAGTGTAGGGGGCTGTACAGAACCAATGTGGGCTTGATCTAATACGTTGAAGATAATGAAATGGCGGCCTAAAGTGGCAGCCATTTTATTAAGGGTGGGAAGCAGGGAAGGAAAGCCGCCTATTGGCTTAAACAATTCAGGGAGTGAGGTGGCTAGGTGTTGCAGTGGATAGAACACCAGCCCTGGAGTCAGGAGTACCTGGGTTCAAATCTGACTTCAGACACTTAATAATGACCTAGCTGTGTGGCCTTGGGCAAGCCACTTAACCCCGCCACCTAAAAAAAAAAAAAAAAAAAAAAACTAATGCTGGGAGCTCAATGGTTGAGAATGGGACATGAGCCAGATGAGGCACAAAACTTTGTTTGGGGGCTTGACGTGGTTGGGGGCACACATGATAACCCTGGGAAAGGGGATGGGACCAGGCATTGCAGTAAGCAGAGTAGGGGGTTGTACAGAAGTAGGGGAACCCAATATGGGTTCCAATTTTTGAGGTGAATACTGTGAAATGACAACCTGCAGCAGCCACCATCTTTTTTTTCCTTTAAGTTTTATTTATTTAAGGCAGTGGGGTTAAGTGACTTGCCCAAGACCACACAGCCAGGCCATTATTAACTGTCTGAGGCTAGATTTGAACTAAGGTCCTCCTGACTCCGGGAGGTGCTCTATCCACTGCATCACCTAGCTGCCCCAGGTCATATTAAATTTTCCAATGTGACTATTGTGGTAATGTTTTTTCATGACTACACATTTTTAGCCTCTATGAAATAACTTGCTTTCTCATTGAAGGGGAGTGGAATAGGATAATGGGAAAAAATTTGGAATTCAGGACTTTGGAAGTGAATGTTGAAACTTGTTTTTGCATATAACTGGGGGAAAAATTAAAAAAAAAAGAAAAAACTTAAATAAAGACAAGAAATTTGAGGAAGTCATCCTCCTTATCCTCATCCTCATTTTGATCCTGTCGAGGTAATCAGGGTCTTGGCATCCTATTCACCTCTGAAACCCTCCTTCCCGTGGCCCCAGTGCACACTCCATCTTTCTCTAAGATAGCCCTGCCAGCCCCCCCCCCCCCATGCTGGGATCCTTCACATGCTACCAGAGAGACCCAAGGAGGGGGAGGAGCAGGTACTGTGCTGCAAGAGCAGCCTCCAGCCAGCAGGAGGCAATTCAGGAGGAGGTGTTCGAAGAGGAAAAGGGCAGACTCTCTAGTGCCTTGGGTGAGGTGGATGGGGTATACTTTAGCCTCAACATCATCCATTGTGGGTCTCATTCCAGTCTGATCCTCAGGCTGGACAGGAACATGCAAGGGAAAATGGGTTTGGACTCTGACTTAAGCCAAAATGCTATGACCAGGTCTCCCCTCAGGTACAGAAACCCCTTGTTATCTGACTCTGACTCGGACTCCGACTTTGACTTCTACTTCGACACTGATACTGGCACTGACACCATCTCTGTTACCACTGCTACCACTGACAGCGACAGCGACAGCGAAAGCGACAGTGACAATAACACCGACTTCGACTTCAATGACCTCAACTCAGATGATTCCGATGATGATGACCTGAGCAGAAGATCTGCCGAAAGCGAAAGGCAATTTGAAGATGAGAACAGGATAGAGAGCCTTAACAATTTTAGCAACGTCATGGGGTAAGAGATAGGGGACTCTAACTATAAGAGATAGGAAATGAAGAATCCTGCCCTTCCAACCCACTACTATTCTAATGCCCTTCCCAAGGCCCCCCTTGGGTGCTCTCTTCAAGAGCTTTACTTTGAGCTTTAGAAGCCTCTGAGAGTGGGGATGGGAGTGGAGGGAATGACCCTGGAAAAGAGGGGTGGGACAAGGCATTGCAGTAAGGAGGGTAGGGGGCTGTACAGAAGTAGGGGAACCCAGTGTGGGTTCCATCTTCTGGGGTGAAGGTTGTAAAATGATAGCCTGAAGCAGCTGCCATCTTTTTTTTTCTTTAAATTTATTTATTTAAGGCAATTAGGTTAAGTGGCTTGCCCAAGGTAACATAGCTAGGTAATTATTAAGAGGCCAGATTTGAATTCAGGATGTCCTGACTCCAGAGCCAGTGCTCTATACATTGCACCAGATAGCTGCCCCCCACCCATTGTCCATCTTGCTAAGGGGAGTGAAAGGGCAGGGCAAAAGGAGTGGAGAGTGGAACATGAGCCAGATGGAGGCAGAATACATTGTTTGAGGACCTGGGTGGGGATGGGGAAGAGAGGATGACCCTGAGAAAGGGGTAGGACCACATATTACAGTGAGTGAGGTAGGGGACTCTACAGAAGGAGGGGAGCCCAGTGTGGGCTCTATCTTCTGGGTGAAGGTTGTAAATGGTAGCCTCTTACAGTGGCCATCTTAAGAAGGGGAGTGAAATGGCAGGAAGTAGGAAGGGAAAGCTGCCTGTTGTCCCATTTCAAATGATGCTAGAAGGCCATTGGCTAAGAGCAGCATATGCAGGGGACAGTGCCTTGATTGCTGAGAGGGGTGTGTATGTTCTTCCTCAGACCCAAGGGGGTCTCCTAAGACTGTTTTGGGGAAAACCTGCAGAACCTGAGCTAGGGAGATGATATTTCTGCCTGAGCAGGTACCCTCTTTACCCCTATAGTTGTGCCTCTAATGGAATCATTTGTCCTGGCTGGCTGGGAGGTATCAGAGCAGGTGTCCCAGTCTTTCCTTCAGTCAGGCCCCTGTGGTCAACTATAATCAAGGTCTTTTACTGTTGTTGTTTCAGATACTACATCCACTGCTGTGTCTATTATTGCTTTTGTCCACACTGTGGCTGCAGCTACTACTATTGCACCTACTATTGCTGGCATTGTTATACTTTCTACCACTACTATTTTTTCTGTGCCTGCTCGTTTTGCTCATCCAACTGCTACAGAAACTTCTTCGGCAGTACCTCCTGCTGCTGCAGCTCTGGCTCCCACCTCTACTACTGCAGCTACTATTACCCCGGCCATTAATATAACTTCTCCTTAGCTTGTTGCTGATGTTACTGTTAACTCCTTCCTCACTAATGTTCGTCTTGCTGCCTTGACTACTGCCATTACTGCTTGTCCCTGTTGCTGCTACTTCTAATCTCATCGCTGCTGCCTTTGCTGTTAATACCTCCGAGACTGGTGCTGTTACTGCTGTTGGCCTGTTGCCACCACCACTATTACTGCTGCCACCTCCACCTCTACCTTCTGGTTCTTTGGATTCCTTCAATATTCAGATCAAACTCCACCTTCTACAAGTGTCCTCACCCAAGTTTCCCCATACCATATCTGATATTTTCCCTCTGAAATGGCCTTCCAGTGACACTATATATATCCTCCTTGTACAGTTGTTTATTTGTTGTCACTCATTAGAATGTAAGTTCCTTGAGGAAGGGACTGTTTTTTTTTTTTGTCTTTGTATTCACAGTACTTAGAGCAATGCTTTTCATATAGTAATTCATAAATATTTGTCTGAATAATAATCATCTGCTGATGGCAATTTTTGGACAAAAAGAGAGTTATCTGAGAATAGGGCAAATAGAATTCTGATAAAAAAGGGGTGGGAATTAATTAATTCCAATAAGCTTCAAGAATTCAAGTAGAGCCAAAGAAAAGAAAAAAGGAAGAAGGGAAATGGAAAAGACCTTGCAGAAAAAAAAAATCATTGCAGGAACTGAAGAAATAAATAGTGAAAAAATAGTTCCTGATAGGATAGAGAAGCATCATCGAGCAAAAGAAAGCAAGGAGAAATAAATAATAATTAAGAGAGACCTTTGCTAGAAATACATAGTATAGAGGCTGGAGATGGGACTAACAAGAAGGAAGCACCTAATAAAATGAAGAAATGCTGTGAGTTAAGAGAATCCCAAGATAAAATTCCCAAAAAATCCCAAGAAAAAAAGGAAATAATTGCTTAATAATTACAAGTAGAAAAAGAAAAGGATTGGGCCATAAGTAGTTCATGAAGGCTTGTAAGAAATAAATAAATGCAAACCTTAAAACAAGTTTAAAATAAAGAATGAGTTTAGAGTACTTGTAAGGAAAATAATTAGCTTAAAATAGAAGGTATGAAACAACATCCAAATAGAAGACACTCTAAAAATAGAATAGAGCAGACAGAACCCAGAATTCAGTACTATGAGGTGTGTGCTGGAATCAGATTAAACCAACTTGCAAGGGTCAGATATTACATTTTCAGAACCTCACAGAATAAAAATAAGACATTGATTTTTATTATTGACTATTCAGACTTCAGTGATAGAGAACATGATTCTCAGTAATATAGTGATCCTAGACAACTCCAAAGGATTTATGATGAAGAATGCTATCCATGTGCAGAGAAAGAGCTGATGGGATCTGAATAGAGATTGAAGCATTCTTTTTTTTACTTTATTTTTTCTTGAGATTTCCTTTGGGGGGGGATTGTCTGTGTTTTCTTTCACAAAATGACGAAATTATTACAGTGTTTTGCATGATTGCATATTTATAATTTATATTAAATTACTTGCTTTCTCATTGGGATGATGGAGTGGGAGGGAGAGAATTTGGAACTCATAGTTTTAAAAATGTTAATGACTACTATGGAGATATATTTAGCAAAGTTATACATTTGTAACCTATTTTCCTACTTGTTGAGGGGAGGGGGGAGGGAAGGGAAGGAGGGAGAGAAATATAGAATTCAAAATCCTACAAAAATAAATGTTAGAAACTATCTTTGCATGGAGTTGGAAAAAAAATTTAAAAACATGCTAAAAATTGTATATTATAACTGAAGAAAAATAAAATACTTAAAAAGTTCATGTTTCACTAGATGATGTACTTCTGATATTGTTTTTGTTTTTTGTTTTTGCAAGGCAATGGGATTAAGTGGCTTACCCAAGGCCACACAGCTAGGTAATTATTAAGTGTCTGAGGCCAGATTGGAACTCAGATCCTCCTGACTTCAGGGCCCGTGCTCTATCCACTGGCCCCTACTTCTGATATTCTGAGCAAACCACCCAATAATATGACTATGATGGGTATATTTTACTTTTTTCAATTTATCAAATACTACATAGAAAAGAAGAATATGTACTTGACCACAATGTCCATTATATTTCACCTGCATTTTGTTGCCTTTATATTATTGTCATTATGGAGATTATTCTTTTGTCTTTGCTTTCTTTAAAGCCTTCCTATTTTTCGCTGAATTCTTTGTTTTTCATTCCTTATGGCACAAGAATATTCCATTATATTCATACACCATAGTTTGTTCAACCATTTTATGTTTAGTGGACAGTTTTTTCAGTTATCATTTTTGTGATGAGTATTTTATGTGGCTCTTTTTTTGTTAACTTTGGATAGAGACCTAAACCTGGAATCAGTAATATCTGAGTTTCAATCTTAACACAGAAAGTTGCCAGTTGGGTGGCACTGGGCAAGTCACTTAACCTCTACTTACCTCAGTTTCCTCAACTGTGAAGTGGGAATGATAATAACTCCTACCTCCCAGCGTTGTTGTGAGGATTAAATGAGCTATTTATAAAATGCTTTTCAAATCTTAAAGTGCCATAGAAACCTTTTGTCCAAGGGTAAGGACATTTTAGTCACTATTTACATTTTGGAAAACAGATTGGAATCATGCAAATAGACTAAAATGTTACACCATTTGAGCCAGGGACTCAAACCCTAAGGGTTCAAATTCTAAGGAAGTCATCAAAAAGAAGAAAGTCCTCATAAACTTTGAAACATTTATAGTAGCATTTTCTGCCATAGCTAAGAATTGGAAACTAAGTTGATGCCAATTAGCTGGGGAATGGTTAAGCAAATTGTGTTACAGGAATGGAATGGAATAGTACTCTACTTTTCAAAAATGATGAATACAGAGAAGCATGGAAAAGATCTCTAGGAATTGATGGAAAGTGATATAAGCAGAGACAAGAAAATAAGCTACACAATGACTACTACAGTATAAATGGAAAGGATCAAGACACCCCAAAAAATCAAAAGTCAATGTAACAAAATTATAAAGATCAAATGGAAGTTGAATGAAGAGATATAAAAAGACACCCCCAACCTACCCCTTTGTAGAGGTGGGAGGTACACAGATGCTACACAGTGCACATGTTTTCAGACTTTTCATTACATTGAGCAATTGTACTGATATTTTTCCCCAAAATTCCCATTTGCCATATAGGATGGCCCTTTGGGAGGGGGAAGGATACTTGGAATAAGTATGGTGATATAAGAAAGGGGTGATATCAATAAAAACATTTCAAAACATTAATGTTAGCTCTTATTAGCTAGCATGAACCTCTTTAAGGATATAAGCCCAGTTGGGGGTCAATTGATTTAAACTTTCCAATGATGATCAGACTGCTCTTCTAGCAGTGAATTAGCATGGTTGTCCACTGCCCCTAGAGCATTCAGCATTCATAAAGGTAGAAAGGAAATAATATCATCAAAGGTTGCTTTAGACCCAACTACACCCAGACAAAAAAATAAAAATAAGTTACCTTTGGGGAGCAAATAACAAGGCTGACTTAGAGGCACGATACAGTAGAGATTATTTGTTTGGTTTAGGGAAGTGATATCATTGAATCCATATCAGTGAGTACAGGAAACTCCTGGTGAGCAAACTCCTATCAGGTATATGTTCTGCAAGTGTTTAGTCTTTTGAGAGAATTGTCTGGAGATACTGAGAAGTTAACTAACTTGACCCATTACACAACCAGGCTGTGGCAGAGATGGGACTTGAACTTTTGTCTTCTTGACTTGGATCTGGTCTCTATCTGTCAGATCACTTTGCCCACCCATAGCCATGATAGATAGGGGAGGGATTCACCTATCTGGACAGCTACTGGAGTTTTCCCTTTGCCAAAACCAGCAACTAGAATTGTCTTAACTTGTCTTAAGGATAATTTCAACCTTCAAAAGGTAAAGGAACGAATGCGGGGGACTGCTTTTCTGAACCTGATTCTCAAAAATAAGAAGGAACTGGTTGCTGGTGTGGAAATCATGAGAACCTTGGGGGGAAAGTGACAAACCTTGCTTTTGGTCATTTGACCTCAACCCCTCATGTTAACTCCACGTTAATTTTTTTCTTCTGTGTTTCACATAAACCTGTGGTTGGATTCTGCTTTCTAATTCAATCTGCTATCTTCCATTTCCTAAATGGATTCATCTCATTCACACTCACATCTCTGTTTTGTTTAAAGTTTATTTTCGTGCCATTGCCTCCTAGGAAAAAACCTAAGTAACACGAAATTGGGGTGATACAACCCTACTTCTCTGCCCTTCCTGTCTTTGCTCAGGGCCAGCTGACTTATCCTTTCCTCACTCTTCTTTTGATCTTCACTTCATAATCAGCAACAGAAAACAAATCTGTTTTGCTTGTGACCATTTTCTCGCCAAATTTGACCTCTTTTTTTAAATGCTACTCTTCCCCCTCATTGTCCCCACCTAGTTTTCTGTCCACTTTCAGAGATGTAAATGATCACACTAAAATATTTTCAATTGATAATTTATTCTCTTTTTTCATTTCCATGTTATAAAAATTTTCCACCATTCATCCATATGCATATGCATATTGTAAAGTTACATCATTTCCTCCCTTCCCACCCACCTCCCCTCAGCAGAGAACAGTGAGGTTAGCACTGTACATACATATTTTTGTTAAACATGTTTATAGATTAGTCATTTTCAGTATGAGGGATTAGATTTAAGGGAAAGAAAGAAAACCATAAGAGAAAAAAAAAATTGTTAAGGCAATGGGGTTAAGTGGCTTGACCAAGGCCACACAGCTAGGTAATTAATTATTAAGGGTCTGAGGCCGGATTTGAACTCAGGTACTCCTGACTCCAGGGCAGGTGCTCTATTCACTGCGCCACCTAGCTGCCCCTTAATAAAACCATAAGAGAAAATTTTAAAAAGACTTACTGACAATTTAACAATTGGTTCTTTCAAGCAGGTCTAAGCTGGTTCTAGCATGACCCTGACTTGTAAAATTTGAGAAGGTATTCTCCACCAGTGAGGGGGAACCACTGGTAATGCTTTCCACAAAGAAAATGCACTCCAGAACTCTGCCAGTGAGATCTCAAATCAATCATGTTATATGGAGGATTCTTGTTCAGGCAAGTATTGGTTTGGAGGAAAGGAACTTGGCGGAACCTTAGCACTCTGATATTTTGTGAAAGGGGTAGTGACTGGACATGATCAGTTAGCAAGAAAGACCAGATTCCGCCCTAGATTCTCCAATCCAGTGAGCCCCCCTTAACCTGTACTATCTCTCAGTAAACAAATGCTTTATGTCGTTACCATCAGTAGAAACCCAATGGATGTTAGACCGGTTCTGACACACCCCTAGTTTAAGAGGCTCATGGAGAAAATGTAAGTTTGGGGGGAATTCTCCAAGCTGGTTAGGATCACTGCTATTTGGGATTATTTGCTTGTGGTTGTTATATCAATGGTCTAATCTAGGAGTATAATCTAGGAAGCACTGTAATGGAGAATGTCTCAGGGCTCTCTCCTAGACTGGATGTCAGGGAAACCAAGATTCAAATCCCTACACTGACCAAGTATTTAATTGTGGCTAAGTCGCTTTCCCTCTCTCAACCTCTTTCTCATCTATAAAATGGTGATATTAACATGTACTATTTCTCTCACAGTGCCATCATGAAGAAAATACTTTGTAAAGCTCAAAGAACTAAAGATAGCAATTAATATTCAATTCTAAGTTCCACAAGGATAGTAATCATACCTCATCTAAACAAGTTTGTTTTCTGATAGGCACAGCCTTCCCTCTTCATCCCTAGGGGTATCCTCTCTTTCCAGCTGTTAGCCTCTGATGATGCCATCCAGAATCCTCCACCCTAACATAGCCTGCTCTTTAGAAAGGACATGAAACTCAGTAATACTAAAGTACAGATGACTGATCATGCTCAGTGTGAATTTATTTTTATATGAAGCAAATCTCTAATTCAGAAGTCTAGCTTTTGAATGGGAGACTTTCAGGAGTAAGGGAGAAGTGGGGAGATAGATTTGTGTACAGATGACTTCTCAAGTCATCTTGAAGTTATGTCATGATCACATGATCAGTTTCCCATACTTGCATGTAACACTGACCCTGGACCCAGGGAACCCTATAAATCTAAAGCTGGAAGGAATCATATCTTTAGAGCTAGGACCTCTGGAGATTATCTCATTCAACACTCCTCATTTTGGAAATGGAAATCTGAACTCTAGAGAAGGACTTGCCTAAGGTCACATAGTAAGTGATTAGGAGATAGGAATTGAACCCAGGTCTTCTGATTTTCAGTCCACTGCTCTTTCACCTACACAAATCTACCTCCTAGTGAGGGCGATTGTTAATTTTTAAAACCCCCTAGGAGTGGAAGTAATGGAATTCTATAAAGAAGTAGTTGCTTGTGTAGATATTTAAGTTTGAATTCCAGACTGAGGGAAATGTATTTTAGAATATACCAGGTAAGCAAGAACATATTTAAACAACTATTTTCATGGTGGTAATGGGGGTGGGGGTGGAAAGGAAACATGGAACCCCTAAATATCACTTCAAATAGGAAAGGGAGGCCAAAAATGTAGAAGGGCAAGCTCTGTGCTTATTTCAACCTCTTAAGCTATATTCAGGCCACATGTAAACAGCTCCATCTCTCCCTCTGCAGTTCTCACCCTCAATTAATTTGTTCTTTCTGGCAGTAGCCTGGATTCCTGAGTCCACTGTTGGACTGTAGCCTTCAAGCCATACACCCTGTCACATAAAGTTGATTACAAAGGCAGATCTTGTTACTGGCAATCTTGAAAAACAAAACAAAAAACCAGCCTTCCCTTTCCTTTCAGCACACATTCTCCTGGTTGGTTTGTTGGCTCTTTCTTTACCTAGAAACCACTGTCTAGCCTTTGCAAAGAAGTGTTTTAAAAAGGAAGAAGAAAAAGGGAGTGAGGGTAGGGAAACTCTATGTGATTGGATGCTGTCCAGGTGGCCCATACATAGCTGAACTGTGAGAGAGTATAATGGCAGTCTTTTTGGGGGATCAGCCTGGGCCAAGGCCCACAATTTTCTGTTTGCAGTTTTACTGGGAGAGAGCTGTGGTGGCTTCTCGCAGAAGAATGCCATGCTATCATCATTTGCCAAGATGCTAACTGAAAAGATCCATTATTTTGAAATTTAATACCTTGTAAATTATATGAAGATCATGTTGACCGACACTCACATCTGTTAGGACATTTTGGGCCTTTTTTTCCCTCCTTAGGTCAGGTAGTCTGAGTAAATGCCTGTTTGTGTATAAATAACCAATTGTGCATTCAGGGAGAAAAAGATCTCCTCTCTGAGCCAAGGGACTGGGATTTGGTGGGGGCGGGGGTGGGAAGATGCAAATGGACATAAGTGGACAGTTAGGGTTTATGTGGACAATGTATAGCTGCTTATTTCTCAACAGAGGTCAATTGTGAGTTAATGTGTATAAAGTATACTGATCTATTTCTGAGGCATAGCAAAATACCCATCTTGGTTTATCTATGGTTGGATCTGTCTCCTGGAGTCTTTTTCCCCCTTCCCACAGAATCTGTCTATAGCCTGAAGGTGTTTTACTGGGATGATAGGGTAGACTATTGGATTTAGAATCGGAAGATTTGGGTTCAAAGTCCAGTTCTGCTAATTTGTCCAGGTGGTCCTGGACAAACTTTGGGCAGGTTAACTTAACCTCTCTGGGTCTCCATTTCCTAATTTCTGTATTGAAGGAACTGGACTAGATCATTTCCAAGGTTCTTTCTATCTATAATCTTATTACCGAGTCCCTTCGTGAACTGCAAAAAAAAAAGCCTATGCTACAAAAATGTTATATTTTAGGCAAATATCAGTCAGTGGTCAAACCCAAATTCCAGAGCAGTTCCCACTGTGTCTGGATGTTATGTTTTCTAAAGCAGAAATACACTTTTTTTCTCTTTAAATCAGGAATATCCTGGGAAATCCCACAAATATGGTCCAAGTATCTATTTGAGGAAGGACATATCCTCCTTGAGAAATAAATCACACACTAAACTGCACAGAACAGGATAGGTGATGATGCTACCTCTCTACATTCTCTGGCTGAAGGAAAACCTCTCTAGGTAAGGAGGCTGGGCACAAGCTTTCAAGGAAACAGTGAGATGCCGGAAGACTCATAAAGTGTCATGCAAGAGAAATAAGAAAATTTCAGTGTAACCCCAGAAAGCAACTTTGCAGTTACACCTAACTCCTACTGCTACTGACAGGAAGTTCTCCTTTTTTTCTATTAGGGAGCAACTGCTGCAGTCATTTTCCCCCAATATGGCTTCCATCTTGTAGTGTCGGCAAGAGAGAACAGACAGGCAGCTCTGGTGCTTGCAGGTTGTAAGACTTCTGGTGCTGAGATGCAATGCCTTTCACATAGTGACATTCATGGGCTCCATTGCTGAGACAGTTGCTAATGTCCCTTTTGTCTCCTTTATGTTGCTATGATATTTTGCTTTTATAGTAGCAAGATGGAATGTCAAGAGTAAACCTATTTTTCTTGTTTTATTAGCCATATAAGCAAGCAAAATAAGCAGACCCTAGAAGATTCTCAACCTATATTCTAGGGAAGTTTAGAAGTTGGTGTTTGGAAGATGATCAAATACTCTTAAATACTGAGGTAAGAACTCAACTATTCAATAAAAACTGCTGGGAAAACTGGAAAGCAGCTTGGCAGAAATTAGGTTTATGTCAAGATCTTACACCATATGCTACAACAAACTACAAATAGATACATGACCCATATACAGAAGGTCACAAAATAAACAAATTAGAGATGTAAAGAACAAAGCACCTTTTACAGCTAAGATTGGGGAAGAATTCAAGAGCAGAAAAAAGGATAGAGAGGGTCATTGAAAAGAAAGTGGATAATTTTGACTACATAAAATTGAAAAGATTCTGTACATACAGAGTCTATGCAGTTAAAATTAGAAGGGAAATAGTTCATTGGCAAGAAATTATCACAGCATGTTTCTCTGATAAAGATCTCATTTCTAAGAGATAGAAGAGATTCAAATATGTAAGAATGGCAGTCATAGATAAATGGTCAAAAGTCATGAGCAGGCAGTTCTCAATGGAAGGAATTCAAACTATTAGCAGCTATAGTTGAAAAAAAAATGCTCCGAATCATTAATAATGAGAGAAATGCAAATTAAGATAGCTAAGAGGTTCCACGTCACGTATATGTATATTAGATTGGTAACCATGAAAGTCATTAACTCGTCCAGGAAATGGGTAGGGTGAGTGTTCACTGTTTGATATTTATATTTTACATTCTTTTTTAAGTTAGTGACCTTTGGCAATTGTTGTGATATCACATTATTAATTCTGGTTGGCCAGGGAAAAGTAAAAACAGGGACTTGTGAGTAGTGACAGTTGAATAGATGGTTAACTTGATAAGGTTTGGGCAACCTGAATGTGGCATTGGGATACTCTTTATGCTTCTATTTTTTTTTTTAGTATCTCTACCCCCCACTCCTTTTTCAAGCCTTGGGATCTTGCAGAAGAGGAGACAGGTCTCTGGGAACAGTAAACATCCAAAGAAATGCTGAAAGAAGGATGTCTTCTTATTTTTGTGATCATAAGAATGCATATTTTCTTATCTATCTCCAATGTGCTATGCTAAACACTGTGAAGAAAGGAAGGAATTAAACCCACCTTTATTAAGTGTTTACTATATGCTAGGCACTGTGCTAAATGATTTATAAATATCACATTTGAGTCACACAAAGCTAGTAGGGAGATGCTATGATGATTTTACAGTTGAGGCAAATAGAAGTTAAATGACTTGTCCAGGGTCATACTGTTATTAAGTGCCTGAGAGAATTTGAACTCAGGTCTTCCTGCCCCCAATCCCAGTGCTCTGTCTTGCACCCTCTAGCTGCTTCTAGGTGTATGTGTGGATTCAAAGAGAAAAGGAAAAAGTACCTTTTATTCTGCTGGAAGATAAGTAAATAGAAAAGAATTCAAGATTTGAGGAGAGTACATGAATAGCTTTGTGGAATCAGAAAAGGCTTCTCACTGGAGGTGGCATATGAGCTTAGTTTTGAAGGAAAGCAGAGATTCTAAAAAGCATATGTGAGGAGGAAAAGCAAAAATGAGGTACCACGGTAGCTAACTGAATGTTAGCTATGAGGAACAGCAAACAGGCAGGTTTGATTGAGGGTGAATATAGTAGATGATGATGATGACTTTTGTCCTTTGTTCTCCAAGAAGACCACGACATCAGGGAGGTGATGCTATGACAAACACATGGATTGGATTGGAGTGGGGGGGGGCGGTGCTAAGTCACCAGTCTAACTTTCTCCCTCACAGTCATCTGGCTCCAGTGGCCAGATAAGAATCAGGATGACTGGAGCTGGTCCTGGATTTGAGGCAATCAGGGTGAAGTGACTTGCCCAAGGTCACACAGCTAGTAAGTATCTAGTGTCTGAGTCCAGATTTGAACTCCCATCCTCCTGACTCCAGGGCTAGTGTTCTATCCACTGCATCACCTAGCTGCCCTAGTATTATATAAGGGAGAGCCTATAAAGACAGGCTTTAACTAGATTGCAAAGGACTCCTGGGAGTCCTTTGTTCCTTATACATCCTTTTGTACTGTGAAATAACGACTATTCCATACTATAAACACATTAAGTATTCTGAGTGACTCTTCAGGAATTGGGGGGCTTCCATGTTTGAATATAACGCAAACTGAAGCCTCTCTCCCTAAACGCCAAAACATGTCTGTTCCCAGAAATTTCTCTTCCTTTGGCTGATTACTCTTCCTAAATTTATCCAAGAAAGTCTTTAAAATAAGCTTAGGTATAGTCTATGTCTGAGATGCCTCAAATTTGAGTGATAGAGTCTCTAGCTCTTACATAGAAATTCAATTGTTGCTGAGTAGGGGTAAAAACCATGAACAAATACAGAAAAATACAGCAAATAATCTCTCCATTTCTACCTGCAAGAGAATTGAACTTGGGGTTCCAGGCAGGGTCGCTCTCTATTATTCTGCCTTTTCTCCCACAAAGGCTTATACAGCTTCTCCAAGACTTATACCATTCTAAAGTTTTGACACCATTGAGGTAAATGATCTTTGGAACTTGCTGGGTAAACACACCCCTTCTCATTGGACTTGCACTGTCTGATTTTCTAAACTATCATTCCCACCACTAACACTAAATTTCTTTTTTAATTTTTAATTGTTTTATATATTGTTTGTTTGAAGCAGTCAAAATCTGACTTCTTGCCATCCCACAAGAAAAACAAAACCTATCACAAAAATGTATAGTCAATCAAAACAAATTTCCACATTGGCCATGTCAAAAGAAGCCATTTGTCTCTTGCACTCTGTCTTTTACCTCTCTATCATTAGTTCTCTGGAATCATGGTGGTTCATTAGTATGATAAAGATAGCAGCATAATAGTATTCTGTAACATACATACATGTATGTAATAACTTGTTCATCTGTTCCCTAATTTATGGGCACTCTTCAGGTTTCCCATTTCCTGTCATATTGAAAAGCTAAAAATAATTTTGTGCATCTTTAAAGTTTGTTTTACTTAGCATTAGTCCTCTTAATCTATCTTCCCTCAAATTCCCCCCCCCCCTTCCTTTTCATTCCTAATTCTCTGTTGAGTGAAATATATTTTGTATCTGATTTTGTATGTGTGTATGTATGTGCGTGTAGGCTTCCTTCTGTTGACCAGTTCAGATGAATGAGATTCAAGATTCAAGATTTAGCTATTCCTCCTACCCCTCCTCTTTCCAAATCTAGATGTCTATACATATCTGATCGTGAACCACAATTATGTGAGATAATTTCCCCTAACTTTTGTTTCCTTTCCTTCATCTCCCCACCTCCATGCATTCTTCTTCCAGTCTTTTCTTAAGATCAAGATAGAACAGAAACACTCCCATGCCTTGTCTAATTTTGTACTCTCTATGACCCTGATAATAGGATGTTATCATCCCTCTGTATTTGAATGTAAGCAGTTTATCTTTGTTTGGTCCTTTATCATTGTTTATTCATATTCACATTTTCATATTTCTCTTCACTTCTGTGTTTGAACTTCAGAGTTTCTATGGAGCTCTGGTCTTTTCATAAGGAATTCTTAGAACTCTTTTAACTTATTAAAGACACTTTCCCCCCTTTGTAGCAGGGTAGTTACGTGGTGCAGTGGATAAAGCACTGATCTTGGAGTGAGGAAGACAGGAGTTCAAATCCAGCCTCAGACACTTACTGGGCAAGTTAGTGAGACTGGGAAAGTTACTTAATCCAGATTGTCTTGCATCCAGGGTCATCTCCAGTCACTCTGATCCTCTGGATCTGGCCACTGGATCTTAGATGACTTTGGAGGAGAAAGTGAGGCTGGTGATTGAGCACATTGCCCCCTCCCACTCATATCATGTGCTTATCAGGGCATCACCTCCCTGATGTCATGGTCTTCTTTGACAATGAAAGACAAACATTAATTAAGCATTTTACTCAGTTTTTATGGGAAAGTTCGCCTTGGCTATAAGTCCATATCTTTTGTCTTCTGGACTATTGTATTTTCAGTTCTTTATTTTTTTATAGTGGTGACTGCTAAATCATGTGTAATCATGACTGTGACTCTTTGGGACTTGAATTCTTTTCTTCTGACTACTTACAGTATTTTTTCTTTGACATAGAAATTCTGGATTTTGGATATGATGTTCTAGGGTGTTTTCATTTGGGGGTTTCTTTCAGAAAATGACCACAAGATTCTTTATTTCCATTTTACCCTCTAGTTCTAAGAGATCTGGATGATTTTCTTTTAAAATTTTTTGCAAAAAAAAATTTGCAATAGGATCTCTAGGTTGTGTTTTATGGTCATGGCATTTGGGGCCCAATGATTCTTAAATTTTTTTCTCGACCTATATTATAAGTCAGTTGCTTTTGCTATTGAAATGCCTTACATTTTCTTCTATTTTTTTCAATCTTTTGACTTTGTTGTAATATTGTTGCCTCATGGAAGTCATTGACTTCCATTTGGTCCATTATACTTTTGTTGCTTGGACAAGGTTTTGTATCTCTTATGCTAAGCTGTTAATTCCCTTTCCAATTCTTTCTTATTTCCAATTTTTCCTCATATCCTCTTTTCATATATAAAACATTTAAAAGCTCTTTTTTAAACCCTTGCTTCATCTCTTCCAGGAATTCTAGTTAATTTTTCCCCAGTCTGTGTCCTTCTCTAAGGCTTTGCTTGGAGATATTTTTGAGTCATTCTTTTCTTTTGCATTTGTGTCTTGAGCATCCCTGCCATGGTAACAGCTCTTTATGGTGGGGTTCTTTTTTTTTTGTTGTTTGTTTGTTCATTTTTCCTGATTTGGGATTTGATGGTAGAGTTAGGCACTGTGGAAATTATGTAGGAAAAATTTGATTTGATCCTATTGCTGTTTTCTTGATACTAAGTTTTATGTTATTCCAGGACTAGCTTTCAGTGTTCCCAAAGATTGCTACCCATCTTGTCAGGGTCAGCTAGGTGGCACAGTGGATAGAACACTGGCCTTAACATCAGGAGGACTGGAGTTCGTATACAACCTGTCCAGACACCAGATACTTTCTAGCTTGTCACCTTGGGCGAGTCACTTCACCCTGATTGTCTCACATCCAGGACTATCTCCTGTATTCCTGATTCCTATCTGGCCACTGGGCCCACATGACAATGGGACAATGGGACAAAGTGAGACTGGTGTCTTAGCACAGCACCCCCTCACTTCAATCCAATTCATGTGCTTGTCACGGCATCCTCTCCCTGATGTTATTGGTATTGAAGGACAAACATCATCACCCCTCTTGTCTGAGCTCTTGCAAGTCCCTAATCTGAGTGTGGAAGAAGACTAGAATGCTTCTGGTCTCTACCTGAGATGCTTTACTGGTTCAGTGGCAGAACTGTAGGCTCCTCTTTGTAAGGTTTTGAATTTTACAATTTTGTCCCTTCCCTCCCTTCACGCCTACCTCACTCCCCACAGAAGGCAATCTGATAATCATTAACATTGTTTTCCATGCTATACATTGATCAGAATTTACTGTGCTGAGAGAAAAAATCATATCCTTGAGAAATAAATAAAATATTAGAGATAGCAAAATTATGTAGTATGTAAGATAACTTTTTTAAAAATTAAAGGTAATAGTCTTTGGTCTTCGTTTATACTCCACAGTTCCTTTTCTGAATACAGATGGTATTCTCCACCCCAGATCCCCTAAAATTGTCCCTGATTGTTGCACTGATGGAATGAGAAAGTCCATTAAGGTTGACCATCACCCCCATGTGGCTGTTAGGGTATAGAATGTTTTTCTGGTTCTGCTCATCTCATGGAGGCTTCTGTCCTGGTTAGTCCTCTGTAGACTGATGCTAGGAATGAGACCCTATTCTGGGCCTGGGGTGTGAGACACATTACTGCTACTGTTGACTTTTAAACCTCTTTCTTTCCTGGGACACTCAAAAAGACCTTTCCAGCTGGAACTTGTTGCCCCACAGAGGAGATCTTTTAGGCACGTGGGTTTAGGCAAATAGATAAATGTCTGTTCTCAGTTTTAGCACCATGCTTTTGATAAGTAAGGTAATGAAATTTTAAGAGTTAGGAATGCTAAAATAACTTTGGGCAGCCATTCACCACAAGTAGTATAGTGTTAGCAAGTCATATTTGCCTTGTGAAAGAAAGACATAAACAGATTTGTGTTAAGGAAGAATTTTTCCATACACAAATACAAGAAATATCTGTGATTTTTGTCTATATGGAAAGAAAGCTTCTGGTGTGGAAACTTTCTACCATGTACCAGGATCTGGTATGCCATTTGGTCATGCAGATCACAACCTTCCAACAGATTCTTATCATTGTATGACTCTTGTTCATGTCCTTCCATAAAAACCACAAGGAAGATCTATCCAACATTCTGTAGACCTTCTTTTAGTTCTTTGAATTGTCCATGATACTTTGGCAGCACTGGGACTATCCATCTGCTATCATTTACTCTCACTAAAGGACTGGCCTACCTCATTTTCCAGTCATATATGTCCTTGATGGCATCTTTTAAAATACTTCCCATATGTAAATCTTCATTTGTAAATATGCTTCAGCCTTTCCAGCCTCACCATATGCCTTTCCATTGATCGCCTTTTGAGTTGCAAGCGGTTAGGATTCTTCTGAGATTGTGATATTCTTTTGATTCCCAGCCATATGCTATTACAGAAAGAATCTTGATATCTGTTCTGAAAAGCAGTTGGAAACTATGTTAGAAAAATCACTAAATTGCTCATTTTCAATGATTCAGCAGTGTCACTATAGAGCATAAACCCCCAGGAAGGGCAAAGAAAAAGGGAAAAGTACCAGAGATGACCACAATATTTGTAGTAGCACTGTTTTGGTCAGGAAGATACTAAAACCAAAAAGGAGGGTCTATCAATTGGGAAATGGCTAAATAAATTGTGGTATATGAATGTATTGAAATGTGATGTCAAAAGAAATGATGAATATGAAGAATCTAGGGAAACTTGGGAACAATATGAACAGAAGTCAACAAAACCAAGAGAACAATGACCAAAGTCATGCAAATGCAAATATCCTTAAAAGACCTCAGAGAATCTATACTAGCATTTTGTGTGTGTGTGTGTGTGTGTGATATTACTATAGTAATCTACTATATAGATAGTAAAGATTAATAGACAAAGTAGATGTCTATTAATTGCTAACAGCTAAATAAATTGGGGTACATGAATATAATGGGAAGCTAATGTGCTATAAAAAACAAGTATGAATATAAAATGACCTAGATTTACATGATCTGGTGTGTAGTGGAGTAAGTAGGCATAATATATACAACAGCTCCCACATTTTAACAAAAAAATGTTGAAAGTGAATGTTACAAAATTATAAAGAACAAATAAGAGAGAGAAGAATATACCTCTAGTTTTCTGTGGAAAGAGGGTTGTTCATAGGTGTGGAACATGGCATAGTCACATTTATGATTTTTTTCTCTTTATTTTCAAAAAAATTCTTAGTTTTAAGGGATAGCTCTTTGGGAAGGGAAGAGAGAGTGGAATAGGAGGGAAATTTAGGGAGTGTAAAACACAAAGTATCCATAAAATATATATTTTAAAAAAGACTTTAGAACTCTGATTGATGTAGTGACCAAACTTTACATGAGA
Organism: Macrotis lagotis; assembly: GCF_037893015.1. NCBI lineage: Eukaryota > Metazoa > Chordata > Mammalia > Peramelemorphia > Peramelidae > Macrotis > Macrotis lagotis. The sequence goes on from NC_133666.1 coordinate 49,595,782, forward strand.
GGACAGACAGTTACAGCATGCCTCCTTTTCAACAGAGTGGTGGCCACTTGCCATTGCCAAATGTGGCCAAGGTTTTGCTTTGTTCTCCCTAACTGTATTTTTTGCTACATGAACAGATTCTGTTGGGTTACTAGGAAGGAAAAGCAATATAAAAATTATTTTAATAATATTTGCTTTAAAGAACTGGTTTTGGGTGCTTTGGGAACTACGAAAGAAGTCTAACTGCATGTTTTTTGCCTTTAAAGAGTTTATAGTCTATTTCATTAGACAAGATATATACATGTAAAACAATATAGAATAATGTAAGACTGTGTAATAGTTTTAAATTATATGCATGTAAAACATTATAGTCTAATGCATGACAGAGGGTGATTTGATTGCTGTCCTTCATAAGGGAAGAAGACAATGACATCAAAGGAATGATGATATGACATATACACAGTTGATTAAAGTGAAGGGAGTGTTGTGCAAAAACATCCTTCTCACTGCCTCTTCCAGAGCCCTCTTAGCCAGTGGCTTGGTGGTAAGGAAACAACTTACGGTGCTGGTCTGGACACAGCAGGATACCTTGGTCTTTTAGATATAGATCTTTCCCATATCACGGAGGCACGATGGTGTTATAGTAATGCCAGGCTTAGGGGTTCTGACCTTCCAGGCAGCTTCTGGGAAACCAAAGTCTTTGGTTTCCAGGGAGAGTATGATCACAAAGTTGAAGAAAACAGAACATCAAGAGAAAGGTTAGGATATTTTTACCATATTGATGATATGTTGTCCAGGATGAGTGGAACTGTCACTTCATTCATAAGATATACCCACTGACAAAGACTAAAGGGATGCAAGACAGTATCTAATAGAATTTTAGATTACATTTTACATCTTATAAACTTTGTAGGCATTCAGAGAGGAAAAATCAGTGTGGGTTCAAGTTGTGTCACAGGGCCTAGGGACATTAAGGTGGGTTACAAGCTAGGTCTTGGATAGGATTAGATGTGATAAATTGATAAGGTTGAACTTGACCAGAAGGACAACTGAAAAACATTAAGATTCTTGGGAGAGGGTAGCTAGGTGGCACAGTGGATGGAGCACTGGCCCTGGAGTCAGGAGGACCTGAGTTCAAATGTGACCTCAGACACTTAATAATGACCTAGCTGCGTGGCCTTGGGCAAGTCACTTAACCCCATTGCCTTGCAAAAAAAAAAGATTCTTGAGAGAGAAGGACAAAGAGACTTAAAGGCTTGTGTCATGAACCCCTTCAGCAGTCTGAGGAAACTGAGGGCTCCTTCTCAGAATCCTGTTTTTAAGTGTATTAAAATAAAGAACATAGGAGTGGCTAGGTGGCGCAGTAGAGAGAGCACCGGCTCTGGAGTCAGGAGTATCTGAGTTCAAATCCGGCCTCAGACACTTAATAATCCCCTAGCTGTGTGGCCTTGGGCAAGCCACTTAACCCGTTTGCCTTGCAAAAACCTAAAAAAAAAAATAAAATAAAGAACATAGGATTACAAAAGAAGCTAATTACACCAAAATAGTTATCAATTTTTTTTAACAAATATACAGATCCCAGATCAGGAACCACTTGCTTAGTCTGTGAAGATGACCTTGGAAGATGGGGTGATATCTACTGAATACAAGGGGAACTTGTTATTCAATCATGTTTGACTCTTTGTGACCTCATTTGGTATTTTCTTGGAAGAAATACTGTAGTGGGTTTACCATTTGCTTCTCTAACTCATTTTACAGATGAGGAAATTGAGGCAAATAGGGGGAAGGAACTTGCCCAGGGTTATATAACTAACAATTGTCTGAGGTCAGACATGAACTCAAGAAGATGAATAGCCTGACACGCTATTCATTGCAGCATACCTAACTGCCCAATAAGTAAACTACATCATATATTAATGAATGGTTTGAAGCATTTGTTTATGAATAGAACAAAGTTCATGTTTCACCTTTTATAGCCAGACCAAGCAGTAGCTCTTGTAGGTATGATGACATTTTTACCAGTGTTATTGGATTTAACAGCCAGTCATTGGTTACACCCAACTAGGTAACAGAAACTATGTCCATCTATGGAGATACCTGCAGAGAGTGGGCAGCGTAATGCATAGAATTCAGGTCAATTCAGTTCATTCAACAAACATTTAACAATCAACTCAGTGTGTGCCAACCACTGAGCTAGGGGAGACTGACAAAAAATTAAAATCCTTGCCTCTAGCAGCAAAGGGGCCAAACTTGTACATAGATGAGGAAATAAATACAAGCTGGTGAGATAAGGAGAGCATTACCACCTCGAGTTGAGCCTTGAAAGGCATCAAGAATTCCCAAAGAGTTGAGGAAAGAAAGGCTTCCAGGCTAGGGGAGTGGGAAGAGGGGATTGCAAAGGGCCAGAGTGGAGATGGAATGGGAAACAGCCAAAGTGTCTCAGGGGAATAATCACTGAAAATATTCAAAAAAGGGGATACTGAAGCCAGTGAGAGAGGCGTTTAATGCCCAAATTAGGGATTTTGTTTTATTTAAAGGCAGTGGGGAGCCAACAAAACTTCTCCAGCAATGAAGTGCTAGGATCAGAGATGGGAGTAAGAAAAGACATGGAGGCAGAGGGAAGAAGTTGAACTTGGGAATCAGGAGACCTGAGTTCAAATGTGGACTCTGCTGATCACATCCTAATGACCTGATTTATGCAAGTTGCTTCACTCCTCTGAGGTACAGTGTTCTCTTCTACATTTCAACCAGTATACACTCTTATGGTATACTCCCTTCCTCTTCATGTTCATAATTCACCTGCATCTCATGCTACCACATCCCCAATGTCATGGGCTTCTTTGAGAACGAAGGACAAACAGCAGCCTATGTGAGTAGCAGGAGTTATCCTACTGCTGTCAAGTTAGACAATACAGTTCCTTCCTTCCTTCCTTCCTTCCTTCCTTCCTTCCTTCCTTCCTTCCTTCCTTCCTTCCTTCCTTCCCTCCCTCCCTTCCTTCCTCCCTTCCTCCTTTCTTACTCTGCCTCTTTTCTCTCCTCTCCCTTCTTTCTGTACACATAGGGTATCACAATCTTACCTGTGTGTATTCTGCCCAAAGGAAATCAAATTTTCATCACTGAAACCTGACAAGATATCTTGGGGTTTACCAGCCCCAAATAACTGGCTCTCATTGACTGACCCACAGGAGGTCCCAGACTAAGCCTTACTTGGTCATCGTTTGGTCCTGATTGGCTCAGAATAAATGTGAATGGCAATCATTTCTGTTTTGGCCAGAAACCATGAAGGGCTTCGCCCTCCCAGATTGATTTCTTTTTATCCAGGTGAAAGAGGCCATTCTTTACTTCATTTCTTTCTTACCTAGTCTAGATTACTGAATGGGTGTTGACTCACATAGTGAGACCTGTTAAAAGACCTTAGCTTATAAAAGCCAAGGTCTCCCACTGTACCCAGGGCCATCTCCAGTGGTCCTGATTCTTATTTGGCCACTGAACTCGGATGGCTTTGTAGGACTTGCTGGGGACTTTTCACAGCTCCCCCTCACTCAAATCCAATTCATGGGCTTGTCATGACATCACTTCCCTGATGTCTTGGTCCTCTTTGAGAATGAAGGGCAAACACCAACTCCCTATTGCTTCCCAGTATAGTGCTGAGGCTACTATATTGTTTTTCATCCTAAAGAGGCCCTTGACTAGCCTTCTCTCTAAGCCATTCTGGTGGGGGCTGCACTTGTCTGAGTCCTTTACCTCTTCCAGGGGAACCTGTGAATGGATAAGTGACATACACACACACACACACACACACACACACACACACACACAAACACACTCAGTTTATCTTCCTGATTGCCAGGTTAGTTGTAATATGAACTTCCCCTCTCTGACCTCAGTGCTGACATTGACACTCCTTTCTGAGAGTCTGAGAGCCAGCCCAGGCCTGGCCTGTTATTTCTGAGAGAGACCTGGTCAAAAAGTCTAAGTAAGTGTCTTAAAATGCTTGGAGGAGGGGCCTGGGGCTGGGTCAGGCTGGATGCTGGTGTGCAGATGGGGTCATCTGGGGGCTGAGAGCCGGAAATTGAGCCAGCTAGTTAGCATTTTCCCTTGAAGCCTTTTTATGAGCATTTAATGTGGAGTCAGACCTTTATGAATGCTAAAAAGCAACTTGCAAACTCCTGCTCCCCTCAATTAGGGTTGGGGGTGGGGTGGGGTTGGGGAGAGCTGAGAAGTTAGATCCTCCCAGATTCCTGCTCTGTTTGAAAAGAGCCCAAATGTGGAGAAAAGACTGGTCACAAGTTCCTTTTTTAAAGGGAAACCATGAAACTATGGGCAGGATTGGAACTGGGAAGACAATGGAGTCTTGCATTGAAATGTTCAAATGAGAAGCTTTGCTAAGTTCCAGACACTGGGGGCAAAAGCCCACAGACAGGGTGAAGGGATACTTCCTCACCCTGACCTGTTTGCCATTTTTTGTTCCCAAGGAACTGACTGCCAAGTACTTCTGAGAAGTGCCTGCACATGTTGTCTTGTTTGTGGAATTTGGACAGTCTACTGCCAATAATGTATATTTTTTCACAAGTGATGTTTGCCTAAATCTCTATAAAGAGCATCTCTATGAATATGAATTATGGGAAGGACCCATGACTTCCACTGGCAATATTGCTGACTTTTATGTCTGACTTGGCCTAGATCATTCCTAGGGGGATAACAGGGGGCATTGAGGAAAGACTTTTCTTGTGTAGAGGCACAGAGCTAAGATCAGTTAGGTCTTCTGACTTCAAGCTCAAAATATTGTTCTGCCTAGAGCCCAGGTGAATAACATTTCATAGGATTATAGATTGTCCCTGTGTCAAAGTGTATGGATATTTTTATCACTCTCAGCATAATTCTGAATTGCTTTACAGAGTAACTGGACCAATTCACAGCTTTACTAATACTGTATTAATTTGCTTGTCTTTCTACATCATGTTCTTTACTCCAACATTGACTAGTCCCATTTTTTTGGCTATCTTTGCCAATTTGCTGGGTGTGAGGTGAAATCTCAGTTCTTTTGATTAGTATTTCTCTTATTAGCAATTTAGAAAATTTTCAAGTTGCTAATTCATAATTCTTTTTGGGGGGAATTGTTTGTTCATATCACCTGACTTCCTCCGTTGATGAATGGTTTTTGCTCATATATTTACACACACACACACACACACACACACACACACACACACACACACACTCCTAGTTACCAGACTCATCAGAGATAGATGATAAAAAATTTTTCCCTAGTCAGCTATTTTATTATCTTAGTTGCATTAATTTTGTTTGTGCAGAAGCTTTTAAAGTTATATATAAATGAAGGTATATATTTTATCTTTTGGAGCATTTGTTCTTTTTCTCTCATAGTACCACTTTCTCACATTAAGAATCTACTATCTGTATCTCTTTCTCTGATTCCTTGCCTGATTCTCAGTAGCTGGTTATCATCCTCAGCCCCAACATGCCAGAAATCTATTGCTTGGATTTTCGCCATTTTTGACACTCCATTGCCCTGCTTTCATATGTTACTGAATAATTGTTGGAGGTGGTGGGGGCTGGAGAGAATGTGCAAAATGAAAATGGTTCCTCTTGCTTAGGACGTGAGGTGGGAGAGTATGGTTCAATTTTGAACTTTCAGGAGAATCCCACCCTTTTACACTCCATCTGAACCTCACCATCATATCTGTGGGAACCGTCCTCTATAACACTGAAAAGTGGCACTGGAATGTGAAAGTCAAATAACAGATGGAGTGAGAAAGACACAGGCAGCACTGAATTCCTCACAGGTCTTTTGTTCTGCTCAGATGGCCAGTAAGCAGCAATTGTCCTTTAGCTAATTCTCTTAATAATTCCCCATCTCAGACATTCAAAGTTCTTCCACTAGAAAAAACTCAACTAGCCTACCATCAAAATGAAACAAAAAGGCACAGGCATAGAAGGATCCAGGTTGCTTCTGGAGGAATAAAAGGGGCAGGGACTGGGGCTAGGTTATCAGTCTGAAGAGATAGCCAAGAGTAACTTTTTTGAAAAAAATGAATAAAAATTACCTAGGGGAGAGTCTTTTATTCTTTACTATGTTTAGAATGCTTCCAATTTACTGTTCATCATAATAATAACTGACATTTAAATTGTGATTAAAGTTAACAAAGAACTTTCTTTATATTATTTCAAAAGAAACCTGTGAGGTAAGAACCTTCAAATATCATCCCTATTTAACAGAGAAAAAATTGAGGTTAGAAGAGTTTCCATGATTTCTCAATCCTAACATAAGAGACAGCATTTAAACCGAGGTCTCTCCTGACATCTGGCCTACTATACCCCACTGCTTTTCTTACTGGAGATGCTGAAAATATTACTGTTTTATCCCCAGCTTCTGCAAGTTGAGTGTATGATTTATAGTACAATGATATTGTACCACAATTTTAAAAAAAATATCTTGATGCCCTTTCATATGGTGGGATTTCACCTGCATTTGCTTATGATGAGAATTGGTCAAAGTTCCATGAAATTAATGCTTGTGTCTTTGGATTTATGTTTTGATGCCTTTTCCCCAAAACCCCACATGCAATTATGTTTAGGAAAATTGGCCATTAAAGCCTGTGTATTAGACTGGTTTTGAAAAATTCAACCCAAACCACATCACAGAAGTGAAGCCTCTTTGAGTGTTTCCATGGGAATAGGCCTCTTTCCCTTCAAGCCAGTCCATCTAGCCCCTTGGCCCAGATTTGGGGTAGCACATCATTTAACATACAGAGGTGAAAGGATCACACAACACTTCTTTTGATGTTGTTCTCATCCGTTGGACCCCTTCTGAAATGGGATCATAAGACTTCAGCAGCAGGCTCATGACAAGAGAGCCCTGCTGGTTGCCAGCAAGAAAACTTAATTAGTATCATTTGTTTCCTTTAATTTCCCATTTTCGGTTTGCAGAGACCAGGCTTGTCTCTCAGAAACAGATGTTGGACTGAAAGGCACAGGGCAGTCCTCAGAGACTGAAGGACATCACAGCTCTGCTAGCTGTTTGTGAGACTTGGGGCTGGCCTACTCTGCTCTTACCCCCTTTTTTCTCTCAGAGGCTCAGAAGCTGGAAAGGACCTTAGAAATCATCTAGCCCTGATTCTCCCTCCCATTTAACAGGTTGCCAAATGAGCCTGCTATCTGTGTGTGTGTGCATGCGCGCGCGTGCGCGCGCACACACACACACACACACACACACACACACACACACAACCACACACACAGTCTATCAGGAGGACCGGGCTCTGCAGCCAGTCAACACTAGTCTTGTGTAAGAGAGGCTGAGTGGCTCTGGAATGAAGCAGAATGTTTCCTCTTCCCAGTGAGCTTGGCCTGCTGCAGATGAAATGGAAATACATTCCCATTATTAAGGGCTTATTATATGTCAAACACTGAGCTAAGTATCAGGATATAAATAGATAAGTAAGACAGTTCTTACTTTCGAGGAGCTCACATCCTGATTAGGGTAGACAACACACAAAGGAGGATTCAACTGCAGGGCAGATGGCAAGGCCTAAGGTTAGTCCTTAGGGTTCAATGGTAGGTCACATGGTAATGTCTAGAGATGTAGGGAGCAGATGGCCAGGGCCAGAAGACCATGGCAAGCTATGGCAGGCCTATCGGAAGGTCCAGTGATCTACCATTTTTACCATAATAGTGATTTCCTGGTGACTTCTTGCTTATCCCAGTACTTCCTCCACCACCAAATGTTGGGAAGGGGTTAATGGACCTGAAGGTCAGAGTATAACAGGGCTGGAGGAAAAACTGATGATTTGAAAAGTTGCTCAGAGCACCATTACGTACTGAAAGAAGATTGCCATTTGTCCTTCTTTCTCAAAGAGAGACCAATGACATTAAGAAGGTGATTTCTTGACTTGCAAGTGAATTGGATCTGGTACAGAGATGAGATACAAGGTACCTGCCTTGTCCGAGTATTTGTACTTGTTTGACTTCTGAGATAGTGGCAGAGCTCTTGTGTGCTGAAATCTCCTTCACTTATATACCAGGGTCCAGAGTTGTATCTGATTCTTTTAACCAATTCGGATACGTTTTGTCTTCTAATTGCATCCAATAGCTCAAAGACCTTCGCTCATTTCCAAACTTGATTAGTTTATTTGAATCGAGTTTATACTTTTGATTAGACTGGTTCCAAATGCCTGATAATGATATTAGGGCTTAGAGCATCTTATTATATATTAATTGGGGTGGGTGTGATTGATTGATTCAGTTGAGAAGTCTGAGTCTCCTGTCTTCAGTTGGAGTGGGGTGGAACCTGACCCTTACATAATTAATTATAAAATATTAAAGTTGTTGTTTGTCTTACTTCTTATAAAAGGACCAATGGCATCGTGGGGTGATGTTTAGACTTTTGAATGAATTAGATTTAAGTGAGGAAGAGTTGCGCAAAGTAGTCAGCCTCACTCTTTTCCTGAGTCACGAAAGCCCAGTTAGTGGGACAAGTCACTCTGACAGATGATGGCCCATGATGCAGTAAATGATCTTGGTGTCTTTGTGTGGTAATCGGAACAAATTCTTCTTAGCCACCCATTCTGCCAGGATAAATCTTCACATGCTTGAGGTAGACATCCCCTTAACTCATTGATGGAATTGAGACCCGTCGATTACGCTCAACCTGGCTTAGCCTGTCTGCCAAGATGTTTACTAAGGTATGACTGCTGTGAATACAGCATACAGTAAATATAATTTCCTATGTTCTAATGACCCTTTTAATTCTAGCTTTCTACATGCCATAACAGTGCTGTTATTCTATATTCTAAGGTACCTTCCAATTCTATTTCACATGAATAATAGACACTTTACAGCTTCAGCATTTTATATATTAAAGTCTTTGTTCCAAGGTCCCATTTAGATCTGATGTTCTGTGACTCTATAGTCTCTACTTCAGCTGCCACACTCCTGTTTTTAAATGGCCCCCTGAACATTACAAGGTTGGCCAGGCAGTTACATAGATGTGCTTCTCAGAGATGTCCTCTTCATGTATGTATTAAACAAAAGGCAACATAGAATGGGATACTGGATTTGAAGTAAGGAAGAGCTGGATTCAAATTCTGCCTCTGACACTTCCTAGGTTTGGGAACCTTGGTCAACTACTTCCCCTTTCAGAACTTCAGTTTCCTAATCTGTAAATTGAAGTCGTTGGACTAGGTGGCTCCTAAGGTCCTTTCCAACTCTAAATTGATAATGCTGCAATGAATGCTAATCTAATTGACCAAATGTGAATCCCAAAAGTCCTATGTTTACTCGAAGATAGCAGAGTCCTAAGGTTCTCTGGGGCACATGCATTTCATTTTCTTTATGTATTCATTCTTCTTTTCATTATCTTGAAAAAAGTAAGAATTTGATTCAATATCCACTTATTGCTTGGTTCTTGTCTTTTGTTCTCAAAGAAGACCAAATGGACATCACTATGTTACAGACAAAACTCCAGTGTGTCTGCCTGTGACTGATCAGACCATTATGATTTCGGAATGCTCTACCTCAGGTCAGGCAAAAATAGTTCATGTGAACACCTAAGAATTTACTCTTAACTTATGTATGTCATCTTTCCTTTGAGTTGCTTCCATTTCTGCCTTTCTCATAGAGTGCAGCACCCTTACTGATGAGGGCAAACCATGTCGGGCAGTCCTGTGCCAGGGTCTACCATGCTATAACCCCCAAGTACAAGGTGCTTCGCTAAATACTAAAGTTTGGAATGCCAGTAGGTGTACCAAGGTAAAAATGAAACACATCCTGCCCTCCAGAAATGTATGTTCTCCTTGCAGATATGGCATGTAATACCAAGCATGTAATGCTGGGGCAGAGGAGAAAAGAAACCCAGTTCTCCAAAGTTGAAATGTATATTGGATTTTTGTTATTATTGGTGTGACTGTTGTTGTCATTTCCCTTTTTGGAGTTAAAAGGAAGGAGCTTGGAATGCTCCTCCTGCCATCTATTTCATGAGACATTACAACCTATAGTTTCTCATGGCCAAGTTCATCACATCTGGAAACACCATCCTGGTACTATATATATCCTCTGGGCTAGGATATGAGTTGATTAGAGAAATGAAATCAAAAATTCCTGTAATGTAGCTCCTTTTAACTTAATCCCCGAAGTGCAAATGAATAGTGAAAACTGGTTGGACCAAGAGAGACAAAGTAGGAAAACAGGGGTCACTCATAAACTGGCTGATTGGTCCCTGAATAATGGAAAGTTAACTGAATTAACATTTAATAGATATTGGGGTAAAAGTACAGCTTCTAAGAAGTCCCTATTGAACTTTTGCATTTATTCAAGAATGGTCATACATCTGGGTAGAGTAAATATCTGGTTGTAGTATGATATGAGGGACACCAGAACACCTCCTTGCCCCCATTTACTAGCAGGAATGTATTTAACATCTGGTTCTCTGAAATATTCCCTTGACTTACCTTTGGGTTTAGTCTAGTGATAATGATAATGATGATGATGATGATGATGATGATGATGATGATGATAATATCAACAATGGCTAGCATTTATCAAATACAAACTATGTACCAGAAACTCTGCTAAGTATTATACAATATCTCATTTGATCTTCACAACAACTTGGGAGGTAAGTGTTATTATCTCCATTTACATTTTTTTTTAGGTTTTTGCAAGGCAATGGGGTTAAGTGGCTTGCCCAAGGCCACACAGCTAGGTAATTATTAAGTGTCTGAGGCCGGATTTCAACCCAGGTACTCCTGACTCCAAGGCCGGTGCTTTATCCACTATGCCACCTAGCTGCCCCTCCCATTTACATTTGAAGAAACTTAGGCAGACAAGTTAAGTGACTTGCACAGGGCCTCATAGCTAATAAGTGTCTGAGGTTAAATTTGAACTCAGCTCTTCCTGACTCTAGGCCCAGCGCTCTAGTCGACTCCATTGTTTAATAATCTGTAATATCAACATTTTCTCCATCACTTTATGAATTCTAGGCAATCAACAGAACAACAATTCAAGCCTTGATTTATAATCTTTGCCAATTGGAAGTGGCTCTAGTACATCTCTGGAAGTCCAGTCAACACAGAGCCTTCTAGAAAGTTTACCATTAGAGTGGCTCCTATGGGTTAAGACAGGGATAAGGAAACTTTAGTTTTGTGGTTTTAACTTGAGGCTCATAGAGAGGAGTTCATGAACTTAGGGAGAAAAAATTCTATCTTTATTTTCACTAACCTTTAAGTGAAATTGACCTTTAATTATTAATTAATTAACCTTTAATTATTTTTAAAAATGTTATCCTGAGAATAGGATGGGAGACTTCCAAAGGGATCCATAACACAAATAAAGGCCAAGAGCCCCTTTAAGTTAAGGAATCTGGGCCACGCCTTGGTGAAAATACCAAGAGGTGATATCTCTCTTTCATGTCTATAGTTCTGAAAACATTGTGGACAGATCTCAAAAGGTTGCAATATTGGGACTTAACTACATGAAAATACATCTCTGTGCATCTGCTCTTCAGTCCATAGTCAATGATGTATACATTTTTATAGAGTCATAGAAGATTCAAACTGGAAAGGACCTTAGAGATGATCAAATCCCACTCTTTTATCATCTTTGTATGGACCTGCATACTCCTCTCTCTGCCCATATCTCCTTGTCCCCATATCTCCTTCATTTTTTCCATTTCTTGAACTCTCTCCTCTACCTTTTGCCTAACATTGTCTATGCTAGAAATCTGAAATAAAACTTTTATTTGTTTTCTTTATAGAATAGAAATTTATTCTCTCTAATTAATTTTCAAAGTGGATATTCAGGTTTTTTTACTGTTCCCTTTCAAAGAATAAAACTTTTTCACTTTCACTTCTTTCTAATTGACCCTTGATTAATTTATCCCCCTGTGCATCACTGCACTGGATAGGAAAAGAAAAAAAGGTTCTTTGTCGATAATGCAGATTCTTGTGTGGTGTCTCTAGTTAGCAGTGGTTAAAATGAAAATTTTCTGCTTCAGTGGGCAATGTGGTAGAATGAGAACACTGAACCTAAAGTCAGGAAGTCTTGATTTGAATAATTATAGTATATTGTGACATTGGGTAAGTGACTTACTTACTTGGAGCCTCTGTTGAACCAGAACTCAATGACTTCTAAGTTCTTTTCTAGCTCAGATAATGTATGAATCTATGAGTAATACATTAACCTGCTCTCCCCAACCTCATACCCCCATCTATTTGAACTGGGGCAGCTCTGAAGACAGTGTATTAGCTTTAGGAGTCCTAGGAAGCAGCTACTATGATAGGAATATTCACTGTGTTTGGAAACAGAAAACCTGGAATGTACTCTAAGCTTTAGAGTTATCCATAGGATCCTGAACAAGTCATTCTCCTCTGGGCCTCTTTTCCTCCTCTGTAAATCAGAAGGTATCTAAGTGGCACGGTGAATAGAGCACTGGCCCTGGAGTCAGGAGGATATGAGTTCAAATCCAGCCTCAGACACTTGATTCTTACTAGCTGTGTGACCTTGGGCAAGTCACTTCACCCTGATTGCTTCGCATCCAGGGCCATCTCCAATCTCCTAATATCTATCTGGTCACTGGATCCGGAGGGCTCTGGAGGAGAAAGTGAGGCTGTTGACTTAGCACAGCACCTCCTCACTGAATTCCAGTTGTCATGGCATCACCTTCCAGATGTCATGGTCTTCTTTAAGAACAAAGGACAAACAACAAAGCAGAATCTCAGAGCTACAGGAACCTTAAGAAACTGCTGAGACCAAGTCTAGGCCTCTACTGATAGCATGAGTTGGCTTATCTTGTGGTTGTTCTCAACTAAGGCCTTTAAGATTTAAGATCTTGGGATTCATGTGGTACATCATGTCACTGATAAATATTAATAGAATGATCCTGGTCTTCTGGAAGAGACATGATACAGCATCAGCCCCCTTGGGCCTTGAGGCAGACATCTTTCCACTTATTATTCTCATGGGGTCTGAGTCTGCTTGATGTCAAAACCACTTGTCAATTATGGCAGCTTGGTCATTGTCTAGTTCAGAAGTGTCAAATATGCCTCCAGCTGGTTCTAGAGTGTGTGTGTGTGTGTGTGTGTATGGTTGCATTTGCAACCAGATTAAAATGTAATTGGAAAAATTTCATAAAATAATTCAAAATACAATAGAACCTAGAAGATGTTAACGTGTGGGTTTCAGTCAGTGTGCATACAGGGATCCATTATGGTTTAGTGACCCTTGTTTCTATTTAGGAGTAGTTAACTGGCACTGGGAAGGCCTAGTCAGGAAGACCTGAGTTCAAATTCAGTCTCAGACACTCACTAGCTGTGGGACCCTGGGCAACTGACTTAATTTCTTTTTGTCTCAGTTTCCTTAACTGTAAAATGGGGGTCATAAGAGCACTTTCAATCTCAGGATTGTTGTGCAGATTCAATGAGATCATTGTAAAATGCTTAGTACAGTACTTAGAATATAATAAGTCTTTATTTGATCTAGGATATCCTGAAACTAGTCACTTATATGGATAGGATACTCTAGATGTAAAGAAACGAACTCACTTCTTTCATTGATTTCTCTCTTTCGCACTAGCCATTTTGACCTCAGGGAGGTGGGAGGTGTAGCCTCACTCTCAAAATCTTTTCCAAGTCTTCTTCGAGGAGTTTCCCAATTAGTACCTGAAAGTAGAAGAAAATGACCTCAATGTATTTCTATTGGAATTGGAACCCTGTGGATCTGAAACTTTGGGGGTCCCTAATGGGCCCTTGGGGGATGCTTAGAAGGGGAAAATGTACCCCTTTTTGCAAGGGAACAAAATCAAGCCTTCAAGTCAAAGAATGGAGCTAACTTGCCAACATTGGCTGGGGATCTGAGTTACACCCTTGACAGGACAAGGTCAGGCTCATAGAGAAAAACCTTTCAAGTCTGAGTGTGTTTACTTTCCATTGGGGGGGGGGGCTTTGATGTTTGCTCCATATTCAATCAACCAAGAGTTTTCAGGCCTCATTAAATTGACTTTTTTGGCTGAACTAAGTCCTTCTAGAAGCCATGGTTGAAATAAGCTGGTCAAGCAGCCCTCTACACTCCTTCTGTACCCTCTCCTCCCCCCCCCCCCCCCCCCAGTTGGCAGGACCCTTGCAGGTGTGGAGTTCTATAAATGGAGTTATTGCCATCTCTCATCTCTGTGGCTTGCCATTTATTAGATACAGCTGCTGCTGTCTAGGGCCGCTCGAGAAGGCCTCAGAGAGAAGATGTTTTAATACTTAGGATGAAGAAAAGAAAAAGTTGAGCTAGGGATCAGATTAGCCAATTATACTGTGGGTTTTGCTGCTACTTCTCACACTGAGACTAGTTTCAAATAGTCCAGGTGATGGGAAGGAAGCAGTAGAATCCCAAATATTATTCTCAGTCCTCTCAATGGAGCAAATTTCAATTTGACAAAGAAACCGTTTCTAACAATCAGAGGTATTTACAAGTGAAATAGGCCACCTCATAGGAGACTGGTTCAGGAGATAATGCAAGACTCTCAACAAGGCTCTCTTGGTCCTTCATCCAAATAGTATCAAAATAAGTGTTGCAGACTAAGTTCGGAGGAGGAGAGGTTAAGCTTGGCCAAAATGACAACAAAGAGCCTTCATTAGGGCAGGAAATGGAACCTAGGTGAGCCTTGCAGGTGTGTAAGCTTTAAATAGAACTGAAGGCAATAAAGGTAGGGAAAAGGACTGGAGCCAAAATTTAAAAATGTGAATGGGGAAAATTAGTGTGGGGCCTCTCAGATTGGCCAATAAGACCAAAAAGGAAAATGATCAATGCTGAGTGGGAAAACTGGAACACTAATGCATTGTTGGTGGAATTGTGAACTGATTCAACCTTTCTGGAGGGCAATTTGGAATTATGCCCAAAGGACAATAGAACTGTGCATACCCTTTGACCCAGAAATACCACTACTAGGTCTGATTCCCAAAGAGATCACGAAAAAGGGTAAAAAATATCCGCATGTATAAACATATTCATAGTAGCTCTTTTTGAGGTGGCAAAGAATTGGAAATTGAAGGAATGTCCATCAATTGGGGAATGACTGAACAAATTGTGGTCTATGAATGTAATGGAACACTATTATTCTATAAGAAATCATGAGGGATAGGATTTCAGAGCAGCCTGGAAGGACTTACATGAACTGATGCTGAGTGAAATGAGCAGAACCAGAAGAGCATTATACACACTAACAACAACATGGGATGATGATCAACCCCGATGGACTTGCTCATATATTGTCATTTGACAAAAGTCAAAGTCAATTCTAAAAGACTTGTGATGGGAAATACCACCCATATTTAGAAACGGAAATGTGGAGTTTAAAGCCAGACTAAAGCTTACTATCTTCAATTTTTAAAAGCTGTCTTATGTTGTTTTTTCTCTCTAATGCCTTTTTCCTTCCATTTGGATTTGATTCTTCTTTCACAACAAGACGAATATGAATCTATGTTTAGCAGAATTAAACATGTAGAGCCTATATTAGATTGCTTTCTCTCAGGGAGAGGGGAAGAGAAGGGAGGAAGGAAGAAAATGTAAAACTCAAAACCTTGCCAAAAGTGATTGGTGAAAATTATTGTTGAAAGTTGTTGGAAAAACTAATAAATAAAGTATTTAAAAAGAAAAAAATGTTCACGGGACAGAGAGGGTCAATGAGTCAGGGACTTAAGGTTGTTTAATGGGAACAGGGAGAGCTGAAACTGGAGAGGCAGATGGGGACAGATTTCTGGAAGTTCCTCAAAATGAATCCGAGTAGTTTGGGTTTGACTTTTATGCAGGGACATCCAGTAATGCGGGCGGCAGGTGAGTCAGAGTTGAGTCTCAACTCTGGTTACAAAGGGTTGAATGCATACACCTGGCTTCAAATGACATTCAGTCCATCCATACTCAGTCTATCAGAGTGTGACACTGGAGCCTTTCTGCCTTGGCAGGACCTGCTGGGACTTGGGCTGTGTTCGCATATATTTGGAGAAAAGTTCTCTGCTGACCTTGATTAACTATGGAAGAAGGATGTCAGTAGTGGCAGGACAAGATGTAGCTGGAAACTGAAGGCTCTTCAGTCGAGGAGAGGTATCTAAGAAAACTGGCCTGGCAGCTGAGGCAGGACAAATGGAAGAGGGAATAGAAGGAAAGAGGGCTGACCAAAACTCATTCTTTCATTCCCAGCCCAGCTGCTTCTCATTAATAGGATTTAGGGAACATCTACTCAACTGTACTGGTTTTACAGATGAAGAGATTGAGGCCCAGAGAGGTAGAAGGACTAGAGAAGGATAACACAAATTCGAAATAGCAGAGACTGTAGTCAAGGTCAGTTATTTTGACTCTAGAGTTAGGTCTTCCTACATGAGCATCTGTATCCTTCTGGGAACAAGGGACCAGAATGTTCTCCCTCCCAAAGTACTTTCAATTTTAGTTTGAGAAACTAAAGACTGTGCAGATGAAATGTGAGGTGAAAGGAAATCCTAAATCCTATTCTTCCAGTACATGGTGATAGCCATAAAACATCTCTTCAATCTTTCCCTTAAAGCAACACTAGGAGGGAGACATTTTTAGAGCTCTAGATTGCAACATCTGGGTCACCACTTGATATGATCACAGTTCTCCACTAAGAATTCTAATAATCATCTCAACATCTCCAAATCACTGAAACTTAGGGGTGGAGGGGACCTTCATTACTTCTTCTCTTTTCTTTTTTTAGATTTTTCAAGGCAATTGAGTTAAGTGGCTTGCCCAAGGCCACACGGCTAGGTAATTATCAAGTGTCTGAGGTTGGATTTGAACCCAAGTCCTCCTGACTCCAAGGCCGGTGCTCTATTCACTGCGCCATCTGGCTGCCCCTCCTCCATTACTTCCTGACCAACCCATAGTTCTGCAATGTCTCCATACAGTCCACCTAATTATGGGGCATCTTATGACTCTTGGATAGCTTTTTCTGAGATCTCCCTCCCACCAAGATTGCTGAAGGTTCTGGTAGAGCAGTGTCCGTCCACATGTCTGTATCGTTCATGCCTCTCACCCAGTTTAAAATAAAAATATGAATGAGGGCAATGAAGAATATAAATCAAATACAGTAATTGCTCATTGAATTAGAGACAGTATCATTTGCTAATCTAGGTAATTAAATATTCAAACCCTAATTTCTCTGTTATTTGAATAATTTGGACCAAAACAGATTTAATTGCCTGAAATACAAAATCATTGTACCCTTGCCTTTTTTATGGTGTGCTTTAGCCAAATCCTCTCTAATCTCTATCAGAGAGATTCTAGGAAGACAATAAGAAATCTGCTGCTGCCTAGTGCCCATCCCTTAGCCTCAGACCACAGAATCAAGCAATCAAAAAATATTTCTGAAGCCACTTACAAAAGACAACTAGGTAGAGCAGTAGATAGAACCAGCCCTGAAGTCAGGAGGACCTGAGTTCAAATCCAGCCTCAGACACTCGACACTAGCTGTGTGTGACTTTGGGCAAGTCCCTTCATCCTGATTGCCTCCCATCCAAGAGGTGGGAAGGAATTAAAGATAACGAAAGAGCATGTGGCACAGTAGTATTGGATTGGGAGTTAGAAGTTTTTCAAATCTTTCCTCCAATTCATATTAGCTATGTGACCTGGGCAAGTAGGGGCCACTTCTAAGAAGTTCACCTCTATGAGACTTGGTTTCCTTGTCTGTAAAATGGAAGAATAATACTCATAGTACTCCCCTGACAAGGTTGTTCTGATGCTCACATGAAGTATGTAAAGTGCTATGTAACTATGAGTTATTATTCGTATTATTTAATCTGTGCCTTCAGACATCTGAAAGTTTGGCCATGATGGGGAAGAGCATTAGACTTTTCTGCTTGACTTAGAGCCAACCATAAGTGGAACAGGCTATATCTGGAGAGAGTAGAAGCAGGAGTGTGCTAGTAAATGTAGAACAACTAAGCTCTCAAAAAAAGGCAAGATGCTTTTCAGTTTCATCTGCATTATTGACATTTTCTCAAAATGATTCAAGTCTAAAGACAACAGCTTTCCTATTTTAAATGTAAAAAAAGAAGACCTAGTAGAATTCAATAGAATTTAGGAGGAGGATTACAAGATTTTCAATAGGAAGGCACTTAAAAGTCTTTTTACAGAAGAGGAAACCGAGGTCTAGAGACCTGACCTGATTGGCCTAGGGACAAGAGTAATATATGCTAAGTCCTGATGATAACCAAGGCAAAATTTTATTCTGGGGAGATTTCAGAAGATTTGCTTTTCCAATTCTGTATAAGTAGTCCATGGAAGACTAGAATTCACATCTCTTGTTCCCCTTCTCACCCCCCACCCCAGTTTCTGTTCAGTGCCTTTTTACTTTGTTCCTAGAAATGCATTTGCTCTTAGGAAAAGAACAGCTAATTCCCAACTTCAGCAGCCAGAGGATGGCATGGCAGGTGAGGCATTACCTGTTGAGTTTCTTATGGAACCGGAAAGTCCCTCAAGGTAGTTTATTTATTTATTTTTTAGGTTTTTTTTTTTTTTTTTTTGCAAGGCAATAGGGTTAAGTGGCTTGACTAAGGCCACACAGCTAGGTAATTATTAAGTGTCTGAGACCGGATTTGAACTCAGCGACTACTGACTCCAAGGCCGGTGCTCCATCTACTGTGCCACCTGGCCGCTCCAAGGTAGTTTATTTTTGAATGAGACATCTATGATTTGATTTTGGGCAGGAACAAATGAGCATTTTAAAGTATTTTACTACCAGTGTTCTCCTAGACTTTTGTTTTAACTAAAGGAATCTTTCACTGGGAAAAGTTTGAGGGCCCCTGCCATGTGGGCAGTTTTGGGTGAGAAGACAGGGCTCTCATTGCCAACTGATGTTGGTAAGGGGTTCTTGGGGAAGCTTCTATAGCAGTCACAGTTGGGGAGACCCCCGTTACCTACACAGTTGCCTTTCTCTGTTCTGAGTTTCTTCTCTTTTTTTAATGTGTTGTTATTATTGATGATTTCAATAAGAATATTTAGTTACTGAGTGAATCACTGAGCAAGTATGTGTGTCCAGGACATTAGGTAAGCAGGGCAGTGTAGGGTCTGGTGTCATTAATACAACCGCATCCTCCCTATAGAACTGACCTCATGAGTTTGTGGTCGGGCCTTGGTGTGACAACAAGTTATATGTCAACTTTATTATTCTTTTAATTCAGGTTAGGTTTGAATCTCGGTTCTGTATTTACCTGTGAGGCCTTGGACATGCCAGGTAAACTCATCTCCCCCACTCTATGGTCCATCTCCCATCTCCTTGCCTTTGCACTACTACCCCCTTCCCCAACCTGGAATGCACTCCTCCTTAACTTTGCCTCATCGAGTCTCTCTCCTTTGAAGATGTAGCTCAGACAGCACCCTCTACATGAAATTTTTCCTGATTTCCCCCCTACCTGCTAAAGCCCTCCCTGTCAAATTACCTTAGATTTAATCACCTATGTATTTGTATTTATTCATTTTACTGTTAGGGTGTAAAAATGGATTTGTTGTCTCTATATTCAGAATGTAGGATCTTTGTTACTTGAGATTGTTTCATTCTTTATTCTCAACAACACCCGAAATGGTGTCTGTCTTATGTCAATGATGATGATATTTATCCTTTGATATCAAAGATGACCAGGACATCAGGGAGATGATGTCATGACAAGTTCATGAATTGGATTGGAGTTGGGGGGGGGGGCGCTGTACTAAGTCCCCAGCCTCACTTTCTCCTCCAGAACCATCTGGGTCCAGGGGCCAGATATGGAGCAGGACAACTGGAGATGGCCCTGGATGCAAGGCAATCAGGGTGAAGTGATTTGCCCAAGGTCACATAGCTAGTGTCAAGTGTCTGAGCTTGGATTTGAACTCAGGTCCTCCTGACTTCGGGGCTGGTTCTATCTACTGTACCACCTAGCTATCTTATGTTAGGGGCTTCAGAAATACTTTTTGATTGTTTGTTTCTGTGGTCTAAGGCTAAGGGCTGGGCCCTAGGCAGCAGCAGGGAAAACCTAAAGATGAGTAAGAACAAACTCTTCCAGTCTAGGAAGGGCGATGAGACAAAGATAATAAACCATAATACAAAGCAGAATGTGCTAAGGGCTACTAAGAGTTCAGCCAAGAAATGATACATTTGTAAACTCTTGGTCTTAATGAAAGCTAATATTCATAGAATGCAAAAGCTGGAAGGAACCTCCAGAATTTATTGAATCCAGGCCCCTGACTGCAGGCAAGGAAAAGCCCAACCAACCCTTCCAATGGGCTATCCATTACCCAAAAAGCCTTCCCATCATAA
Source organism: Macrotis lagotis (assembly GCF_037893015.1). Lineage (NCBI taxonomy): Eukaryota > Metazoa > Chordata > Mammalia > Peramelemorphia > Peramelidae > Macrotis > Macrotis lagotis. Next base: position 49,616,066 of record NC_133666.1, read on the forward strand.
TCATAGTATGAAGATTCTCATTTAGGCTTTGGATTCATAGGTCACATACTTTGTTGACCTTTCAGAGGCAACATAGGATGGGGAACTAAGTATCAGCAGAAAAAGAGTAGGGGCCTGTCATAGTTTTTTGAGTTATAAGAAGCCCATCTGACCCCAAATATTTTCCTCCTTGGCAATTTAGGGGACCTTAAATGCCTTTGTTATCAGCATTCTTTTGGGTCAAAGCTAAAGTCCTTTGGGAGAATAGAACCATGTTTTGAGGTAGAAGGGCCACTTACCACCGCAGTGACTTTTTACAAAGGCCTCCCTCTATCTGGATCTCAGACTCCATATACCCTAAGGTCTCTTATCAGTTCAAATCTGTGATCCTGTGGTCTGAATAAGGAAGAGTCTGGGGAGATGGGCCCTGAGAGAGTGTACTTTGGTGAGGGAAGAAGGAGGCTGTTGTGGAAGGGGACCACACGGAAAACTTGGCAGAGTTCTCCATTTCCACAAGAGTTTGCTGGGTTTGCAAGATAATGACAGATTCTACAATATGCTTGCTACCCCATTTCTTCTTCCCTAAAACCCCCACAACCAAATATAGTTTGTGATTTTATATTCCAATGATGTAGATGATGAAGACATTGATTAAAAACTCCTCATTTGCAATGTAATGATCAAATCCAGAGAAATAGCATAAATCAGATCATGCCTCTTCTCTTTAAGTGCTTATCTGAACACAGGAGGGCTCTACCATGAGAGGCCACTGGGCTTCGATAAGAAGACCCGCATTGACTATACAACATTGGGCAAGTCCTTTTTATCCCTAGGTTCATTTTCCTTCTTTTAAAAATATGAGCTTGGACTCATTGAGTGATAAGGTCCAAAATCTGTGTTATTCTTTGAAGAAAAAGCAAAGTTATTCCTTCCTGAAGTTTAAGAAAGGCCTGAAAACCCATATTTTTCTTTAGTTCTTAACTAGACCCTGAGTTTAGATACTTTTTTAAAGCACACAACAAATCAAAAAGTATCTTGTGTAATTGGAAACGCAGCCAAAGTTACAAGTTGAATGTTATGTTGTCATGGAAACACAGCCCTGTTAAGTCATATCGCTTCTTAAGGAAAATGAAATGATCAAGATAGGCCCAGGACAACAGGTGGCTCAGTAGACTTGGACTCTCTTAAAGTCACCCTGCCTAGAGGGGAGCTTCAGAAAATATTACTTAAAGGGTCACTGGCAGAGTGAGATGACCTTCAATTCTGCTCCAGATACAATGCTTTGTGAGGGAAAGAAAGTCCTGGGCTCCCTGGTGGAGATCAGGTCTCCCCAGTACAGATCTTGTCCAGGTAGGGGGTCGGGCACAAAACAGCAATCTATCAGTTGTTGTTCAGAGGCAGTCTACATAGGTGGAGTCTGGGACATAATGATCTTGAAGGGCCTAGCAACCTGGCTGGTGGCTTTCTTGCTTTCTTCCTTTGTACTGTAGAGCCCTTACCTCTACGTGAAAGACCACACCGTATATATGATATTCCTTTCTGTATCTCTTACCCATAATTTGGAGTTACTACGTAGGCAAAAATCATCAAATTGGAAAGATGGCCATGACTTACCTACCCTTTAGTCTCCCATTTCAATCCTTTCCAACATTCCTTCTTATTCTCTCCCCTTTCTTCTATCTAAACCTGCCTTCATTTAAAAAATGGCAGAGGGGATAATAGAATGGGGAACTGGAAAAGACCTTGGAAATCATCTAATCTAAATCCTTCATTTCACAGCTAGGAAAATAGAGACCCAGGCAATCCTCTAACTGCAAATGGAGTGTTTTGAAAACATGCCATTTACTCACTGACTAGCCTCTTTTTCCTCCTCATACTTCTTGCACTGGACTGTGGTACCCTCTGCCCCTGAGACTATGGGTTCTAATAATCCATAAACAATTTTGCCTTACGTTGCCTGAACCTAGTTTCCACACTTTGCTTCCCAGGAATTTCCAAATGAAGCCAAACTTGAAATAATCCTCTCCATCTAGCTCCCCTTTTATGTGATGTCTTCCCTTTAGAATGTAAGGTTTTTGTGGGCAGAAATTATCTTGCTTGTTTGTCTTTGTGTCCTCAGATGTTTGGTACATTATAAGGTTTAATAAATAATTTATTATTCATTTCCACTGTAGAACAACAAGAAACATTATTAAGTACCTACTGCAGGGGTGGGGAACCTTTAGCCCTTGGATACTGGTCTAGCTTTGCCAAAGTAACCATAGGCATGAATCAAAATTCAATAAATCTAGGTGCTTTTTTGGATTGAATTAATTACATGTTTGACCAAATATAGCTCAAAAATGATGTTATAAATGTCCAAATGGCTCTTGTCAGAAAAAAAGGTTCCCTACCCTTGGCCTACTGAGTACAGAATAGTATGCTAAGGTACTGGAAAAGACAAAAAGTTCAGATGAGAAACTATCCTTGGCCTTATAAAATTTGGAGTTAACTATATATTTCCCTCCATCTTATTTTTACCCTTATCCTTATTTCTCTCTGTCTCTCTGTCTCTCTCTCTCTGTCTCTATCTCTGTCTCTCTCTCTCTCTCTCTCCCCCTCTCTCTCCCTCTCTCTCGCTCTGTCTCTCCCCACTCCCTTCCTTTCCATCAACTTTTTCTTATCCCCTTTTAGGCTCTCTTAGATTTCACTGTCCAATTGAATGGTCATATAATTTACTCTTTCCACCACTTCTGATAAGAATGAGTCAAGAATTGTCTACCACACCACTATCTTCTCTACTGAGAAAGCTCTTTCACACTATTTTTAAGTGAAAGTTTATTCCATTCTACTTCACCCTTCTCCCAATATATTCTTCTTTCTCATCCCTTAATTTTGTTTGTTTTTTTAGATATAATCTCATCATGATCCACTCATACTCATGTCCTCTGTCTATGGATATGCTCCTAACTTCCCTAATAATGAGAAAATTGTCAGGAGTTACAAGTATCATCTTCCCATTAAGGAATGAAAATAGTTTAACTTAGCCGAATCCCTAGTGCTTTGTCTTTCCTTTTTACCTTTTCATACTTTTCTTGAATCTTGCATGTGAAAATAAAATTTTCTGTTTAGCTCTAGTCATTTTATCAGGATTACTTGAAAGGTCTCTATTTAACTGACAATCCATTTTTTCCTATGAAGAGTTAGTCTCTGTTTTGCTGGGTAGATGAGCCTTGGTTGCAATACTAACTTCTTTGCCCTCCAAAATATCATATTCCAAGCCCTCTGATTCTTCAGTGTACAAACTGCTAAATACTATGTCATCCTGACAGTGGCTCTATGATATTCGAATTGTTTCTTTATGTTTGCTTGCAGTATTTTCTTTTTGACCTAAGTGCTCTGTAATTTGTAATATTCTTGGGAGTTTTCACTTTGGAATCTCTTTCAGGAAGTGATTGCTAGATTTTACCCTCTGGTTCTAGGATATCAGGACAGTTTTCCTTGATAGTTTTTTGAAATGTGATGTCTAAGGGGCAGCTAGGTGTTGCAGTGGATAGAGTACCAGTCCTGGAGTCAGGAGGACCTGAATTCAAATCCGGCCTCAGAAGCTTAATAATTACCTAGTTGTATGACTATGGGTAGTCACTTAACCCCATTGCCATGCAAAAAAAGAAAGAAATGTGATGTCTGAGTGCTTTTTCTTTTTAATAATGACTTTTAGGTAGTTCAATAATTTTAAAATTATCTCTTATGGATCTATTTTCCCAGTCAGTTGTTTTTCCAATGAGATATTTCACAGTTTCTTCTTTTTTTTTCACTCTTTTTATTTTGTTCTATTGTTTCTTGATGTCTAATGTAGTCATTAACTTCCACTTGCCCTTCTCCAGTTAGATTTTGAAGTTCTATTTCTATTTAAGGAATTGTTTTCTTCTAGTGAATTTTTCTATATCTTCCCCACCATTTTGTGCCTCCTTTATCAAGATGTTAACTCTTTTTTTCATAATTCTCTTGAATTGGAGCAGCTAGGTGGTACAGTGAGTGGATAGAGCATTGGCCCTGGAGTCAGGAGGACCTAAGCGCAAATCTGACCTCAGACATTTAATAATTGCTTAGCTGTGTGACCTTGGGCAAGTCACTTAACCCCATTGCCTTAAATAAGATTTTAAAAAAAGAAGTCACCATAATTCTCTTTAATCACATTCATTTATTTTTTTTTAGTTTTTGCAAGGGTTAAGTGATTTGCCCAAGGCCACACAGCTAGGTAATTATTAAGTGTCTGAGGCCAGATTTGAACTCAGGTACTCCTGACTCCAGGGCCTGTGTTCTATCCACTGAGTCACCTAGCCACCCTGACACTCATTTCTTTTCCCAATTTTTCCTCTATCTCATTTTATTTCTAAAATCCTTTTTGAACTCTTCCAGGAAATCATTTTGGACCTGAGAAAAATACACATTCTTCTCTGAGGTTTTACATGTAATTATTTTGCCATTGTTGTTCTCTTTTGATTTGTGTTTTCACCATCACTGTCACCATAGTAACTTACTATGGTCAGGTTTGTTGTTTGATCATTTTTTCAGTCTATTTCTTGATGTTAAAGTTGGGCTCTGTGCCTGGGCTGCAGGGAATATGTTCACAAGCTTCAGGTGTTTTGTGCTGCACTTTTCAGAGCTAGTTCTGAGGATTTGTTTTCAGTTCTTCCAAGGTGGCAAAATTTAAGATGTGTGGTCACTGTTTTCTAACCATGTACTCTGATCTGTGAGTGACCACAAGCATGATTTTCTACCTCCAAGCCCTGGGGTCTGCAATTTAAAAATGAGCAAAGCAACAAAGTTCTGTATCCAGTGTCTGAAACGGGTTCCCTATAATCTCCTTTTGACCAGTAGTCTGGTCCCTTTACTACTTGTGGGCTGAGAACTCCGGAAGTTGCTGCCACCAGTTCATTTGCACCCAAGGCCTGTGCTGTCTTGCTGGGGTGCCACCTGTGCTTGTTCTGCTTTAGGCTCATGTCAGTGAGACAGAGTCTCCTGTTGAACTTGAAGTTGTATTGGACTGGAAAATTGTTTCATCCTGTTCTTTTGTTGGTTCTGCCATGCCAGAATTTGTTTTGAGTTATTATTTTAATGTTAAGTGGAGAGAAATTTGGAAAACATCAGGTGAGTACCTGTCTTTATTCTGCTATCTTAGCCCCACTGTGAAAAGTGTTTTGCAATTGTGTTCACATAGTTCCTGGGTTTGCCTTGGCAGATAGACTCTCAAGTGTTTCATATTGTCAACAGTTATTCTAAATAGAATTTATCTTTCTATCTCTTGTTGCTTGACCTTGTTGGTAATATATAGAAATGCTGATCATTTATGTGGGTTTATTTAATATATTTAACTCTGTTAAACTTGTTAGTTATTTCAATTAGTTTTTTTTAGTTGATTCTCTAGGATTCTCCAACTATAACATCATATCATTTGCAAAGAGTGATAGATTTGTTTCCTCATTGCCTATTCTAATTTCTTCAATTTCCTTTTCTTCTCTTATTGCTATAGGTAGTATTTCTATTACTATATTAAATAATAGTCGTGAAAGCTAATGACTTTGTATTTTATCCTGGAGACAATAAGGAGCTACTGAATTTTCTTGAGCAAAAGAAGGACACAATCAGACTTGTGCCTTAGGAAGATTATTTTGTCAGTTGTGTGGAAGAAAGATTGGAGAGGGGAGAGTTTAGGACTGTAGTCCTTCTTTGTGCAATCTAAGCTCATATTGTCTCATTTGGTTACCAAATCACAAAACTGACTCCTTTTGAGCTCCAGTCTATTAACCTCACTAGATATTTTTCTAGATTGCTATCTAATAATACGACTTTTAATTTCTTGCTACTGTGTGAACTTGGATATATCACTTAACTTCCCTATGCCTCTGTTTCTTCAAGAATAAAATGAGGGACTTGAAATAAATGAGCTTTTAAAATCCCAGTTCTGAGTATGGTGGGGTAAGGACCAAACATTAGATATAGTCACTGCCATCAGGTAGGCTATTATCTAATTGAGGGAGGTGAAGAATACATGTATGAACCAATCCAAGAAAAGCTACAAGAGAATATGCAAATAACTTCATGATGTAGTTTATGTAAAGTACAGTAAGAGAACTCTGGGTTGGGTTTGGGGAGTCTTGAGTGGGGCTTGTAAAGATGAGTATGATTTGGAACTGATGGATGAAGGGAAGGAGAGAAAACTCAAGTAGGATAAATGTGTCTTCTAGTATCTGAAGGGCTCTCGAGCATTTTGATTGGTCCATAACATAGAACTGGAACCATAATTGGGAGGATTGTTGAGAGGGAGATTTCAGTTCAATATAAAAAAGGTTTTCTGGATAATTTTCATGTTCCAAAGTTCAACGATGTGCCTTGGGCAGAAATGGCTTCCCCTTCACTGAAGGTCTTTGCATAATGGCTGTAGAGGCATTTGTAGGAGAATGTGTAAGTCCCTTCAAATTTCACGATTGTGTGATCTTAGAACTGTCTCATTCTCTCTATTTCCTCTAAGAAATTCTTGTAGTATAACAGGTCTGAAAAAAAGATGACAAACTTTGGCCAAAGATATTTGAATAATTTCTCCAATCTGTAAAGTTGATATAGTTGGCTTAAGTGAAAGAAACAGTTGTGACATTGAGCCCAACCCAGGCTAAAGGCTGGTTAGCCCTTTCAAGGTCCTGCCAAATCCCTTCAGCTCTCTAATCCTTTGGGATCTTGCACTTTATAGCAGTTTCAAGCTGAGTATGCCAACTCAGAAAATGAATTTTATTCTAATCACTAAAAGCATTTTAATGTTGAATTAAGTCAAACAAGTCTCTGAGTCATAGGACTTTCACATTGAATATTAGAAGTCATTAAGTACTACCTCTTCATTTGCTGCATGAGGAAGCTGAGCTCCAGAGAAGAGGAGAGGTTTGTCTATGGTCAGGTATGTAGGATGTGGGAGAGCAAGAATTCAAACCCAGGTCCTTCAACTCCAAACCAATGCTCTTTCCATTGTATAACAATACCTCTTATGTGGGCTTCTTTTGATTTATTGCATATACATAGTAGTGAAGCAAGAATGATACCAATCATTTGGTAGATTTTGTTCACATTTGACAGATTTTGTTCACATTTCACTCTCTTGTGTTCTGATGTTGTGTTGACATAAGTCTTCAACTCAAACTTAGGCCCAAAATAATAGACTAACAAGAGACAGTGTGGTCTAATGGATATAAGGGGGTCAGGACAGTTCAATTTTGCTTCTGACATTTACTAGTCATATCACCAGGGGCAAATCTTTTCATCTTTGGTTATTCCAGGCAACTTTTTACAAATATATATTACAGATGGGTTGCAGAGCAGTGAGTTTTCACATCAGGAAATCCTCATATTGATGAAATCATAGGTTCAAATACTGCTTTCTTCTCCCTCACTTCCCCCCAAAGATAGAATCATAGAGAATCCAGTACAACTCCCTCATTTTTTATTCCTATTTTATTTTTTTCCAATTATATACAATAATAGTGTTTACCTATCATTTTTGTAAGGTTTTGAATTTTATAATTTTTCTCCCTCCCCCCATTGCCTCTCCCCTCTTCCCCATAGAAGGCAATCTAATAATCTTTACATTGTTCCCATTCTATATATTGATCAAAAATGAATGTTCAAATTCCTCATTTTAAAGATGAAAACATAGGGCCCCAAAAGGGAAGTGACTTGGCCCAGGTCTCCTGGCAGAGCCCAGGGCCAGGATTCAGCTCCAGTTGGTCTACTCCATCACACTTCCTTTAAAGAAGCATACATTCTCCCAAGAAGGAATACAGGCTCAAACAGATGGTTAGCTGGGCGTGATCTACAGTGTGTTAGTCCTTTAGCTTCTACAAGTATGTTAGTTTGGTAGATAGGAAAGTATGTGTGTGCACACATGTGTGTATATGTGTGTCAAGTCCTCAAATTAAAGGTCCCCTTGAAGCCTCACAAAATACAACCTGTCAGATCTGTTCTTCTTACATATTATATTGAAAACCCAATTCCTTCTCAAATTTCCTACTAAGGAGCTCCACAGAATTCAGCTCTTGGTGTTCTCCCCCAGCATTGAAAGCCCCTTGGCTGCTTCTCAGAAACTGAGATTTAATTAGTATCTAAGGAAACAAGGAATTCCTGTTTGAAAAAAAAATCAAATAAAACGGAAAAAACAAATTACAATTGCTGTGCACCTTTTTCCTGGCCCGGCAGCCTCAGCATCCAAAGAAATGTGGTTCTCTGACCCAGACCTCTTTCCTCCTTGTGTGTGTCTGCCTCTCTTTCCTTCCTCTTCATGAATACAGTTTAAATAAAGAAACATCTGTTAGAGCTTTGCACTGGAAAGCTCTGCATTAGACAGACAAAGGAGGACAAAACAAATGAGGTCTCCTTACAGAGGTGCATGGCAATGGGGAGCCCTGCCAGAAGCAGCCAGAGCCTGGGGACTTGGCAGGGACTGGAAACAACTTTAAAACAGACTAGAGTGTAACAAACATGGAGCAGGAGGAGAATGCCAACCACAGATGTGATGGGGAGGTGTTTAGAGCTGCAGGAAGGAGAGACGAAAAATCATTCAACAAATATTCATCGTGTTCCTATCATGTGGCCGGCCCGGCGCTAGTTACTAAGGGGCATGACTAAAAGAAGCAGTGCAGGACCTAGTGTGTCTGTTTTGCTGTCTTCCCAGGATGGAAGTTTAGCAGAGCTCAAAAACTGAACTTTTGGCCTTGACTCTAAATATAAGAGGTCTTCGGGGAAAGGAAGAATGAATGAGAATGAGAATAGATACGGAAGGCTTTGTAGAGGAAGTAGGACTTAGAGGCCTTCAAAAATGGGTAGAACAAGAGGGGGGGAAGCATTTGAGGCTGGGTAGTACTAGAGAGGTGAACAAGGATATGTGTGGGACAAAAAGATTGGCTTTCCTAGAGCTGTTGTTGAATAGGAGGGAAGAGTGTTGGGAGTGATTGTGATTGTGGCCTCTTTATGGCTGGCCTGAAAAGTCAAGCAGTAGACTTTGAATTTGACACAATGGGCAATATTAGAAGGAACCAGACAACACCATTATATATACTCTCTTTAGACTAGGGCAAAATTAAACTCTTAAAAAGTCAACTGATCTCTAGACTTGGTGCTCTTTGAGAATGTCCAAGAAGAAGTCTTAAAAATGGAGAGCCATTTGGCCTGGAAGTCTAAAGTGACCCAGTTATGGGAAGAGGGACCTTACATAAGTCAAACTGTTCTAGAAAATTTTCTTCATGAATATAAGATCTAGAGATGAGCTGAAATGCTAATAAGGATTAATGAAGATCTGAGTCCAAACCCATGATTTATGGCTATTGGAACAGTGGATTGAATACCAATGTCTTGCATTTCCATGAGCCCCATAATGGTCAAGTGAAGCAGGGAGGGCAAGGAAGAGTGGGTCTATTTTGACAAATAACAGAGTGTAGTGCCTTGCTCATGGTGATATGGCTGTTATGGGGCAGGTTGGATTCCATTTAATTCAGCAGCTATGTGTAGGGAGTAGAATGTGATCTGATTTTTGAAGGAACATGAGAATTCTGACTATAGAAATGAGAAAGGAACAAGGCACAAGAGGTGACTTCTACAAAGATGCAGGGGATAGAGCATCCTGTAGACTGCTCTGCTCAGAACGTGGATTTTGTGAAAGGGACCACATGCACCAAGATCAGAGGTAGCCTGGAGTCAGCCTGGGGAGAATTAGTGTCTATTTCATGTAAGAGCAAGGTTCATAATCCCAAAGGGACTCTAGGTGGATGTCAGGGAGTTTAAGAATTTGAATGGGTAAGAACAAAGCACACCTTTATTTTCCCATACCTCTAACTGAAATGGAGCATTTCCTTCAGTAACCTTATGGCAAGAAAGGGTCCACAGCACAAAAATGGTTAAGAATCTGTGTCATGGATTCAGGGTGCTACTGAAGGTTTTGAAAAGGAGTGAAAAATCCTACACCTGTGTCTTTGGAAGATGATTTTGGCAACTGTGTGGAGAATGGGTCAAAAAGGAGAGTCTGGAAGTAGGGCAGCCAATCAGAATACTATTATAATAGCATGCTTGGATTTGAGCACAATGTTTTGGGGTTTTTATGTCCTTCATTTTCTTTTTTAACATTTAATATTTATTTATTCTCATTTTGTACAAATAATGTTTTTATACATTAATAAAATATTCTTGTTTAAGAGTAAACAAAATACCCTCTCCTCCCAAAAAATATAGACTCGCTTGAGCAATAAAGTAAAGAGGAGAGAAAAAAATTAAAATTAAAAAAATAATAGTAATAATTGTAGGTATGGCCAGGTGGCGCAATGGATGGAGCACCAACCCTGGAGCCATGCACCCAAGCCCACATCCGGCCCCATACACCCAACAATCACCCAGCCGTGTGACATGCAAGGCACCCCAACCCCACTGCCCTGCAAAAACCGAAAAAAGAAAAATAAGACCCAAAATAAAATAAAATAGTAATAATAGTAGGGGTGACTGGGTGGTGGACAGAGCATTGGCCCTTGAGCCAGGAGCACCCAGGTCCAAATCCGGCCTCAGACACCCAACGATCACCCTGCTATGCAGCCCCAGGCAGGCCACCCAGCCCCATTTGCCCTGAACCCCCCCCAAAATAATAATAATAAAAATGTGCTTCAGTCTTTGTTCCAACATCAACAACTCTGTTGTGGGTGGATCACATTCTTTATGATAAGTCCATCACAAAAGTTACTTCCATATTTTTCCACCATTGTCATTGCTGAACGCAACTCCTTCCTTTTGTATTTCTCCACTACCATGTACTATATATTCTCTCTCCTTTCACTCTGACTCTGCTGTAGGGTAGCTGAGTGGTGCAGCAGACAGATCCCTGGTCCTGGGGCCAAGAGGCTCCAAACCCCCCTACCACCCTTTAGGCCCAGCATCCACCTGGCCCTATGGTCCCAGACAGGCCTTCCAATCCCAGCCCCTTGCAAGAAGTAAAAAAGAAAATGTGTTATATTTGACCACTCTCCCCCCATGGCCCATCCTTTCCTCCATCACTCATATCACCACCCTTCCCCCGTCCCTGCCCCTTCTTACTCCAGATGCTTATACCCCATTGAGTATATATGCTGTTTCCTCTCCTAGCCACCTCTGATGAGAACGAACATTCCCTCATTCCCCCTTGCCTTCCCCCTTCCATATCATTGCAATAGCTCATTGTAATAAAGAAAAATCTTCTTATATGAGATATCTTGGCCTATTCCCCTTCTCCTTTTCCTTTCTCCCTTTACATTTCCCTTTTTTTCTATTGACTCCATTTTTACACCATATTTTATCTTCAAATTCAGCTTTCTCCTGTGCTTCAACTATAAAAGCTCCTTCTACCTGCTCTGTTAATTGAGAAGGTTCATATGAGTATTATCAGTGTCATTTTTATATGCAGGAATGCATGCAGCTCATCATCATTAAGTCCCTCATATTTTCCCCCTCTCCTCCAATCTCTATGCTTTACCTGAGTCCTGCATTTGAAGATCAAACCTTCTGTTCAGCTCTGGCCATTCTAACAGGAACATTTGAAATTCCCCTGGTTCATTGAAAGTCCATCTTTTTCCCTGGAAGAGGAAATTCAGTTTGGCTGGGTAGTTGATTCTCGGTTGTATTCTAAGCTCTTTTGCCTTCCAGTATATTTTATTCCAAGCCTTACGAGCTTTTAATGTAGTTGCTGCTAAGTCCTGTGTGATCCTGACTGCAGCTCCATGGTATTTGAATTGTGTCCTTCTGGCTGCTTGTAATATTTTCTCTTTGACTTGGGATTTCTGGAACTTGGCTATAATATTCCTAGGGGTTGGTTTTTTGGGATTTTTTTCTCAGGGGGAATCAGTGGATTCTCTCCATTTCTATTTTGCCCTCTGCTTCTAGAATATCAGGGCAATTTTCCTGTAGTAATTCTTTAAAAATGATGTCAAGGGGGTGGCTAGGTGGCATAGCAGATAAAGCACCGGCCCTGGAGTCAGGAGTACCTGGGTTCAAATCCGGTCTCAGACACTTAATAATTACCTAGCTGTGTGATCTTGGGCAAGCCACTTAACCCCGTTTGCCTTACAAAAAAAAAAAACCCTAAAAAAATGATGTCAAGGCTCTTTTACTGATCATGACTTTCAGGTATTCTAATAATTTTTAAATTATCTTTTCTAAATCTGTTTTCCATATCAGTTGTTTTTTCAATGAGATGTTTCACATTTTCTTCTAATTTTTTGGGTTTTGAAGTATTGAGTCCTGATTTCTCGTAAATTCATCAATCTCCCTGAGTTCTATTCTTTGTTTGAAGGATTTATTTTCCTCAGAGAGTTTTCTTATCTCTTTTTCCATCTGGCCAGTTCTGCTTTTTAAAGCATTCTTCTCCTCAATAACTTTTTGAACTGTTTTATCCATTTGACCTAAGCAGGTTTTTAGCATGCTATTTTCTTCAGCATTTTTTTGGATTTCCTTGACTAAGCTGCTGACTCCATTTTCATGTTTTTCCTGCATGCAGGAGCTTGTGCTTCTTCATCTTCAGATTGAGTGTTTTGATCCTTCTTGGGCTCATATGCAAAATATTTCTCAATGGTGTTCCTCCTTTTTCTCTACTTGCTAATTTTCCCAGTATGAGCCTGGTTTTGGGGTGCTTCCTGAGCTTTTGTGACACTCCCAAAAGGGTCTCAGTGTGTGAGGCTCTGTACTCCCTCCTAGTCTGTGAATGACCATATGCCCCCCGCTCTGCATGGGGTTGAGGTGGGGGGGCTACTGTTCTATGGGGAGGCCTCTACTGCAATCAGGATCTGAATGTGTTCAAAGCCCCAGAGTCCTGTTCCAGGGGCAGAGGACAGAGCTCAGCAGTCTCTCTCTCTCCACTCCCCTCCCTAGGTTCAATGGGCTCATGTCCTGGGGGCTCCTACTTACAGGCTCTGCTTGCTTCTGTTTCCTGGATCTGGGCTGTGTGCCCTGTGGGCTGGGCTTCACATGCTCACTCTGGCAGAGGTCCCCGCCTGTTCCCCCAATTTGGGCCCGGTGCTCCCCGGGGCATAGCTCAGGAAACTCCCCTGCTGCTGTGAGCTGTGGCTCCCAGTGCCCTGGGGCTGCCTCTGGAAGGCTGAAGTTCTTTTGCTCTGGTGGGCCACTCCTCTGACTGGCATCCCTCCAACCACAGGGAGCAGAGCCTTTCTGCTCTTTTCCAGGTTACCTTGAGTAGGAGAACTGCCTCACTGGGTCCCTCTGTGGGTTCTGTCTCTCAAAAATTTAGTTTGAGTCCTTAGTTTCAAAGATTTATAAGAGAGCGCCTAAGACATGATTCATTCTTGTCACCATCTTGGCTCTGCCCCCTGTGAATCCAGTTATGTCCTTTTTTTTTAGGGTTTTGTTTTGTTTTTTGGCAAGGCAAATGGGGTTAAGTGGCTTTCCCAAGGCCACACAGATAGGTAATTACTATGTGTCTGAGACCAGATTTGAACCCAGGTATATGTCCTTCATTTTCAACAAAGACCACGACAACAGGGAGGTGATGATGACAAGCAAATGAGTTAGATGAGTGAAGGGGTACTGTGCTAAACCACCAACCTCACTTTCTCCTCCAGAGCCATCTGAGTCCAGTAACCAGATATAGATCAGGACAAGTGTAGATGGAGGCAATCAGGGTGAAGTGACTGGTCCACTAGTAGTGTCAACTGTCTGAGTCCAGATTTGAACTCCCATCCTCCTGACTCCAAGGCCATTGCTCTATCCACTGCACCATATAGCTATCCCTAGATTTGAGCATAGCATTTGACAAGCTCTCTCATGAGGTTCTTCTTCTTTGGGGGATATTATTAACAATCCTGTACTTATTCTATAGCACCAGTGTTTAATTTGGAGTCTAAAAACTCTACATTTTTTTGTTAGTTGTGATTCACTATATTTTGTCCAAGGACCAGTTCAGAAAGGGTTATCACTGGACTGACCACAGGATGATGACTTCTTCACTGATGCAACTCTCAGCAACTTAGTCATGGAGGAATTATATACAATGCATTATGAAATCATAGATCCTTGAAATGCTGGTTGATGATGATGCTGTTTGTCCTTCATCCTTGAAGAAGACCATGACATCAGGGAAGTGATTCCATGATAAGTATATGAATTGGATTGGAGAGAGAGGGGCCTGTGCTAAGTCATCAGTCTCACTTTCTCCTCCAGAGTCATCTGGGTTCAGTGGCCAAATAGGAATCAGGATGACTGGAGATGGCTCTGGAAATGTTAGAGTAAACATTTGAATCTCTATTATGAGCAATGAACATTGTATAAGGTCCCTGCTTTGAAGGAGTTTTCTCCAGGGCCTACAGAGGTTGATCTTTGTTAAAATGTTAGCCAACACAGGTTTAAGATGTTTACCCTTGTAGGACTACAAGAATGTCCTTAACATTGAAAAGCCATCTTAATTCAAAGGAATGAACCTTTAATGGTGGAATTTAAAGCCCTAGAATAGGATGTGACAGGCAAGAGGGAGACCTCAAGTCATTTTGAATCCATTTTCTTAAACTATTATCCTTATTAATATAAAGTCAAAATGGTGGACTAAAATTTCAAATAGCGTTGATTTAGTTAATGGTGAGCAAAAAACATATGTTCAGCAATTGTGATTTAGTTGTTAAGCTGACTCAAATAAATGGATCACACTCTGTGGACAAATTGGTAAGTCAATAAACAAACAGAAATTAGAGGTTTACTATAAGCCATCCATTATGATGGATCAGTTACTGTGTATTTTGCAGAGATGGTCAAATGATAATAGCTGCCATCTATTTTACAGATGAAGAAACTGAGTCAGACAGTTTATCAGTGTCACACAGGACGTGTCTGAGATCAAATTCCAACTCTAGTCTTCTTGACTCTAAGCCTGGTGCTCTGTGTATTGTGGTGTCCCCTACCTATGTAACACAGTGGCCTGAACACTAGATTTGGAAGCAGAGGCTGGAATTCACATACTATAATTTGTTGGGCCATTCCCCAGTTGGTAGGCAGCTTCTTTAACTTCTACTGCTTTACCTACACTACAAACAGAAATGCTGTAAATATGGTTGTATATATGGATCCTTTTGCTCCTTCTTTGATCTCTTTGTGGTATAAGCCTCATACTGTTATCTGTGGATCAAAGAATATGGAGTTTAAATGACCTTTGAGGCATCATTCCAAATTGCTTTTCAGAAGAGCCAAAGTAATTTACAGTTTCACCCACAAAGCACTACTGTCTGTTTTCTCACAGTCCCTCTAAAATTGTCATTTTCTTCAATCTGATGGGTGTGAAATAGAACCTCTGAGTTGCTTTAATTTTCATTTCTCTAATTCAGGGGCAGGGAAATACAGGCCGCAGGTTTAACAGGCCCATGAAATCATTTGGTCTGGAGCTGCCATGGCAATCACAGGTGGGACTCGAAATTCAATAAATCTAGGAGATTATTAGGAAGGAATTAAGTATTTGGCCAAATATAGTGGGCTAATTTTTAAGCTGATAATTTTGTATGGCCTGCAAATGATGTTATAAATGACTAAGTGGCCCTAAGCAGAAAAAGGTTCCCCACTGCTGGTTCTAATTATTAGTGATTTGAAACATTTTTTTTTCAACTAGATGAATCTGGTTATTTTTCTAGCTCTATAAATTAATCCTTTAGCAATTTGATTGTTGTGGTATTTAATAAGTAAATTATTTGGCTAGTATTGTCATTTTTATTATATCAGAATGACCTAACCATGAGCAATTAATGTCTCCAACTATTCAGGACTGTCTTTATTTTTCTTTATAAGTTCTTTTTCTGTTGTATTGTCTTTTTCTTCTGAACTTAACAACTTAACACTAAATAAAATGAACATTTTCACAGCAGAAAGAAGTGTCTGTATTTAAAACTGTGAATCTTGACTCTATAGATCTTACTTTAGCAAGTAACTTTCAAACTTGACCTTGCCTGCCTAACTTCTAACTTTTCTTCTGTTCTTTTTTTATTTTTTGGGTACGGGGTCAGACAGAATCCTATCCTCAACATTTACATTCTTTCCAAAATGAAAAAAAAAACCTAGACAAAAGCAAAAAGAAAACTCTTGAAATTAAATCAAGCAAAAATCAAGCAAAATCAAGCAAAAAAAAAATTTCCGTGCTGTTATGACCAAAAATATATGTCTCATTCTTCATCTTGAGTCCATCACCCCACTGTCAGGGGTGGATAGCAGGCTTTACCATTGGTCCTCTGGAGGAGAATCTTGTCCTAAAAATCTCCTCAGGTTTCTCTGAAACGGTCCCTCTCATAAGTTTTTTTAAGGCCACACAGCTAGGTAATTATTAAGTGTCTGAGGCCAGATTTGAACTTAGGTACTCCTGACTCCAGGGCCGGTGCTCTATTCACTGCACCACCTAGCTACCCCCCATAAGTTCTTACAGTACAGTTATATCCCTTGAGAGCTCTGTTCCTCTGTTCCTCCAGATGAATTTTATTATTATTTTTCAGATTTTTGAAAAAGTATTTTGGTAGTTTGGTATGGCATTAAATGAGCAAATTAATTTAGATAATATTGTCATTTTTATTATATTGTCTCAGTCTACCTATGAGCAATTTATATTTCTCTAGTTCTTTGAATCTGCTTTTATTTCTAAAGTGGTAGTTATATTTATTTTTTTTTCGTTTTTGTTTTTATTTATGGCAATGGGGTTAAGTGGCTAGCCCAAGGCCACACAGCTAGTTAATTATTAAGTGTCTGAGGCTGGATTTGAACTCAGGTCCTCCTGTCTCCAGGGCCAGTGCTCTATCCACTGAGCCACCTAGCTGCCCCGGTAGTTGTATTTATACAGTCCCTGTGTGTGCCTTAGAAGATAGACTCCCAAATACATTATACATTCTGTGATTATTTCCAATGGAATTTCTCTATTTCTTCCTGATTTTTTTTTAGTTTTTGCAAGGCAATGGGGTTAAGTGGCTTACCCAAGGCCACACAGCTAGGTCATTATTAAGTGTCTGAGATCGGCTCTGAGCCCAGGTACTCCTGACTCCAGAGCTGTCATTCTATCCACTACGCTACCTAGCCACCACCTAGCTGCCCCCCGATGGATTTTGTTGGTAATACACAG
This sequence comes from Macrotis lagotis, assembly GCF_037893015.1. Lineage (NCBI taxonomy): Eukaryota > Metazoa > Chordata > Mammalia > Peramelemorphia > Peramelidae > Macrotis > Macrotis lagotis. The sequence continues at coordinate 49,633,170 of NC_133666.1, forward strand.
GGAGGCTGATGATTTGTGAGGATTTATTTTATATCCTACTTTATTGAAGTTAGTAATTGCTTCCATTAATTTGACTCCCTAGAGTTCTCTAAGCATTCCATCATATTGTCTGCAAAAAGTGATACTCTTATTTCTCCCTCACCTATGCTTATTACCTGAATTTCTTTTTTTAATCTCACTCACACAAGTAGCATTTAAAACAGTAAAGCAAACAATAATGCAGATCTTTGCTTCACCTTTGATCTTATTAAAACAGTTCATTCCCATTATATATAATGCTGTATCTTCATTATAAATAGATTTTGCTGATTATATTAAAGAAAATTCCATATATTTGTGTTGACAACTCCTCTTACTCACTATACTCTCCCTTCTTCTAATCTTCCCTTTTTCTATCAAAGGAGCCATTCTCAGCTTTATAACTTCACCATTAACCTGGACTTGTTCTCTCCTATTTGTTCTCTCCTTCACATCACATAGCCAATCATTGCCAAAGATTTCTGTTTCTACCTTCACAAATCTTACTTTCGGGCAGCTAGGTGGCGCAGTGGATAAGAGTACTGGCCTTGGAGTCAGGAGGACCTGAGTTCAAATACGGCCTCAGACACTTAGTAGTTACCTAGCTGTATGACCTTGAGCAAGTCACTTAACCCTATCACCTTGCAAAAACCAAAAATCAAACAAACAAATGCAACCCTAGACATTTATTAATTGCCTAGCTGTGTGACCTTGGGCAAGTCACTTAACTCCACTGCCTTGCAAAAAAAAAAAGAATTAAGTTCTGAATCCATCTGATTCTAGTGTTTTTTTTTATTTGACAGCTTACTTGTTCAATTTCTTTTTCTGAAATTGGGCTATTAAAAATTATCATTTATTATTCTATTAAGATTGACATTTTATATGTTGTAAATATTTATTCATTTAATTTATAAGTTTTAGTGACATAAAACATTGTAATTTCATTGTAATATAATTATACAGAATTGTTTCTAATAATTTTCTTTATATCTTCTTCATTAATTATACATTTTTCTTTTTTATTATTTAATTTGGGTTATGCCATTTATCAGAGTTCTATCTACTATATTGGTTCTCTCCCCAAAAAAGCTAGTTTCTAATTTTATTAATTAAAATTATATTTTTAGAATTTCTATTATTTGGTGTTTATTTACTGTTTTGTAAAGTGTTACTTATTTAATTATTTTATTTATGTTCAATCATTGATCTTTTCTTCCTCTCTTTTTATTAATGAAAGTTTATAGAGATATGAATTTAGCTGCATACCAAAAATTTCAGAATTGTCTCATTGTTGTCATATTTAATGAAATTATTCGTTTTTCTATGACTTGTTCATTGACTCACCAATTCTTGAGTACTAAGTTATTGTTTCCAGTTAATTATCAAATATTTGAATATAATTTTATTACATTTATTCAATAAAGGATATATTTAATATTTCTTTTTTCTGCTTTTGTTTGTAAGGTTTTTAATGTTAAGATGCATGATCATTCTTTGTAAGGATGTTAAGTGCTGCTGAAAATAACGTATACATTTTTTTTTATTCTCATTCAGTAATCACCAGAAATCTGTCCTAACTTTTCTAAAATGCTATAATATCCTTTACTTTTTTCTTATTTGTCTTTTGAGCAGATTTATCTAGGTCTGAAAGGGGTACCTTGAGTCCTCAAAGTATTATAATTTCATGTTTTATTTATCCCAGTAAATTTTTTATTCTTTCCATTAAGTATTTAGAGACTATGATATCTAGTACATATTTATTGAAGATATTAATTATACTGCCATTTATCATAATATACTTTACCTTTTTATCTCTTTCAGTTAAGGCCATTTTTACCATTGTAATGTCTGATATCTTGGTAGCTACCCCTACTTTACTGAATTCACTTAGAGCGTAAAAGATTTTGTTCCATCACTTTATTTTTACTCTGTGTGAATCTTTATATTTCAAATGTGCTTCTTGTGAAAACAATATTGTTAGATTTTGCTTTCTAGTCCATTTCTATTCAATTTTTATTGAGATCATTCATATCCATTGTTGTGATTGCTAATTGTGTATTTTCCTTCATTCCTTATTTTTATCCTCTTTCCTCTCTTTGACCCCCACCCTGCTTTTTACAAAGAAGAGGAAGATTAGAGAGGAGTATGATTATCACTCGTGATTTCTACATGATGCAGTCTCCGTCCATTCCCCTTCCCTTCTCTTCTTTGCACTCAGACTCCAATCTTACTCTTTCTTCTTTCCCCTTTTAAATCCACCCTTCAAAGTTGGAGTTTGTTTTGCACATGACTAATCCCCCCATGAATCTCCCCTCTCTTTTATTCCCCCTTTATCCTTTTCCCCTCTCCCAGTTCCTTCTTTTGTTCTCTGTTGACTTGAATGTATTTATGCACCAAACTCTGTGTGTGTTTTACCCTCTTTTGTCTAGCTGTGATGAAAATGAGGTTCAGTTGAAACCTATTCCCCCTTTTCTCCATGTTTACATAGTCATCTCCTTGTGAACTTTGTGTATATGAGATAATAAGTTCCACCTTCCTTCTCCCCCTTTAGTTCGTTTTTTTTTTTATCTTTGTGACTCTTTCCTGAGGTGACCAATGACTTTTTTCTATTCTTCGTTTAATCTGGTTATATTAGACCTGGGCAGTTTTCATTCATGATTTCTTGAAATATGGTATCCAGGAACTTTTTTTGTGCTTGTGGTTTTGAGATAGTTTAATGATTCTTAGATTTTTCTCTCTTTGACCTGTATTCCAGGTCAGTAATTTTTGATAAAGAATGTATTTCCTCTATTTTAAAATTCTTTTGATTTTGTTCCAATATTTCTCCTTGCATCATAGGATCATTGATTTCTACTTGGTTCATTCTAATTTTCAGGAGTCTGTCACTCAAGTAAAAATGTATTCCTCTTTTCCTAAGATATTTATTCATTTTCCTTCTAATTCTTTCCTCTGGAGTTCTCAACTTTTTTACCCCTTGCTTCATTTTTTTCTAGGAATTCCAGTTGACCTTGTGGCCAAGCTATGTTTTTTTGTTTGAAGCTTTTATTATAGATGTTGTATATTATAGAATTAAATGTTGGGAGTTATAGAACTATTCTCCTCTTCTAAGTTTGTATTTTGAACATTTCTGGATCCATAATATTTCTTTAGCATTGGTATTGCCTTACTTCATGAATTGGAACTTTGTTTCAGGGTTAGGATCGGGGAGCTTTTGGAGAGTTGTGAAGCTTTGTTTAGTCATAATCTGTGTTATGCTGGTGTCTTGCCCCTGCTTCCTCCAAGAACTGAAGGTCCTATTCTTCAAGGACCTCAAGGGCCACTCAGACCAACTCAGGTCTGCTAGCTACAAACTTTAAGAACCCTAAGAGTCTGATTGAGTGTGTAGTCTGATTGTTGCCTTGAAGACTCTGCTAGGTCAGCATGACAGATCTAAAAGCTTGCCTCTGATCAGAACTCCACGTCTTGGGTACATAACTACAGGCTTCAACCCTGATACCAAAGCTGGAAGATTCTTCATGGGACTTTCTTGATGGACCCCATCTTCAGTGATTTCAGGTCTCTGACTACTTTCCCATGTTGACCTGATAAAAGTAGTCATCTTCCTTAGTGTTTGTTCTTATAGATGTGTGAAAGAGTTGGACTATACTACTTCCTCTCAGTCTATCTTCTTTGCCAATTATGACAATGTAATTGAAAAAGAGCAATTAAGGAACTAATATATGATAACTTATAAAAGGAGAGAGAAAATCACAGAAGAATTTAAAAGTTAATTCTATTACACATCAAAAGAATGCCTGTGCTATGTGAATTGTTCTCAATAAAATAGACACTCTCTCAGATACATTTTTAAAGACAGATATGACACCGATATGAGATGCAGCATGTCATAGTAGATGAAGAACTGGCTCTGGAGTCCAAAAGACCTGGGATCAATTCTCAACTCTGACCCATCTCGGCTGTGAGACCCTGGGCAAGTTACTTGACCTGTCAGAACCCTGGGCAATTCTCTAATACTTTCTGTTTCAAAGAAAGTACTAATCAGCAGTGAAGGAAGAAGTTTCTTATACCAATGAAATTTCAAATCTACTCCCTATTCCTATTCCTATGATTCTGATAATCAAATCAGTAATGCAGAAAAAAAGGAGAGCTATAGAATATCACTAATAAATATTAATACAACACTTTTATATAAAATTTTAGATAAGTCTATAGCAATATGACAAAATAATTTGTTCATTATGATCCTGCTAGACTTTTGCCTGTCATTTTATTTAATATTAGGAAAACAATTAGTGTCAGTGAGCACATAAATGGAGGCAGCTGGGTGGTTCAGTGGATAGATCACTGGACCTGTGACCCTGGGCAAGTCATTTAACTTCTGTTTGCCTCAATCCACTGGAGAAGGAAATGGCAAATTACTCCAGTATCTTTAGCAAGAAAACCCCCTGTACAGTATTGGCTTGAAATTCACTCCAGTATCTTTGCCAAGAAAATCCCATGGATAGTACTGGCATGCTCTGCTTCATAGGTCATGAAGAGTCATGCATGGACCAAAGACTGAATCAAAACAATCATAGAAATGCCCCTACAACTCAAAAGCTACATGATTTCATCAAGAGATGCAAAAAAATCCTTCAACAAAATATAGAACTCATTTATTTTCAAAACTAGAAACATCGCTGTGGAAGGGCCCTTCTTCAGTATAATCAAAAACATACATCCAAGAACAAAAGCTTATATTCTTTGCAATGGAATTGCAAAGCTTTCCCAACAATTTCAGGGGAAAGTAAATGATGTCACCTTTTCTTACTATTATTTGACATAGAACTAGAAATATTAGCTCTACCAATAAGACAAGAAAAATTGATTAGAAAGAATAAACATTGGAAAAGAGGAGGGAAAAGTATCCTTGTTTGCAGATGATATGAAAAAACTTAAAGACTCAGTGAAGAAATTAATTGAGAAGATTAATAGCTTCAGGAGGGTAGCAGGATACAAATGAAAACCACAAAAATCATAAGTATTTCTGAATATTGCTAACAAAAACAGGAGGAAATGATAGAGACATTCCTGTCAAAATTACTACAAAATGCATAAAATATTTGAGAGTTAACCTACCAAGACCGGCCTAGGACTTACAGAAATATAACTATAAAACACCCTTCAAAGGAAGAACTAAATAATTGTGGAGACAGTAAATGTTCCTAGCTAGACCATACCAATATAATAAAAAATAATGATTCTTCCTAAATCATTTTTTGGTTATATCAATCAAATGACCAAGTAGAAGATGAAATAATCAACACACAAAATAATGGTGAGATTCAGAAGGACAGAAGGTTTAAAATCTCAAAGGAAATAATGTGAGATGGAAAAAGAAATAGAGAGGATCTAGCGCTACATTTTGCAAATTATATTTTAAAAGAGTAATTATCGAGACTATTTTGTATTGGTTAAAAAATGGAATAGTACAACAAGTAGAAAAGAAAAAAGCAAGCAAACAATAGCTCGGTGTTCAGTAAACTCAAGTAAACCTAACTACAAAAGGAAGGAATACCTGTTCGACGGGAATTGTAGGGAAAACTGGAAAACAGTTGGGTAAAAATTAGTTTTAGAATATCCTCTTTCATCATATGCTGCAATAACTTCCAGATAAATGCACAACCTAAATATAAAAAGGTTACATCATTTAAAAATTTGAAGAAAATTGAAAAAAGTAACAATTACAGTTAAGGGGAAAATTTATAATGAGATAAGGAATAAAGGTGATCATAAAAGAACATAAAAGGTAGCCATCTAGGTGGCTTGATCCATAGAGTATTCTCCTTGGAGTCAGAAAAGCTGAGTTCAAATCCAACTCAGCTGCTTCTGAGCTATTCAGTCCTGGGCAAGTCACTTAACTTCTCTGTGCCTCAGTTTCTTCTTCTATAAAATGAGTATAATAATAGCACTTACCTCCTAGGATTGTTGTGAGGATCAAATGAGATAACATGTAAAGTGCTCCACAAACCTTAAAGTGGTACTTAAGTTTTAGCTATTGGTATTAATAAGAGAAAAAGAAATGGTTTCAATAATATACAATTTTTAAAAGGGATCAAATAACTTTGTAACAATTCAAAGGAAAAATGAATTTTCTGCAAATGATATCAGAAGAAGTGAAGCAAGAGATGAAAAATGAAATAAAAGCTTGGAGGAAAGAACAGGAAGGAGAATATACAGCTTAGAATGGAAAGTGCTAAATACAGAAGTAGGTTCTCTTAAACCTGGAATAGCTCAAACAAAAATCAATGACTCCATGAAACCACACCAAATATTAGAACAAAATTAAAAGATCAAAAGATGAAACTATAAGATACTTAATATAAAAGCAATTGCCATGAAAAGCAGATAAAGGAAAGATTAGATCAATCAAGAATTAGATCAAGAATCAATCAAGACAGGGCAGCTAGGTGTCGCAGTGGATAGAGCACTGGCTCTGGAGTCAGGAGTACCTGAGTTCAAATCCGACCTCAGACACTTAATCACCTGGCTGTGTGGCCTGGGGCAAGCCACTTAACCCTATTTGCCTTGCAAAAAAACCCTAAAAAAACAAAAAAAGAATCAATCAAGACCGTGAAAAAAATCATCATTTTTTTAAAATGGGAGGAGACAAAAGCATTGGCACTATATTTCAAGAAATCATAAATGGAAATTTCCCATATGGCTTAGAACTAGAGAAAAAATGAAAATAAATACCAACAATTACTTCCTGAAAAAACTCCAAAAGGAAAAGTTCCAGTTATGTCATAGTGAAAAATCTAAAACTCCCACGTTAAAGAAAAAATACTGTAAGTCTCCTAAAGAAGCAGTTCAAGTACCAAGCAACTAATCAGGATTATACAAGAACTGATAGCTTCATTATAAATAAGAAGAGATCTTGGATTGAGTTCAAATCTGGTCTCAGATTCTTTTTTTTGTTTGTTTGCTGTTTTTTTTTTTTAGGTTTTTTTTGCAAGGCAAATGGGGTTAAGTGGCTTGCCCAAGGCCACACAGCTAGGTAATTATTAAGTGTCTGAGACCAGACTTGAACCCAGGTACTCCTGACTTCAGGGCCGGTGATTTATCCACTGCGCCACCTAGCCACCCTGGTCTCAGATTCTTACTAGCTGTGTAAGGAACTATACCCAGATAAGTCACCAATCTTCTATTTGCCTCAGTTTCCTCATCTATAAAATGGGAACAATAATGGCATCTACATCACAAAATTGTTGTGAGGGTCAAATGAAATTATAGTTATATGTATATATAAACTATAATTATGAATTACATTTTATTATATTTATCTAATATAATTGTATAATATATGATATATGATATATAATATATAATTATAAAGCACAGTATCTTGCACATATTAAACACTAAACAAATGCTACTAATGTATTTATTTTATTATCATTGTTATTACTTCAAAAGACAAAGGGTATTATTTATAATCAAAACTAACTCTGCAAAACTAAGAATATTTCTACAGGGGAAAAAAATAAATCTTTTTTTTTTTGCAAGGCAAATGGGGTTAAGTAACTTGCCCAAGACCACCCAGCTAGGCAATTAGTAAGTGTCTGCGACTGGATTTGAACTCACATACCCTGACTGCAGGGCCAGGTACTCTATCCACTGCACCACCTAGCCACCCTGAAAAAAAAAATAAATCTTGAATAGAGTACTTACAAACATTTCTGATGAAAAAACCAGAGATAATGATTTGCCACTCTGAAATACAAAGTAAGAGTTCAGAAGAAACTTTAAGTGATAATTTGAGTAATTTAAAGGAGTTATATAAGAATATAGTGGTAGCATTCTAAAGGTGGCAAAGAGAGGAGAAACAAGTGTCCTTCAGAAATTTAATATCTTAAAAGAATATTGAGGGAGTTAAAAAATAGGAGTGGGTTGGTTCGGTTATATTTTGAAGAGAAGAAAAGGGAAAATTAAGGAAAAAGCTAAATTTGTAAAGGAAGAAGGGGTTAGAGTTGAGTTTACTATTTCTCATAATTGGGTACATGAGAAAAGTATATATATATATATATTTATATAAAATATATACATAGGTATGTGTGTATATGTATGTGCAGCTATCATATATAATTTTGATATAGATATTTATATATAAATTTGTGTATATATAAAGAGAGAGGCAAGAGACAGAGACAGAGAGAGACAGAGAAGTTGAGAGAGACAGAGACAGAGAGAGAGACAGGGAGACAGAGAGAGACAGAGAAGTAGAGAGAGACAGAGAAGGAGAGAGAGAGAGAGAGAGAGAGAGAGAGAGAGAGAGAGAGAGAAGACTGTTGAGGAGTGGGCATCAATTAAGCTTCACTCTTGTTAAAAGGAACAAAGGAGGGTTGAACACAGAGTTTGGTATAGAAATACAACAAAAAGAACAGGGAAACAAGTGGGGAGGGGAAGAGTTGGTATAAAGGGAGGGTAATACCAGGGAGGAAATAATTACAAATAAAACAAACTTTGATCCTGAAGAGGGGATTAAAAGTAGAGGAGGTGGGGATAAAAGCAAATAACTGGAATCTGAGGGTGTGCCTTAAATTACCTCTTAGGCAAAAGGGAAGTAGCTGAACAAATTATAGTATGTGAACGTAATAGAAAACCATAGTGTAAGAAATTACGAAAGAGACAATGTCAGAGAATCCTGTATAATATGAAATGCCACAGAGTGAAGTGATTAGAACCAAGAAAACAGTTTATACAAAGACAGTAACACTGCAAAGAAAAATGACTTAAAATTTCTTAAGAATTCTAATCGATGACTTGTGTTTGTCCTTTTTGAGGAGGACCAATGGCATCATGGGGTGTTGACTTGCTTGTGAATTGGATTTAAGTGAGGCAGAGCTGCACAAAGTGTCAGCCTCACTCTCTCCTCCAGTCAGAAACTTCCACTGGTGAGATAAAAATCAGGATAACTGGTGATGGCCCACAATACAATGGATGACTTGGTGTCTTTGATGTCTGACCAAGCTCTTAAGGGCTCCACAACACCTGCCTCAGCTGCTTTTGTGGTCATTGGAATGAATTGTTCTCATCCACCCATTCCACCTGGAAAAGTCTTCATATGCTTGAGGTAGATACCCCCTAACGCATTGACAGTTATGAAACCTGTTGGTTGCCCTCAATCTGACTTCGAGTATCTCCTGAGATGATTTTATCATGCTTCTTGGAGCGATAGGTGAGAGTTTAGGGAAGGTGGACACTAAGGTGGATGAGAAGTCCTGAAAAGGACTCAGCAGTCATAGCCCTCACATCAGAGGTGCTGATCCTCCTGAACACCCCATTTACCCCACACTTAAGAATTCAGAGCAATGACTAACCCTATCTTGAGAAGACCAATTATGAAAAATGTCACCCACCTCCGAACAGAGAAGAGATGGACTCAGAGGTACAAAAAGAGAGCCATTCTTTGGACATGGCCACTGTGTGAATTTATTTTGCTTGTCTATGCTTATTTGTTTCAAGGTTATTTTTTTTTCTTCCTTTGTCTTGGATTTTAATTGGGTGCAGTAGTCTTGGGTGGTGGGAAAGAGCTAATAATAATGATGCCAAAGAAACAAGATTCATTGTAACAGTTTTTATACATTCAGAACAAGTGTTTACAATGATTTTTACACTGATGAGCTGAACAGTTTTGAGGTATAGAATTTATTATATACTTTAAAAATATTTAATTTACTTAAGGCAATGGAGGTAAGTGACTTACCCAAGGTCACACAGCTAGGTAATTATTAAATGTCTGAGGTCAAATTTGAACTCAGGTCCTCCTGCGCCACCTGCCTGCTCTAATGTACTTCTAAAAATCAAGTGGTATAAAAATGGAGATTCACAATTTCCTATAAAATCCGCAGTTTTTTTGGTTGTGATATGTTAATGCTTTTGGGGGGGTGTTAAAGTTCAGAACAAAAAAATTAAAATAAAGACTCCCCCCCCCAAAGTGGAATTGACTCCCCTGAGACGTGATATGTTCCTTTCCTTGGAGGTCCTCAAGCAGTGACTGGATCCAGTGAACTTGTTAGAGTGGGACTTCCTTTGTTGGATGGCTTGAACTAGATTCTTGTCATTCTGTAACTAATGTTGGTTCTAGATGACAGATGTGGGGCCATTCCTTCTTCTCTGTTGAACTGTGACAGACTGGGTATGGCTGCTGCATACTCTGTCACAGAGTATGGCTATTTGGGCTGCTTTTATTTAACTGTTTTTTCCTAAGGGAGGATACTTCGGGGGTGGGGAAGCTGTTATTAGGAAGTGATTGTAGTATGCAAAACAATGCACATTAATAGAAGAATTTTCAAAGGACAAATCTTTATTCACTCTCCCATAGCCTTGAGACCCCTTCTTTATTTGCTCCCCCCCTCTTTTTTTTTCCTAGGGACTTTGTGAAAGACCCTTTTCTGAATTTTTTTTTCCTTTTTACTTTGAGTGGCTCTTGGCCAGAAACTTGCTTTTCACCTTTCCAGGACTTGTGGGGTCTGCTCATTGTCTGGCTGCCCTTTGTGTGGGCCAGGCTCTCTTTACACAGCATACTAATGGATATTCTAAGCTTGTTCACTATGCATCTCCAGAGCAGCGCATACCAAAGAGATGGGTTGCTAACATTGGAGAATGAGCTTAATGAGGACCACACTGGGGAGATTTTGCCCTTTTCCCCATGACTTCCCTTCTTTAGCCAGCCTCATTCTCCTTTTCATGATGGTAAAAAAGGCCACTGCCCTTGGAGTCAGGAGACTTGGCTTCAGTTCTGGCTTGGATTAGTAAGGGACATTTGTACAAGTCATCGCTATCTCCCAGCCTCAGTTTCTTCATCTGCAAAATGTAATGGGAGGACTAGATGACCTCTAAGTTGCCTTTAAGGTCCAGTCTTTGTGACTGAGAAGGTTGCCTTCTACTTAGGGAAGTAAAAGTCATTGATTAATGGGATTTAGAATTCCCAGGAGTCTTAGGGATTGTCTAGTCCAAACTCTTTGTTTTTTGTTTTGTTTTTTTTAGCCCAGAAACAAAGTTGCCTAGCTATATAGAAAGTAGCAGAATTAGGATTTGAATCCCAGATTCCTGATTCTTTCTACTATAATTTTCCTCCAAGCACTAGCCTTTGTATCCTAAAAACATGATCTTGTTTCATTTAGATGGAAGATGACTTTTAGACCTGGGATCAGAAGACCCGTACTTGAATCTTGGTCTCCTGGCTCTATCCTTCTGTGACCCAGTACGTTATGCACTCCTGGCACTGTATGTTACTGTCTTCCAGTGGAATGGCATCTGAAGAAAAAGCAGCTTATTCATCGCGCCATTGACTTCTACCACCAATTCTTAACCAAACATGTCATGATAGTAATGTCTAGAAATTGGTTGCCATGGAAATTCTTCTTTGTTGTGCATTTTCTTCAGGGTTGGTTGGAAGGAGATGGCTCAGGTGGAAAAACTGATTTAGGAAATGAGAGAGAATGGCAACAACCAAACAGAGCTCAGGAAATGGAAAACCAACCTGCCTTTTTTCAAACAGTGAGCTTTCTAAACGTTTTCCCAAGTGTCCCTCCAGGAACTGCCCACACTGGCTAGGTTCCTAGGAGAGCAATTAACACACCTGCATTTTACTTAGAACATGTGCCAAGTGTTTCCTACGGAACTAGCCATACACTTTTAATTGAGTCTTCTTGGCCTGGCTTTGGATTCTCTCGGACATATGCAATGAATTACTGCCCAGAGCAATGTTCTAAAGAGGCCCCAGTTATTTTGATCCCTGGCATCTGAATAACTTCTCCCTCTTCTAGGTATGCTAACCCAGGGCCTAGTTTATTCACACATGGAATAGGTAATGGTTTACATTGTCAAAGAAAGTCTCTCTTACTTCCCTAGTACATCTTCCATGGTGTCTCTTCTAAATGTCTGATCTATCCCTTTTCAGCTTCTTGAGCACAATCTATATTTTGACCTCCCTGCTTTACCTATTCACAATCTGGCTTCTGTTACCTTTGCTCTGTAGAAGATGTGTTTACACCCATTATTTCACAAATGCCAAATCCAGGAACTGTTCTTAGGCTCCATTTTCTTTCACTGACCACCCAGCTCTTCCTTAAGTCTCTCTCCTTTTTTTTTTTTTTTAGTTTTTTTTTTGCAAGACAATGGGGTTAAGTGACTTGCCCAAGGCCACACAGCTAGGTAATTATTAAATGTCTGAGGTCAGATTTGAACTCAGGTACTCTTGACTCCAGGGCTGGTGCTCTTATCCACTGCGCCACCTAGCCGCCCCTTAAGTCTCTCTGGAAATGTTTGTGACACTGCATGTTCCTAAGTTTCCTTTTGCTAGTCAGAGGATTGGTCTATAATTCCTTTCCTGGGTCTTCTTCCTTCCACACCTTCAAATATGGCCATTCTCCCCCCCACACACACACACACAAAGTTCTAGCCTCAGTCTTTTGCTTTTTATCCTTCTATTTTCTATATTTTCTCCCTATATCTTTTTATCCATGAGATGATTTCCAGGTCTCCCTTTCCCACTGACTACTCTTCTAAACTCCAATCCAACATCTTAGATACTTTCTGGATATTTCTTCATAGGGACTTCCTTTCCTCTGACTCTACATTCAAAACATGAAATTCCTCATCTTTCCACATAACTCACTTTCCCTCCTTGCTTCCCCTAGTTCTGTCATCATTCAGACTTCAATCACCTTTGACTTTCCTCTCTACCATTACCAGGTCCTGTTTGGTCTTCCTTCGTAATATCTCTTCCATTAGTGTCTTCCTATACATTTCCTGTTGCTCCACTCTTACTAGGTGGTTTCAAGTTATACCATCTTTGCCTGGCATATTGTGACAACTTCTTAGTAGATCTTCTGACCTCCCTTCCCCCTCAAATATATTTTACATAGCTTTGAACATGTGATTTCCACCCCCTCCTGAATCTTTCCCCTACCCAATTCACAGTGGCTATCTAAATAAATAATTTCACAAGATTACTTTGAAGGAGGGTATTGATATGACAGGCACAAGTTCAGCATCATAGGCCATCATGGCAGTGGATTGTATTTGGGTTTCAAAACTCAATTGGTCTTCGAGGAGTCTCTCCAGGCCCTGGAGCAGAAATCTTGAAGGAGGCAGGCCTGTAACTGGAGCTGAGCCAATTCCCTTCCCCCAGTAGGAGTGCGACCCTGGGGTTTGGGAAGATGTTCACAGATCACTCATTCCAGGCTGATGACATGTTACTCCCCCTCACGTACTCAACATTCCAACCAAATCGGCCTACATTCCATCTCCCACCTCAGAATCTTTGCATAGAATCAGTCTTCATTCAAGGCCCTGCTTCAGTATCACCTCCTCCAAGAAGACTTGATTGGTTGCTCCCCTGCCAAAATGATTTTGTACTTTGGATCTGTTCTTGATTTCCTTACCTGAGGGCTGTTTAGAGGTTGTTTTCTTTCATCTTTGTATCCTCAAAGCCTGCCTAGTATCTAGCTGGCTCTTAATAAATGTTTCTTGAATTGAATTTTTTCTCCTCTTATTTTTTTAAATCAGTCTTATTTTATAGTGCCACTCATATTATTACATTTGTCATAGACTCATTAACCATTTTGGCATTTCCACTATCCATATGAACATGTCTGATTGGCCATGTAATACAGTAGGAAGAGCATCTGCTTTAGAGTCAGAAGACCTGGATTTGAATTCTGCCTCTGTATATTCTGTATATATTCTGTGGGATCTCGGGCAAGTGACTTCATCTCTCTGGGCCTCTGCTTCTTCATCTCTAAAGTGATCAGATTAGACAAGATGATCTTGCAGATCCCTTCCAGCCCTCAATCTATGAGCCTAGGCATTCCCAATCACTTTCTAAGCTCATTCGAATGCTGTTTTAATCATTAACATCTTGGCAATGACCCCATCAAATTGCTTTCCAATTTTGCAGCTGAGTAAAAGGTCAAATTTGATGAGAGCAGCAGAGAATATCTGTAGAATTGTCCTGGTGGCAAACCTCCTGCATGAAAACAGTGGGTACCACAGAGGGCCAAGGTTTCCCATGCCAAGATGGTGGCGACCTCATAAGTTAAAATGGGGGAGATGGGACTCCACAATAAGCAGTGTAAAAAAGTATGGGAGGTGGGTAGTGAACTGCTTAGCATCATGTGAGTCATCCATCTGATATGACATCAAAAAGGTAATCAAATCTTAGGCTGCATTAAGAGAAGTAATTTCCATCTAGTAATAAGGAAGTTAGAGTCTTGAACTCTGCCCTGGTCAGACTATTTAGGAATAATATTCTGCATCATAGAAAGTATGTTGGTGAGCCAAAGAGGATTCAGAGGATGGCGGCCAGGATCGGGAAGGGCAGTAGATTTGTACCAGAAGAGAATATGGTGAAGGAATTGGGAATATTTAGGTCATTTAGAAGAAGACTATCATAATATTGTGGGATCATTGATTCCGAGCTGGAAGAGACAGTCTTATAGATCATCTAATTCAATTCCTTCATTTGAATCAATGAGGAAACTGGACTCCAGAGAGAGGTTAATCACTTGCCTATTATCACTTGCAGAATATGACAGAGGTGAGATTTGAACTCAGGCCCTCTGACTGCCAATTTATGGTTAATTCCACTGGATCACACTGCTTCTTCCAGGAAGGATGTATTTAAATATCTGAAGGGGAATCTTGTGCCAGAGGGATTTATTTTGCTTGGCCTAAGAGTGGGCAGAACAAGGTGACATTGGTGGAAGTCACTGAGACACAGATTTCCACTTTCTTCTTGACAGTGTAGTGGAATGGCCTAACTCAGAAGGCAGTGGGCTTCCCTTGGCTCAAAGGCTGAGTGACCTCCACCTATAGAAGGAATTCTGAGACTGCCACACCTGTCCATTTTGCCCAATTCTGCCCTCGTGGGCCAAACAAAACAAGCCTCTTCTCCTTAGCCTTTTGGATATTTACACTGGACTTGAAAGCTTCTGAAGCCCCTTTAAACACTAAGATTTGAGAAGTCTAAGATTCAGTGAAGGCTCTGAAATGATGACACCTGGCCATACCTACAATTATTACTATTATTATTTTTTTAATTTTAATTTTTTTCTCTCCCCTTTACTTTATTGCTCAAGCGAGTCTATATTTATGGGGGGAGGGGGTATTTCGTTTACTCTTAAACAAGAATATTTTATTAATGTATAAAAACATTATTTGTATAAAATGAGAATAAATATTAAATAAAAGAAATGATGACTACTAATTTGTCACAGATTGAACCTGTGCTACCCATAAGGAACAGGAATATGCGACAGGTTGCCTTGTCTGTATTGTTTGTTGAGCATCAGGCTCTAGAGAAGGAACATACCAGCAATCATGTTCACTTTGGAATTTTTGGAGGCCTGCTCACTGTGTGATGTTGGCCCTTGAGAGCTGATACTCCATAGTATCTCTCTAAATACTCTTCTAAGATGAGGATACTGATGATCAGGACAGGACCTGAACAAATCTGAGAAGTTTGTCTTCATGACCCAGTTTTCCCTTTCTGAGCCTTTTTTCCTGTTGGTCAATCTGCCTTCAGTGTTACCCTCAATACCTATTCTAAGCAAATGATGAGATAGCTAGTACCAGTTATTTGCATGGTACTGAAATAGTGACAAGATGCTACCACTCTCTGGGCTATTTGTATTTTACCCTTGTTTCTATTTGTGGAATAAAAAGACTTACTCCCAAGGTAAAAGCAATTTAGGCAATAGTGAGTCATAGTGTATGGCAGTACTGCCAAACTCAAATAGAAATGGGGCATCCAAATGGTATAAAAAAGATCCTTGAGGACTGCATATTGACTTAGTTTTAAAATGAAATATTAACAATATTTTATTGTATTTTTATTTCTCTTGTTATCATGTTATAATTTCCCAATTATACTTTAATCTAACTCAGTAGCACTTGGCAGTATTGTGGACCTGAGGACTGGGAGTCACTTTTGGTCATGTTTGACTCTGGGCTAAGGCATACCAAAACAGAGACCATAGAATCATAGATACAGGGCTAAAGGGGAACTTGGTAATTGTTTGGTGGAATCCCTTTCTCTTACAAAAGAAAAGACAGACCCAGAGGAGTTAACTGACTTCTCAAAGCTATTCAGAAAGTAAGAGAGTCGGATTTGAACCCAGGCCTTCTGACTCTAAGCTATGGTTCTCTAGACCATTCGGTGTAGTCTTTGCGGTATCTACAGCAGTCTTGCCCTATTGACATCAGATGCAACTGGGATGACTATACTGTACCCCACAGTAGACCTGGAGTCAGGAGGACCTGACTTCAAAATCAGCCTCAGTCATTTATTAACTGTGGAATGCTGGGTAATTTAGCCACTCAGTGCCTCTATGTCCTCATCTATTAAAATGAGAATAATAATAGCACTGACCTCCAAAGGGTTGTGAGGACCCAGTGAGTGTGTCCTCATCTTCTTGATTGAAGCTAATATTTATAGGGAATTTTTTTTTATTCCCATTGGCTCCCCTTAATTGCTCTCACATCTAGGAAAGTGCTTTAAAGTCTGGGAGAATTCATTAAAAAGAAAATAAAACTCCTTCAACTCCTCTGCCTGACACCACATAATGGAGCTTAACCGAAGTTGAATTTTGATCTCCAATTTTTGTCAATGAATAGATACAGCCTTAGGCTTTGCTCAGAAATGAGGGCATGACCATGAAGCATGATTCACCTTTGGACCACTTGCTCAATTTAGGTTCCTCTGAGACAGAAACTCCATATGTGCCAGTCATGAGCTATAGCAGCCAAAAAGCCAGGGGGCTCTTGGGCTACAGGAAGGAGGTGTTGCTTCCCCTGTCTGAAGAATATTTTGCCTTGCTCAGCCCACATCTGGGGGTTTGTATACTCAGTTCTGGGAGGTCGTTGATAAACTGAAGAGCAGCCAAAGCAGGGTGACTAGGCCAGTGGTAGGACTCCAGACCATGTCATGTGAGGACATTTCTGCTGGAGAAGAGCCATGTTTTACAGAATCGGGGCAGGGGAAAAGCCATGAGCATGGTCTTCAAGTATTTGAAGGGTTGTCACATTGCAAGAGAGATTAAATACGTCCTTAGAGAATCAAATTCTCACTCAACAGAAGGAAATCTTCCTAAGCATTATTGCTGCTCGAGAATGGAGTGGGCTGCCAAGGGAGATCCTGGATTTCCTTCACAAGGAATCAGAGGGTTGTTTGTCTAAAGCAGAGGGACTTCCTGTTGAGGTGCAGAGGAGACTAGCTGGTTTCTGAAGGCCCTTCCATCCCCGTGAGTCTGGGATACAGCTCGTCTTCCCATTAAGGCACCGAGAAGCTTAAAACCCATTCTAAAATCACTTTCAGTAGCTGGAGGGAAAAGAGCCATTCATCATAGAAGCAAGAATAGTGCTCCTATCCTATCTTTGTATCATTGTCCATCAGCCATCCAGAGTAATAAAAGCACATGAAGTTTAGACTGGAGGGTGGATTTTTAAAAATATTTTAACAGTTGAGGCTGCTAGCTACATGATACAGCAGAAAAAGCACTAGGCCTGCAGTCAGGAGGACCTGAGTTCAAAACCAGTCTCAGACACAAATTGTGCAATGCTGGGCAATATAACCACTCAGTGCCTCAGTTTCCTCATTCATAAAATGGGAATAATAATAATAGCACCTCCATCCAAAGGGTTGTGAGGACCTAATGAGATTATCTTTGTAGTGTGTAGCTCACAGTATCTGCACATCATAGATGCTTATTCCCTTCCCCTTTCCCTCTCCTCCCAACTCCTATAGTATACTCTCAATGTTGCTGACCAATATTTGTCTGGCTGGCTCGGTTGGTTAGAGCAGATTTGTCAAAAACCTATGGCCCACAACACTCCCAACTGGGGCCCAAACTGATAAAATGCAACTGGGAAATATTTTTTAAAAACTTTTAAAAAACTGATATTAAATTTGAAAAACTAAAGCAATCCATGGGCCAAAGAAGTAGAACATCACTGGGTTTCAGCATAAGTATTAATGAAACCAAGTTTCAATCCCTACAGAGGACACCACAACTCCAGGGAGCTAGGAAGTGCAAGTGTTGGTCCAGTGTCACAGAGGAGGAAACCGAGGCTGGAGAGCCAAGGTCATGCAATTAATCCAAGGTCACTCGGACAGTAATGGTTGGAGCCAGGATTCAAATCCAGATTCCTTGGATTTTGAAAGGAAACTCTCCTGACTATTGGAGAGAACTTTACAGGGACAGCCATCTCAGTGACAGGCCAGCAAAATCACTTAAACACCTCCACTCCTGTCAGTTGGAGGTCGTGCCTCTGACAATGAAGAGCCAAATTACAGGCAGAGAGAATGTGGCTGGGAGAACTGTTTGGAGTAAAAAGCCATCTGGGTTTCCTTATGGACTTGAAACCCAGCCCTGATTTTCAATGGATCCAAGATCTTCCTTAGAAACAGAGACAGAGTTTTGTTCATAGATTTGCGCCTAGTGCAGGAAATTCTCAGAAATGTGAGCTGAGTCTGGCAGAGGCTTTGAGGCCAGTTTTCAGACCCTTGTGTTGAATGGCACAGATGGTTGGGGGTGGGGGGTAAGCCCATGAAGTCTGGGTAGCTCTAGTGAACTATGGAAACTGTTTTGTCAACCATGACTACACAGGCTAAACTAGTGATTCTTGAGTGGGGCCACTGTAGGTGTCCAGAGAAGTCCTGGATGACTGGGCCCTGAAGTCTTCATTACTTATGTGGAGGACAGTAAGCTAAGTAGTGAGTGCTAGTCATCCAAATCCTGCAAGATCTCACAAGGATAGGTATCAATAACCTTCCTAGTACTGACGGCCTCCATGGGTGAGCTATACCCATGGCGGGCAGTGGCAATCTAAATCAGGTATAGGCAAGGACCAACTAGGTGGCACAGTAGATAGAGCACCAGCCCTGGAGTCAGGAGGACCTGAGTTCAAATCCAGCCTCAGACACTTCATAATCACCTAGCTATGGGACCTTGGGCAAGCCACTTAACCCCCGCTGCCTAGCAAAAACAAAAAACGACAACTAAAGGTATAGGCAAAGGATGAGAAAGAACTCAGGGTAGGGAATAGGACAAGACACATTCTCCACCATGACAGAGGGTTCCCAGCCACTCTTTAGGGGCATCCCAGAGTGGCACTTTCTTCCAAGACTGCCCATGGAGATCTTAGCAAGGTCCCGAGTCCCCCAATCCCTCTGAGATTTGAAAGGCCAATAGAAAGAGACAGTATTTCCTTTCAGAAGACTGTGGGACAGGATGAGGAGGCTGAGAAGGCTCGTGATGTGAGAGGAAGCATCCATACAGATGACATTATGGATCTCCTAAAACATTGATCATAGGTTTGAAAGTACAAGGAACCCTAGAGCTCATTTAATCCAGTGACTTCCCCAGAAGTCACCGAGAAAGGCTTGCCCAAAGTCCCATGGATAGTAAGTGGCAGAACCAGGATTCAAGCTCAGGTCTTGGTTCTCAATTTAGGGCTCCTTCTACAGTATCAGAAAGTAGTGTCTTCCTCCCTAGGAGAATGTGGTAGGGATATTGTATGCACAGAAAGTGAATTTGGGGGCTTGGTAGGTCAAGGTCAGTATCTTTTACAGTTTTTCTGTGGGCTATTGTCCATCAGCACCATGGTTTGCTTCCTCTTTCCCTAGGGGTTTGGGATTAGTAGTATATACTTCAAGGCCATTCAGGTGAGGGCAAATTGGGAAGATAAAGGAAAAGTATATAGCAGAAGAAGTGAAAGAGTTCACATTAATAAAAGTGCTCTTGGAATGTCTTCCATGAAACCTTCCTTGCTCTTCCCAATTGAGAGTTGTCCCTCCTTCACATTTCCCGAGGATCTCTCATTTACCCTTAATGCAGTCTACTTTGTACTATGTTCATTTTGGCATACATTGTAGATCCTGAATAATGCACCATACATCATAAATCCAACACAATCGTGGGTCTGGAGGATCTAGAGTTGGAAGGTCCCTGAAGAAATACACCATGAAGAGATGAATGCCCATCTAATGAGAGGTTTGTCCAAGGTGATTAGGAGAGAGCCCAAATCTGGTATTAAACTACAAGCTCTATGAGGATAGGGATTGTACCATTTTCCATCCTTGTGTTCCTGGTATCTTGTACAATGACTTCCAATTGCAATAACTTGGTAAATGTTGACTTGAACTGGGAATTTTTCTTCTAAGGCTTGGAGAATTATCCATGCATCAGAGATTTGTCCTTTTTACTTATATAGAATATATATATATATATATATATATATATATATATGTATATATATATATACATACACACACATATATTTTTATATGAAATTCTCCTTGACTACTCAACGCTTCACTAAACTTGACTTTTTGTGACTACTGTATCACACTGTCAGTACCCTATAGCTTAAGGCTTATCATGTACTGCAGTATATATTTTGTTTATCTGGTTTTTCTCCCCATAATTAGCCTTCAAGCTTCCTGCATTCAGATAGTGATACCATCAGCCTGTAGCCTAGAACAGTAGCAAGTATAGAGTGCACAACAAAATCCTTACTGATGGTGGGAAATATTTAGATTTAATTCAAGTTGCAGTTAGTTAAGAGTGATTGGGAAGGGGGGTGTTTTTCACCTTCATGTAAGTATTTGAGACCTTCCACAACCGGGCTTCCACCGAACATTCCTATTTTATCCCCTATAATACGTCCAAAAGCCTTGTAGTCAAAGACAATAAATAAGCAACAGTGGAAAGAAAGCGGCATTTGAAGCGAGTAGACCTTGGTTTTTACATTCCACTTCAGCTACTTATTAGCTCAATGACTTTGGTGGGGGCAAGTCACTTTCCCTCTCTGGGTCTCAGTTTCCCCATCTAAAAATGAGATAAATGGATCAGATGTGAAATCCCTTTCAGGTTCTGAATTCTAAGCTAGAGTTATTCTTATCGCCTCCATTGCTCATGTGAATCCTGCCTTTGCTTCTCCATCACTCTCCTCTGAACTCTGATCCCACTTATAAGCACTCATTTGGCATGTAGAATATTATAAGTAATCTGTGATTATCTTTGCCAGGCATGTTTCTTTTGTCCCCAATCTAGTGAAAAAAAAAATCTGGTGAGTAAGGACTGTATCTTTTTATTCTTAGCCTATATGGCACACAGTGATTAAATACTCAAGTATTAGCAATATTGGCTATAATCCAGATCAATTTGAATCCAAGCTCCATCCCCTTCCTCTCTCAAAGCCTCAGTTTCCTCAGCTGCAAATAGGGATAATACTCCCTCTCTCTCTACCTGACAGTGTTGCCAAAGGGCAAACACTTTGTGAACTTTCCAACCTGCTAGAGAAATGGTAGTAGTTGGCATTGTTTTCATCCTTGGTGATGATTTTATTGAGGCTTATGGGAAAGTATCATATGAGTATGTGTTATTTTGAGAAGTGTCAATAGTGTATTTATTCATTTCCCAATTGAGCCACCGACCTAAAGGTATGGCAGTGCAGTTGCATTGCCACCTTGTGGAAGAAAGGAAGAACGCAGAGCCAAAGCGTGAGATATAAGAGGTTGGTGGGGGCTGTGTGGGGAGGGGGTAGGGTGTGAGGGTGTCTAAAGGGATGGATGAACCTCAGGAATAGGATTTAAGGATTGTTCTCTCAACAAATCTTGGGTAATCTTACTCTGATTCTGCTCAGTTGTTCTGGTGTAGAATGGAGAATATAAGATTAGGTCACAGAGCAGTAGAGCTAAAAGGGATCTCTGAGCCCCTTAATCTGGACTCCACATACATCGAATTTGTGGATCCTTTTCATGGAGAAGGGGAAGTGACTTAGCCAAGGTAACCTAGCTAGTAAGTAGCCAATCTGGGATATGAATCCAGATTCTAAGAGCATTAGATTTGAAGACAGAGGGACCTGAGTTCAAATTCTACCTCTGCCATTTTCAACCTTCGCAACCATGGTCAAGTCACTTAACCTCTCTCAGCCTCTGTTTCTTGTACTACTAAAATAACAGTAACACTTACCTCATGGGGCTTATGAAAATTAACTGAGAATATATTTACATATATAATTTACATATGTATATATAAATGTATCTCACACTTGGAAAGTTTTAAAGCACTATATAAATATGAGCTGCCAGTATTATTGTTCTAACCTTTCCTAAATCTAGATCCCAAGCTTTCCATTTTGCTCTCTGCAGTCAACCAACTCTTGTCCTCAAGTCGGTTACTCTCCTTCCTCAGGAAGAACCTTAATTTTAACTGAGGACTCTAGAAGCCATATAAACCTTCAAGATCTAAAGAAAGGTGATCATAGCCCTAGAACCCCCTTTGTCATGTGAGTTCCATATTAGACAGATACCCAAGTCTGTTGGTTGGCAGCCACTCAAAACTGTTGCTCATGAGCCCCTACCAATGTGTTTATCTCTTCTAATCAGCCAAAAGATACTGTTAGCTTAAAGCAAAGACATTTAATGTAATAGTAGAGTAAGAAAAATAGCAATAGAACCGTTCCTTTATAAACCTGGGTTGTATTCTTCCCAAAAGACATTTATCATCAGTAGGAAGAGAAAATATGTCTAGCAATCACACATTGAGACACATAAATAGGAAACAAATGTGGCCAGAGAACATAAGAGGGGTAAACCATGACTCGTACTCTTCAGGGATACTGATGCCTTCCAGTGATATAATCGTGCTGCTCAACACTGTCTTGTGGTTGCTATTAGTCTCATGTTTATTTCCTGGTGCAAGCATTGTCTCTGCTAGGAATTGCTCTGCTAATCACCGTTGGGCAGCTCAGTCCAGTACATGTTCAAGTTTCTTTCTGCTACCAGCTCTGGGATTTTATCCCTTCAGAACCATCTATGGGCCATTTCACGTCCCATTTTCTAGGGTTCAATAACTCGATGAAACTCTCCCTAATAAAGATAGGTTGGCATAGGCTACCACACCTAGCTAAGGAAGCAACTGAGCAAATGTCATTGGGGTGCCTCTGAGCTAAGATAAAATCTTCTTTAGCTTTTAGTATCTGGGGCTGAATCTTACACAGTTATTTGACTTAACTAACTGGAAAGGAGTCTAGGGTGTTGTCTTTTACCCATCTGACTTATATTATTACCTTTATTCCCCAAACCTGATCAACAGCAACACCCCCAAACATACACACTTTAAGGTTACCTTGTAGCTAATGAAAAAGCCTATTATCACCCAAAACAGGTATCGTTGGGTCAAGCAACAGGAGAGATTATAGAGAAGATAATTGGTCTAGGGTACCAGGCCTACACCACTGAAATCACACCATGCATTCAGTTATCTATTCTGTCTATAAGCAGGGTGCATTCCCAGGGCAAAGAGGAGGCCGGTTCTCCCTGATAAACTTCAAACCCCATCAAATCCCACTCATATCTCCAAGCTTTGTCCTAAGTCCCCAAAGCTTTTCCCTCCCAACAACTCTGTAAAGTAACACAAATCTTATGATCCCAGTTTTACAGAAGAGGAAACCCAGAGGAGGAAATTGAGACTCTGAGAGGGGAAGTGATTTGCCCACAATGCATAGGAAAGAAAGAGGAGTTACCTTTTTTGTTTTTCTTTCCATTACACGATATGCTGCTTTGGCATGGGTGTGGAAGTAGTGAAGTAGGAGGAAGTGAGCAACCAAGTGCCTCAGAAATATGAGGGGCTCTTAGCAATAGGAGTGAGAGACACTGATGGCAGTAGGAAGGGAGAGAACAACATGCATCCAAAATGGAGAAAAAGCTCCAAGGCTTTCAGATCTGATCCATCTTTTTGGAGAAGACTGGGATTGGCATGACGGAGGGAAGTCAGGGAGGAAGAGGGAGGGGATAGCTCCCAGCTGGGGAACAATGAGACCAGGGAACCAAACATCCAGCCCATGAGATTTACTTATTCTTTCCTTCCCAGCCATCTCAGTTCTTTCCTCCCTGCCCCCATCCCTACCTCCCCCCACCTCCCCAGCTCCCACCCTTTCTCAGCTCACTTAGCCTCAGAGAAGCTTGGGAGCAGGTGTGGAATGTTGCTAGGTTAGGGGGAGGACTGTCACCCCATGGCTATGTTCTTGTGGCTCCACTGAGATCTCTAAGCCAATAAATCATGTCTCTTCAAAACAGGAAGTCAAGGTCTATCTGCCAACTGATGCTTTCAAAGGGGAAGCAGGAATGAGCTTTATTTAGGCAAGCAGACATTACCATTTCAGGCGAGGAGAAAGAGGTGATGAAAGGTCAATTAGGTTGGAGGCATTGTGATGTGGTAGAAAGAAGCCTTGACTTGGCATGTGAGGGACCCCCGAGTTTGAATCCTGCCTCTCAAACTTACTGACTAGTTAGCCCTTAGCAAGTGAACTAACCTCTCTGAACCTTCCCTCCCTCCTTTGTAAGATGCTTATCTGTAAGCTACAAGAACTCTCTTCCTCTTAGGGTTGCTGTGAGGAAAAGGCTTTGCTGATGTAGCTTTGGGTAGTGTAAAGAGGTCTGCCCCAGGGGATGCATGTTCTAGTGCTGTCCCTGTTCCAGACCAGCTGTGGGACCTTGAACAAGTCACCTTCCTTCTTCTAGATGCTGATGGCTAAGGATTCTTCTGACTCTGACATTCTACAATAATTCATGCTTCTATACTCTGAAAATACTATCTAAATGTGAGTAGATGTTTCCAATAAGAAGAAGTGATATTAATAGCTCACATTTCTATAGCACTTTTGTTTTTCTTAAAATAACCTCCTGAGGCAAACAGTACAATAGTGAGTGCCCCTCTTTTAATAGATACAGTGGCCACGTTCTTATAGGATAGGTGTGCCACATTGTTGTCCCAGGAAGACTTCATACATCCTTTCCAGGGCTAGTCCTTCAGAAAAACTGGAAACCTCCAAGTCTGTCTTTGCTGTCCTGCTTCCATTGCTTTCCCCTATAGGATCCCTCACTATGGCCTTCCATTCACCAAAGTGCCCCTGTCTTGCAAAAAAATCCTCTTCCTTTTACCTTCTCTTCCTCCCTATCCCCCATCCATCCTAGGTGTTAGGAACTAATTCATCTAAAGTTAATAAGCTAAACCCTCCAGGGACATTTTACCTTTGAAAAGGCCCAGACAAACTTTTTAATAGGTGGAATTTCAGGGAGTGTTGGGGAAATGTTTTTGAGCCAGGCTTACCAGCCCCGAAAATTACCCCCTTTCAGAGATCCCCACCTACTCTGCCTTGGGCAAGGTGGGACCATCTGGATTCAAACTACCTGTTTCCATGTCAACATCCCTTGGATGGGAGTGACACTGGAATTCTGCCAGATGGGCTGCTCACCTTAGCTTGCAGACTTCAGGCCAAGCCTATGCTGGGAGAAGGCAAAAATCAATCTTTCAATACGTGTGTAAAAAAATCATCCACCTGGGGTAGGCAGGGCTTCACTGGGAGAGGCTGGATTGGGACTATAGGATCACCCTGATCCCCAGCAGGGCACAAGAATGTCTAGGGTGATTCTTGGGTGGGGTGATTAGAACTATCCCAAAGTGGAAGGGATTTCTTTTGCAAGAAATTTTTCAGCAGAGGCTGAGGATCTTTAGCCAAGTATGGGTAGGACTTTGTGGCTTTGGATTTTGATATTTGGTGAGTTTGAAGAGTCAGAGCTAAATTTTTGTAGTGGTAAACAATTGGAAACTGAGGGGATGCTCATCCATTGGGCAATGGCTGAATGAGTTGTGGCATATGATTATGATGGAAGACTATTCTATAAGAAGTGATGAGTAGAATAATTTCAGAAAAATCAGGGAACTTCTGCAATGTGAAGTGAGAAATGGGAGATCATAATAGCAATGTTATACTGATGATCAACTGGGAAAGACTTGGCTACTCTGATCAATACAATAATCTTAGACAATTCCAAAGGACTCCTAATGAAAAAATGTCATCCACCTCCAGAGAGAGAACTGATGAGTTCTGAGTACAAACTGAAATCTAACTTTCTCACTTTCTTTATTGTTCTTGCCTTTTTTGAAATATGGCTAATATGGAAATATGTTTTGCATGATTTCACATCGATAATTGATGTATTGTGTGCCTTTTCAGTGGATGGGGAAGGGGAGGGGTGGAAGGGAGGGAGTACATTTGAAATTCAAATTTTTAAAAGAATGTTAGAAATAAATAATAAATTAAAAAATATTTTAAAAAAATCAAAGTTATGAGGCAGCTAGGTGGCGCAGTGGATAGAGCACCGGCCCTGGAGTCAGGAGTACCTGAGTTCAAATCTGGCCTCAGACACTTTATAATTACCTAGCTGTGTGGCCTTGGGCAAGCCACTTAACCCCATTGCCTTGCAAAAACCTAAAAATAAATCAAAGCTAAAATAAGGGAAGAACTTTAAATCATACGTATACATTTATTTTCCTCTCCATTATTATCAGCTCCATTCCTCCACCACCACCACCCCACCTTGTGCCAATGCTTCAGAAGACGTTGTCTGAAGAGCAGATTGGGGTATCCTGAGCCCTATAACAATCTATTTAGGGCCACTATTGATTTAGCAGTGGCAGCAGACATGGGACTTCCCCCAATCTTGCCTTAGACAAGATAGAATGTGAAGTGATTTCCTTGGGAGCTGCCCAGTGGTTGTGGACCAACTGGTATGGCAGCCTAAAAGAAGGCCTTTTCTCCCTTACATAAGAATAGCACCACTTCTCCATAAAGACCAGGCAGCTGACTTTTGGATACAAAGAAGTAACTCATCAGGAAGACTGTAGTTTCCTTGGTGACCTGCTTCCTGATCTCCTCCATAACCCACCTCCTAGAGGACCTCCTATCTAATGGTGTCCCTTCTCTCAACAATAATGTAATGAAGAGAACAATAGATTTGGAATAGGAGGACCTGGGATATGATCCTAGCTCTTCTACTCTCTGTGTAAGCTTAGATAAGCCATTATTGTTTTCATTACCTCAGTTTCCTCATCTACAGAATTAAGTCATTGAACTAGGTGATTCCTGTGAGTCTCTTCCATCTCTAAATCCTTTATTGCTGATCTTCTTCCTACCTCCTACTGTTCTTTATTAATTCCACAGTCTCTGGCCTCAAGTTTCCATAACCCAACTCATTCATTCCTCCTTCCCATCCTTGCTATATCTTCTGAAGACTCTCCTGTCTCTCATTTGTGATAGATCTAACCTGGTGGTCATTTCTGGGGAGCTATAAAGTTAATTATCAGTCACAATCTGACCCTCAAGGACCACATAGTTCAGCTGAGGAAGTGGCAATCAACAAGGAACAGTCCCAGCACAATGAGGCAGCATCGTCAGTGGTGCCAACTGGGAGTATACCAGAGTTCCAAGAAGAGGGAATTCAGCTTAGTTTGGAGGAGTCAGAGAAGTCATTAGGGATGAGATGGAGGGAAGAAAAGGAGAAAAATAGAAAGGAAGGCTTGGAAGCTGGAATGAATGTGTGTGATATATTGAAGAATAAAAGGACATTGGTTAGATGGGAATTGAAGCAGGAAAGTCTGACAGGAGAGTTAGAAGTGGCTACAGAAGATGGCGGGGTAAATCTATAGTTCAATGACAGCAGGGTTTTAGGCCAATTCATCTGTTAGTGGTAGTCATTCTGGCTTGGAGGAGAGAGCCCAGGAAGTTGGGGAGGTCGTTGTGGTAATATTGGGTGATGAGGGACTGAACTAGAGCAGTGACCACAAGCGCCAAAAGATTCAAATAATTCTAAGAGATATTCAACGGACGCAACAACAGGGACCAGAGAGAGATCTGATCTAGACAGATGACTGTCATGAGGCTAACCTGGAACACTTGGATGCTCTCAGTGTAAGATGAGATCAGAGGACAGAGGATTCAGTTTGGCCAACACTGATGCAATGGGGCTCTCCTTGTGCTCTTCTTGCTCTGTTCTAGGCCCTGGGAACATGAAGACAAAAACAGAAACAGCCCCCCCCCACCTCACCCCATTCTGTATCCCAGCCCAGGACTTTACATTTGATGAGGGGGTTGATGGGAAGGTGAGCCAGTTTTAGGAGGAAAGAAAATTATTTCATTTGGGAACATAAAGAATTACAGATGCCAAGGAAGGAGAGAAAGCATACTGGAGGGGCTGGGGAGGCCCTGGGTCTAGAGTTCAAGGGGTTTGACAGTGAAAGGAAGGGGAGACATTGGATAGGAACAAGAAAGGTAGAGTAAGGACCAGTGTAATTGTTTAGTTTTGAAGTCCAGAGAGTCTAGGTTCTGTTTGAAGGTAGAAACAGGCCATGAAGAGTTGGGGATTAGAGAAGTTGGAAAGAAAGTGTTGTGTTGGATAAGGACTTAGTATAGGGTACAGTGGGGGGAGCAGGATTTGCATTTTAACAGAAGCTTCTTTGATGTGGAAGTGTCTTAAACCAAAGGAATGAAGCTTTAATCATAGAATTTCAGGTGCTTGGAGCCTGGGGGTCTGATCCTTATTCCTCCACTTCCCCCAGGTAGCCATCTGCCTTTGCAAGAAGTTTCTGGAAAGAGCCCACAGGAGGACTGGCTGCTTTAAAAGCTACCCATGTCTACCAGGCAGTTGGTTAAAAAAAATCATTGATTTTCAGAAGATAAGGGACTGACTGATACAACCAAAGTGTTCATTTTTCAGCTGGTTGATGTGGCTTTTTGCAGAACTAGAAGCAATGAGTGGAAATGGTAAAGGGGAAAATGGGAACTTGATAGGAAAAAACCCAAAGTGAAGTAAACCCAAACCCAACTTGCTAACAATCAGAGCTGTCCAAAAAGCAGAATGCCTTCCCTGAGGTTTCTAGGCAAAGGCTAATGGACATTAGATGTCTTCTGTGCTTCAGGGAGGACTCCTTTCCAAATCTTGAGACCCTGCCCAAACTCTCGAATTCTGTGCTTTTGGGACATGGCTTTAGGTGTGCTCCCAAGAAAAGAAATAAAGATACTTGCCCACATATGAAAAGATTGACATTTTAGGGCCTGGTTTTTCCTTTACCAAAAAGTATGTTTATTTGAGTTTGGGGAGGAACAAGAGACATCTTCCCTTTCCCACAGTTTTCTTTTCATAGAGACAGTTGGTTGGTTGGTTCTTGTTCTTCGTTATCGAAAAAGACCAAAATGGCATCACTATGTTAGAGACAAGTAACTGTGTGTCCGACTGTGACTGATCAGACCAATAAGACTTGGAGTACTCTACCACAGGTTGGCACAAATAGGCCATGTGAACACCTGGGGTGGGTTCTCTAAATTTGCACGTGTTGTCTCCACAAACACCAGTTATATTTGCAATTATAGCCTATGAGAGCTTGGAAGAAAGCTTTGAGATCACTCAGTTCAGGGTCTTTTAGTCTTTTTGTGCCTTGATTCCTTTTGGCCAGCTGGTAAAACCTTTATAGACCCTTTCTTGGATTCACATTTTTTTAAACACAAAAAATAAAATTTAAAGCATTACAAAGGAAATCAATTATATGGGAATAAAGCTTCTTTTTTCCACCCTCCAAGGTCTCAGACACCTTGATGTCTGTGGCCCCAGATTAAAGACCCTTAATCTAGTATAACTCTTTCATTTTATAGAGCAGAGAACTGAGGCCCAGAAATGGGAAGTAACCTGAGGTCACACAGCAGGCTGATGATGTCTGAGCTGGGATTAGCACAGAGGTGACCACACTCACAGCCCTTCCTAACTCCACAGCATTGCAAAGGCATGCTTCCTCCACCCTCATGTGCACCCCAGCTCTTTAAAATGTCAGAAGAAGTGGGGCCCAAGAGCTGTGGTTCACTGGTGAGCTGAGGTGTACCAGACCTGAAGAAAGGTGGGAGCACCCAGAGAGGAAATGTCATCTATGTGATTCAGGGAAGTTGGCCTGCCACAGGGAGGGCTGTACTATCTCCACTTCTGTCAGCTGGCAAACCTCCATCAGGAGCTGCCTGAGGTTACATAGGCCAGACCAAGAGTCTGGAGGGACCCTCGCCCTCCCAGAGGGACCAGCTTGAGCTACTCAGGATAAGGCTAATAATGGGCCCCACATTGCTCAGCTCAGAAAGGGGAGAGAAGGTGACTTCCACAGATGAAGTTGACTTGTGTGAGCAGGTGAGGTTTGACAGCTTTTTGACACAAAGACTTTTGCTACAGCCTGTGTTGATGGGCCCAGGGGAGTAACCACAGCCATACATACACCTTCCTCTCTTGAGCCTGCCTGCCCAGCTGCCACACTGCGGGGGGGGGGGGGGGGGGTGGGGGAGAGTAAGACAACTGTTCCTACTGGGTTAGCTTAGAGAGAAACAGGGTCTTTGCTCCTGCACCTTAACTTGAAAACTCACAGATTACCATTATCTGTGTTTGATCATATTTTTTATTTATTTTGTTAAATATTTCCTGATTATATTGTAATCTGGTTCAGGAGCACTCAAAAGTATTACAGCCGCAATGCTAAATGTTTGAGCTATAGGATCAATGATTGCAGAGAAGTCAAAGGGATGATGATGGTCATTAGATTTAGCTACGAAGAATCATTAGTGACACTGGAGAGAGCAGTTTCAGTTGAATGATAAGGTCAGAAGCCAGATTGCAAAGAGTTAAGAAAAGAGTAAGGAGGAAAGGAAGTGGAGGTTCTAATTTGTAGATGCCTTAAGGAGTGTTAGATAGGACTGGGAGGGGATCATGTCCAACTGAGGATGGAGAAGGGAAGGAATCTGGTCATCACAGACACAGTAACAGTCAAGCTAGGGGTCAGACCCAAGTCTTCTGACTCCAGTCAGTGTAATTTGCATACGGCCCTCCAACCATAGGATCACAGGATCAGTTTCAAGCTTGAGGAAGAGAAAGCAATCATCTGATCAACAGAAATCAGAAAGAGGTGAGAAAGCTAATAATTTTGACTGGAGACAAGTGGAGCTGGAGCTGGAGCTGATATGCAGATATCCAAGTGCTACGATTGCTAGAAATTAACCTGGAATGGCAGATCTGAAGCCATTAGCCCCAGAAGT
Source organism: Macrotis lagotis (assembly GCF_037893015.1). Classification (NCBI taxonomy): domain Eukaryota; kingdom Metazoa; phylum Chordata; class Mammalia; order Peramelemorphia; family Peramelidae; genus Macrotis; species Macrotis lagotis. The sequence goes on from NC_133666.1 coordinate 49,664,142, forward strand.
CCCTTGAGTATGAATTTAAGCCTCCCCTTTGCATCTCCTTCATTTTCTCTCCTGGTCCTAGTCTAGGCCTTTGGGAGGTTGAGTTCACTGGTATTTGGAACTACCCAGGTATCCCTTTGATTTTCAGATCCCTGCCCCCATCTACTCACTCACCCTTCATACTGGGCTTAGCTTCCCCCACCTGCTGCTACCCTGGGTTTCGGTTGCTTTTTTACCACACTGGTCCTGAATATGCCACTAAGTAACTGCTTTACTTCTCAGCTCTGACTTGTCTAAATCTCTGAAAAATGTATGTTGCTTACAACATGTCCCCCCTTTCCATTTAGTTGAGTCCACGCTATCTTGACAGTGTTAGCTTTGGAGTTGGGAGACCTGGGTTGGAATCATGAGTCTGTCCATTACCAGCTAAGTGAATTTGAGATAGTCTAGTATTTCTGGGCCTCAAATTCCTACTCTGTCAAATGAGGAGTTTGGATTCTGTGATCTCAAATGTTCTCTTCAGCACAATATCCCATGATGCTCTGACCAAATGCGTACATCTTTGCATTCCTGGAATGGATGATGCAGTGTAGTTTCCTTCTCACTCTTCTATCCAGTAACCTTTATTTTCTTACTATTTTTCAAACAAGAGTCTCTTTCTCCAACTATGACTTTGCACTGGTGGCCCTCCATGCAGGGAACATGCTCCCTTATCTTCACTTCCTGGTTTTCATGGCTTCAAGTCTTAACTAAAATCTTAACTTCTGCAAAGTGTCTACCTCAATACTTATGCCTTCCCTATGACATATGTTTAAATGTCATGTATTATATAGAGGGAAGCTGGGTGTCACAGTGGATAGAACACTTAGACTGGGAATCAGGAAGACTCATTGTGAGTCCAAATCTGGTCTCAGACAAATATTTACCAACTGTATGCCAAGGTCACTGAATGGATGTTGCCTGAAACTGAGACCCTGGGAAAGACCTTAGCTTAAAAAGGCCAAAGTCTCTCACAGCATCCAGGGCCATCTCCAGTCATCCTGATTCCTATCTGGCCACTGGACCCAGATGGCTCTAGAGGAGAAACTTAAGGTTGGTGACTTAGAACAGCCCCCTCTCACTCATATCCAATTCATGTGCTTGCATGGCATCACCTCCCTGATGTTGTGGTCTGCTTTGAGAACAAAGGATACCAACCCCCGATCCTATTTGTCTCAGTTTCTTCATCTGTAAAACAATTTGGAGAAGGAAATGGCAAACCACTCCAGTGGTTTCTTTGCCAAGAAAACCCCAAACAGGGTCAGGAAAGGTCAGATTTGATTGAATAACAAACAAACAAAAACCAAAACATATTGTATCTACATAGTTGTTTGCATGTTGCCTCTTTTCCATTAGGAATTAAGGTCCTTGAAGGCAAGGATTGATGGTTGCTTTTGTTTGTTTGTTTGTTTGTTTATTGTGGGGGGATGCTTCCTTTGAATTCACAGTACAAGGCCTTAATAACTGATTATTCACCTGACTCTTAGTTCCATTTCAGTTCCAATCCTATTATCTTAAACTCCTCTTTCATCCCTCTGTCCAAACACAACTTAAATCCTAAATTCTTTCTTTATTTCTCTTGCATTCCTATTTTCCTTTATCAGCCTTTCCCGGTCAACTTCAATCATTACGTATTGTCTTTGACCTGAACTATTTGTAATAGTCTCCTAACTGTTCTCCCTTCTTCTGGTATTTGCTTTTCTTGGTCCATCCTGCATACCCGATCAGATGAATCCTCCTAAAAATCATTCAAATATATAATATTATTCCACCAGTGGCGTGTTTTTCAGAAACTTTTTTCAGAAACATTTTCAGAAATTTTCCAAGCCAGTTGTTAATATAGCTAATGGGCGGTTCACTCAGCGCCTACAGAGGTAAAGTTATTTATTTCCTTTTTTTTTTTTAGATTTTTCAAGGCAATGGGGTTAAGCGGCTTGCCCAAGGCCACAGGGCTAGGTAATTATTAAGTGTCTGAGGTCAGATTTGAACCCAGGTACTCATGACTCCAACGCTGGTGCTCTATTCACTGCGCCACCTAGCCACCCCAAGTTATTTATTTCTTTTAAAAGAATTGGTATTAACCACAGCAGAGTGGCTCAGTTCATTATTGTCTACTTTAAATGATTATGGTTTTAATAATGAATATTTGTAAACTGATCAAATTGCATCTTGCTCAGATGGTGCTAATTCAGTGCTGGGAAGTAACTAAGAATTTGCTAGAAATTTTTCCTAAAATCATCTCTTGGAACTATTTAAAACATAGTTTTCGTTTATCACTAGATAATTTAACATTTGAAAGTAAAATAAGTAAATTATTTAAAAATATTTCTGTGCAAAATTTATTCTATTTATCCTCAATGTATGGCATGCATTCTTCTTATTCTGGTTTGGTAAAGAGATCAGCTAACATTAACTTCCTGCAAAGCCTTGTTTTGAATAATTAACATTGTTAAAGAATTTTTATTACCTTCAAATGCCTCACAGGAAAGGTCAACTAAAATTCAGAAAACACAAAAATTAACCAAATGTACCATATGAGCTTTGGACATTTTAAAGATTGGTACTATATATCATGAATCTCAGAATGAAGATTTGATTACCATAGATAAGTTTAAAGACATTCTATTTAATAAAAAATAATAAATGTATTGCTCTTCCTAGGAATGTGTTATAGAAAATATAATTTGACACATGAATTCGTATGTCTCATTGGACAGAAACAATCATAAAGCATTTTAAATTACTTTAATTTATCAAGTCTTGGCTTTATAAAGAACTAGCTTCATAATGGATGACTGGTGAAAAAAATTGAATTATATAGAATTCCATATTATTCCAGTTCCTGCAACTATAGATAAAGCTAAAAAGATAGTTAGCACGTCTTAGTAGTGCTAAAGCTGAAAGAGGTTAAATTAATATAATTTTTATGAGGGTAAGAAATAGTTTAACAGTAAATCATATATCATATCTAATGACAACAGATACAGAGGTAAAGGAGTTAGTATATTGAGATGCAATTTGTCAAATCGTGGCTGAATTACTACATAGATGGTTATAGATAGAAGAGATCAGCAAAAATCAATGGAAGCATTCTGTAAAAAGTCAATTGGCTAGTAATTTACAAAAAAAGAGTATTGTATATTTTTATTATTTGTAAATTGTGTGCTCGAGCATGCATTCATGTATGTGGTTCTGGTTGTTGTCTTCATTCTGGAAAAGGACCAAAGTGACATCACTACCTTAGAGTCAAGTTACAGGGTATCCACCTGTGACTGATCAGACCAAGCCAAGTTCAGAATGCTTTACCATAGGTTGGATACAAACAGTTCATGGGGAACATTTGGAGTAGATTCTCTAAATTGGTGCATCTCAAGTTTCTTTTGAGTTACTTCTATTCTGCTTTGCTCATAGAGCACAGCACTTTCTTTGGTGAGGGCACACTGTGCTAGATGGTCCTTTGCCAAGTCTCCTAGGTCATACAATCAATATGTATGTGTGTTATTCTGTTTTGGTAAAGAGATTAGCTAACATTAATTTCCTGTGAGGTCCTGTTTTAAATAATTAACCCTGTTAAAGAATTTTTATTACCTTCAAATGCCTTACAGGAAAGATCAACTAAAATTCAGAAAACACAAATGCACCATAAGAGCTTTGGAAATTGCAGAGTAACCATTCACCAATATACCACTACTTTCTCCCACCTCACCATCGGTGTTTGTGTGTCTCATCTCCCCTAACAAATACTGAGAATTTATGATTATGGCCAACATTTTGCTAGGTACTATGGGGTGGTAGAATTACAAAGGAATCATATAATTCTAGGGTCTGAGGAGCCTAGAATTGAGATCTAGGAGGGAATTTAGAGATTGTTCATTTCAATTTCTTAATCCGGATCCTCAAGGGATCCATGGATAGATTTCAGGGATTCCATGAACTTGGATGGGAAAAAAACTTTCATCTTTATTTTCACACTCATTTCTAACTGAAATTTAGCATTTCCTTTACTTATTGTAAAAACATTATTCTGAGAGAGTCCATAGTTTTCTGCCAGTTTGTTAAAGGAGTCTATGACACAAAAAAGGTTGAGAAACCTTGATATAGTTCAAGCCTCTCATTTTAGAAATGAGGAAACTGAGAGAGAGAGAGAGAGAGAGAGAGAGAGAGAGAGATTTATTTGCCTAGTAGCATAAGCTAGTAAGTTTACAAAGCAGAATGTGAATAAGGACAGACTATATCTAAATGTTGAAAGAAAGATAAAGTCAAAGAGAAACAGATGGAGATAAGGGTGAGCAAAGCCACTTAGTGGTATGGTAGATAGAGCTCTAGGCTTGGAGTCAGGAAGAACTGAGTTCAAATCCAGATTCAGACACTATCTGTGTAACCATGGGCAAGTCACTTCACCCCACTTGCCTCAGTTTCTTCATCTGTAAAAAGAGCTGGAGAAGTAAATGACAGACCTCTCCAGTATCTTTGCCAAGAAAACCTCAAATGGGATCAGGAAGAGTTGAACAGGACTGAATTAATAACAGCAAATGGTGGAATATGTACTAGCCAGAGAGGCTCAGAGAAGGAAGATGAAAAGGAATAGTATTTCTATTTAGAAGATATATAAAGAAATACCCCCTGTTGTGGGAAGGAAACAGCAGAAACATCCTAATCCATGCCTGATTGTAAAATTATGAAGGTTCTTTGATTTCTAATAGCCCTGGAATCAGTTTGTTCATCTGTAAAATGGAGTGATCTGGAACCTAAATTTCAACTCTACCAGACTTTGAAATGATATTTTGTGAAGAGGGAAAGTTAAGGAGTTAATCCCAATCTTAAGGTACAGTAGTGTGTCTTGAACTGAATTTGGAGTTATCTTGGGTTTGATCATACGGAGAGGTAGAAGTTAGACCTTGGTCAGATCATTTTCATGGGTCTCAGTTTATTCTACAAAAATGATTGGGTTGGTCTCTAAAGTTTCTTCCAGCTTGAAATCATACCATCAAAAAAGGATTTTGGAACAATTTCTCCTCCCCATCTTTCAGTCTTTTTCACCATATCTTCCCTCTTTTTCCTCCTTCCCTTATCCCCAGGAAAGGAAAAACGTGGTGGGCATGGAGTGGGGAGAGGTGGGCTGTCCATGTCATATGGCAGAGCCAGTCAGAGTCCTCTTTCATGACTAATAGTTGATGTCTATGGGGCACTGGGGGGCACTTGCATGCCATTATCTAAGCTTCATGACAAACTTGAGAGGTAGACACTCAAGCTACTATTGGCTTCTATGTTTTACAGATGAAATGGGGTGGGGGTGGGGTGCAGTGACTTTCTGTATTCATCACAGCTGGTGAATATCTGAGGCAAGCTTCCAATCCAGGCTTTCTGTTTCCAAGTCTGCCAGGTTGCCCAGTGTGCAATTCAGGATTAAGAATTCTCATCTCCCTCTCAAAAGCTTCTCTTATATATTCAAGGTTGTGGAAGATGGACATTCTATTGGAGGGGGAACTCCCCAAATAGCCCTACTCTCTCCATTCCTGTCAATGATCAAACAAAGAATCTATGGAAAGTGCATTGCACAAGTGCTGTAGAAATGCTAGCCATTCAGGGGATGTGGTCTAGAGAGCTGGTCTTGAAGTCGAGAAGTCTCAAGTTTGAATCCTGCCATAGGCATTAGCTGTATGAGCCTTGTCAGGTCACTTAACTTTGCTGTGCCTCAGTTTTCTCATCTATAAAATGGGGATGATACCTTCCAGGGTTGATACATGGCTCAAATAAGGTATTATATTGTGCTATATAAATGTTAGCTCTCATTTTCAAATAATTTACTAAAACCTTATTGGGAATCAAGTTTAGGCTTTACCCATCCCAGAAGTATTACCTTACTATAAGAAGTCTGAAATGATTTCAAAGGAGTGACTAATGGTGGTATTTCAGGCACAGTGATACCTGCTTTTTTCAAGCTGGGGAGAAGAGCTTCCTGCTCTTCTTCATCACCTCCTACAGGCAAATGCCTGTGTGTCTTAGTTGTTGGTCAGGCCTACCTACAAATTCTCATGGGATTTAGTGCTGGAGGAGACCCTGGAACTCCTTTAGTATGGCCAAGCACCAGATAATGACTACCATGTGTATGGTGTGCCAAAGCTGAGAAAGTGCTATATGCACCTTATAGTATTTTTATCTTTGTGACAACCCTGGGAGATTATTGCTCTTATTATTCCAGTTTTACAGATAAGGAAACTGAGTCTCTGAGAGATTGACTTGTTCAGAGTTAACACAATAAATGTCTGAAATAAGGTTAAAACTCAGGCCATCAGATCCATAAAGTTAGATTAGAATTCAGATCCTCCAAATACAAATCCCTCTTCTCTGTGTCGAGTCTCCTCTTTGGGTCCTTTCTGGCTCTAACTCCTCAGGTCTCTAACGTCTTTGGCTGACAGGTATGCTGGAGTCCACTTGAACTAGGAGAGCCACATTTCCATCTCAAAATCAGCAAATGCTACAAAACTGGACTGGATTTATTGTTTTGTTGATTGTCTAGACATGAGAATGGGATGGAGAACATGTTAATAAGGCAGATTAAAAGTGAAGCCTGTGTACATGGTTTTCCTGGAGAGATGGTGGTTAAACATTTGCCATCACAGCCCTGGGAAAGCAGATTCTCATATTTGGGGCTTTAGAGCTAAAAGGTACTTTAGAGGTCCCCTGGTATAACCCCCATAATTATGTAGAGAAGCAAGCTAAGGCCTGGAGAGGGAAAGTGACTTGTTTAAGGTCACACAGGTAGTTATAACATAGCTGAAATGACTGTTGGCAAGATTATAGAAAGGGCTTCCCAGTTAGATAAGTAACACTGTACTCCTCACTTGACTCTGTTATAAAATAAGGGCAATGAACTTAATTATCTCTGAGGGCCTGCCCAATTCTCAATCCACATCCTCTGCTCAGTCCAACTCTGAGATATCCCATCTCTGTTCTGGAATTCTTCAGCCTGTCCACTGGACAAGGGCTATTTAAGCTACACGTGTTAACTCTAACAGTTTCCCTCTCTAGTAATGCTTGAAGCTGGAACCAGAATGGCTGGCTTCTCAAATCCTTGCGTGATTGAAGAATGGAAAGGGCCTGAATGGCTATAAAGAATTGGCAGGAGACCGTGGGAAGTGTAGGATTCAGCAGAGACAAGTCATTACTAGTTGGTGGCTGGCAGGTTCCTACTCTCCAGAAATATGTGAACTGGTCCAAGGGCTCTAAGTAACAGATGGCTTTGTAATGGACCAAAGCATCCCAGTTACTGCTCATCCAGCCTCTTGGGTTTTTTTTTTTTAACATTAAGGGCCTTGGCTTCCAAAAGCCTTTGCTCCCAGCCCAATCTCATCACACAGTTTCCACTGACCTGTGCCTGCTCCATCTGTTTCCCAGGTCCAGTCTGTTTGGGGGTGGTTGGGCCTTCCAATCTGGGAGCTTTGAGAAGGATGGACTTCACTTCCACACAAGGAAAGGGTAGAGAGACTCAAGCTATTTCTTCTTAACCAAAACAAGGTACTAAAAACTGAAGGCCACAATCCCTGTTTAATCAGTCAGACTGATTGTTTTAACAACCTTGTCTCTTGCTCACAGAGTCTCACAAAAGCCCTCAGGAAATTAGGTGGTTTCCAACTTTCTCCAGTTAGTTTTAACAGTTAATGGTCAAGAGGGGCCCTTCCTTCCCAGAGCTGTGTGTATGGTTTCTGAGCACTAGTGACCTATCTAGCAGCCGTAGGCAATAGGTTCCATCAATCTTTCTGACTGCACTCAGGAAGAATCAGCTAATCAGGCACCAGAGGCATCTTTATCTGCTTTCCTAATGTCACTCATCCCCAAGTCTTTCCTTTCTATATCCTCCCTCTAAACCCCATAAGGCCTTGGGGAGGACCTTTGTTGGATCTCTAATCACCAAAGGAGAGATTCCATCTCTTATCTATGTTGCACTGCCTCCCTACTCCGTTACATCCCCTTCCCCCGCCCTCCCATGGGGTATTGAGAAGACCTCTGATGGATCTCTAACCTAAGAGATCCCCACTCTCTTCTATGTTGTACTCCTATCCATCCCTACCCCCTTATAGGGTATTGAAAGGACCTTTGATGGATCTCTACTAGCCAAACAAGAGATTCCCTCTCTTTTCTATGTTGTATTCCCTCCCCAACCCATTACATCCTCCCCCATAGGGTATTGAGAAGACCTTTGGTGGATCAGTATCCCAAGTGATCCCCTCTCTCTTCTATGTTGTACTCCTACCCATCTCCATCCCCCAAAGTGTATTGAAAAGACCTTTGGTGGATCTCTAACCACCAAAGGAGAGATCCCCTCTCCTTTCTATTTCTACCCCCTTGCCCCTACCATGGAGCACTTACATGACTTCATTAATGGATCTCTAGCCCAGAGAGCTTCTCTTCTTTCTCTCTATCTCCCCTTTCCCACCCCCTATCATTTTAACCAACCATAAATACTTCAAAAGCCTATCCCTAATATTGTTCTCATGAGCATGGACAGCCTTGCCTTCCCTTTTCTGTTATATGTTATTGAAAACCATAGATGTTTTAGTCATGCCTCAGAATACAAAGAGCTAGGCCCTTTGAGTCCTCACTAGGCTTTTCAGAGCCTTAACCCTTGCTAAGATAAAGTTGAAGTCTATTGAAGGTAAAGGACTTTTTGACGTTATATATCCTTCCCCTCTATCCCCCTCCCCATCACCACAAACATGCATACTAAACATCCCTGCTCCAGCAAAGGCAAAGGGAATTACCCAGCATCATCATGAGCCATGACTCTGTGTTTTGGTCCAACAAAGGGGGGAATTTTTTTTTAAAAAAAGGAAGTATATCTAGTAGTCGCTAAGTCTCAGTGACATTTGTATGGACTGTTTAGGGGCTTTTGAAAATGTGTGATGTAAATATTCAAAGCATATGGGATTATTTTTTCCCTCCAGTAAAGATCAGAAAAACACAGTGTCCATTTTATTCTTAGTAGAAGTAAGGACCAGCTTTGTGGGCCAGGCAGGCCAAGATTGGTGAAGTGAAATCAAAGCCTCCCAGGGCTACTCTAAAAAAGTTTTGCTCAGAGATTAGGATGGAGTCAATGTTGGTACCAAGATTTGCTAGGACTAGGAATTTAAACAGTTCATGTCATAGGCTCGTGTGATTTTGAGCTGGATGGGCTTTTGAGATATGTGATTAGTCACTCAACAAGCATTAAGTAGTTTCAATGTATCATACACTACGCTAAATGGGGTGGATATAGGGCAAAAAGATGGGCTCTGCCCTCTGGGACCCCATTCTAATGGTGGAGACAATATGCTAATAATACACTAATAACAACATTCATATAAGATATATAGTGTAAGTGAAAAGTAATCTCAAGGAAGGTACTAACAATTGGGGTCGAGGGGTAAGATGGAGAGGGAGAGGGAGAATGGGGCACCAGGAAAGGTCTCCTACAAAAGATGGAATTTGAACTTGTTGCAGCTGTGATTTTGGGGGTCATAAATTAAAGATAGAAATCAAGGGTTACTGAAAGATGAAGGAATTAGCACATTCTCTGGGATTTTAAAACTGCTCAGGATTTTATTACAAATTATTAAATAGTAAACGGATTAAAACTTTTCCTCCCAGAGAATCAACAAACACTCAAACACTTTAGGTCAGGCTGGAAAAAGGCTAGGTGCAGTTGCTTGGTAGACAGAGAGAGAGAGAGAGAGAGAGAGAGAGAGAGAGAGAGAGAGAGAGAGAGAGAGAGAGAGACTCATTCCATGAACCACCAGGGTCTAGCATGGGAGCACATAGAAGGAAAGAGCGATGCAGACATCCTTCAAGGTTGGAAGATAGAGTCAAGGAAAAGGGAGAAGGGGCGACGCTTCTTCTTAAATATACTTCTGTAGTAGGTTGGACAAGGGGTGGCGCTTGGGGAGTGGTTTAGCACCTGGGCCAGGTATTCTCCAATGGGCAAGCTACATATTGATCCTTCCTATTCCGAGGTAAGTTACTTCTAAGTTCAACATGGGATTTTCTGTCACACTAGCATCAATGGGAAAGATCAAGTAACTGGGAACCAGAAGTTGGGTGAAGGAGGAATGGGGAGACAGGATGTAAACAACAGGGGTCAAGGGTAAAATCTCAGGAGCAAACAGTCTTCCACAATTAACGAAATTTAACAGCAAAAAATGTTAGAGAATTTGTTTCTAAATATAAATTTTCTACATTCATAGTTTTTTGCATGAAATTGAGTCTTAGAGGAAGCTAGAGAACTTTGAAGGCCATAGTGAGGAGGGAGAGAGAACATTCCAGGTATGGAAACAAATGATGCAAAATTTCTTGAAGGTTAAAAATGACGAGATGAAAGTGAAAAGTCAAGGATGACACCAAGGTTCAAGACTAGGTGTTTGGGAGGATAGTGGTACCCTGAACAGTAATAGAAAAGTTGGGAAGAAAGAAGGGTTTCGGTAGAACTAGAAGTGTCTGATTCATTATGGTGTAGATGACCTTAAAGCTAGAAGAGATCCAAAAGGTCATCTAGTCTAATTCCCCTCATTTCCAGATGAGGAAACAGTCCCTAGAGAGGAAACAACTCGTCCAGTGTTTCTTGGAAACCAAGATCACCTACCTTCAAATCTAGCACTCTTTCCAACCATATCAACCCCACTTTATATACCAAGAAACTGAAATCTATGAGGGATAGTGACTGGTCAACATCACATACAAATAGAAAGTAGCAGAGGTGGGATTTGAACCCAGTTCCTCTGACTCTAAATCTGGTCTACACTATGCTGTCTACATTGGCACATTGCTAAAAGCCTAAAGATTGACACACTGCCAAAAGATTAGGCCAAGTGAAGGATAGTGCTCCAAGCAATTTGGGTTTTGCTTGTTTGTTTGCTTTTGTTTTTGTCCTAGGCAGTCAAAGGTTAAGAAAGAGGAGAGTTAACCCTGGATATTTGAAGGTCTTGCAGTGAATTCTGTGTGGATCTAGCAGTACTGTAATTGTGGGGCCTAAATTTCTCTCCCTAGAGCCTTGCCTGAAACCCTGCCATTGACCTCCATTGTTTTAACTTTGAATAGACCACTTGACCTTGCCCTTGATTGTACTTTAGGACTAACCCAAGCCTAGTCCCTTCCTTTTGCTGAGGTAACCAGTGATGCTCAGATCCCCCAGGGGGGATTTCCCTTTCTAGCTCCCCACCCCCCACCCCACCCTACCCATTTTATTTATGGCTTGGAAAGCCCCCAGAGCTTCTGCCTAATTATGCAATGCTTCCAACAATATCCTAGGCAACAAAAGGATTACAAGGGGAAAACAACAGAATATATGTCTCTGTGCCAATGAAAGGATGAGGCTACATCACCCATAACCTCCATCAGTCTTTGCAGTGTAATGCTAGGGTGGAATGCAAGGCTAGACTTGGATTGGTGCTGAGCACTTCCTTTGCTTCCAGTTCTTTGCTACTACAAAAAAAATGTTGCTTTTGTCAATGACCTTTTACTTCCCTTACATTTGCTTGGATTGCAAGAGTCGAGAGAGTCAGGTTTGAATTGTGGCTCTGATATCTGCCAGATAGAAGACAAGTCACTCAATGTCTTCTTAGTCCCAGTTTTCTCATCTGTAAAATCAAAATTATACTTTATCACTTCAGAGATCTAGATCTGGAAAGGGCCTCTTTTTTTAAGGATTTTGCAAGGTAATGGAGTTAAGTGACTTGCCCAAGGCCACACAGCTAGGTAAATTATCAAGTGTCTGAGGCCCAATTTGAACTCAGGTTCTCCCGACTCCAGGGCTAGTGCTCTATCCACTGTGACACCTAACCACCCCTGGAAAGGGCCTCTTATAGTGAATATAATCCACCCCTCCATTTTAGAAGGAGATCCAGAAAAGTTGTGACATGTCAAGGTCATGTCACCTTCCTCCCAGGGTAATGAGAAGGAAAAGGTGTTGGAAAACTTAAAATATTGGAAGGACAGGAGTTATGCCACCCTGTCTAAAAATTGGGCTGTTATCATTATCTCTCCTTTTAAGATGAAGAAACTAAGTAATATACCTTCAAGTTAGTGGCAGATCTGGTGTCAGAAGCGAGGTTCTCTTTACTGAGTTCAGTTCTCTTTCCACTATGCCACTGAGACTCCCCCACCCCCTGCCAGGCCTGACCCACTCATGCCTTCATCCCTAGAGGAGGCTTCTAGATGCCGGAGAAAACTGATGTCATTTGGGAAGATTCCAGGGAAAAGGCCACACAGCCTCTAATGGGACTAGGCCTGGAACAACAGGAGAAGGAGCCAAGCTTCATCTAAGGGTAGGACTCATTTTAAAAGCTGGCTAGGGAATAAACTAATCACCCTGAAGAGAAATGGAGTTAGAGACAAGAATGGGCTTGCCCAAGGCAGGAGTCACAGAAACCCCTAGAAAGTGTTAAAAAGGTGACTTGAAAGGCAAGAGCAGAATGGAAGATTCAAGGAGAAACTTTCTCTAACAGTTTCACTAGCCCTGGATGAGGTGTGTCCTTGAGTCTGGTTAACACTGGAGCCACAGCAATCAAAGCCAATCCTGGGCTAGATTTTAATTTTGTTTAGCATTAGAGTTTAGAGCTCCTGAAACTAGTGTGGGCAGATTTTTATTTTTATTTTTGTTGTTACTGTTGCAACTGTTGTTCCTTTTTAGAATGCTGTAGTAGCCAGCACTCCCTAAGTGCTACCCTTGTCCAGTCCACTATGAAAATGCACTTAAGTTAGAGGGTTCAAATCCTGTCTCTGATGCTTACCACTTCACCTATCTGAACCTTAGTTTTCTTGCCTGTAAAATAGTGGGAATGGATGCCCCCTGAGATACTTTCAACCTCTAGATCCATGAAGTCCCAGCTTTGTCTAGGGACTAAGGAAGGACGAAATTTAGTACAACGATCATGCATCCTGGGTTTTCCGGCAGTTTCAACTTGAAGAATAGAAAGTGCATTATTAATGAGGCCTTGCCAATTATCAGAATAAAATTTGGAAATGTGGTTACCATTCATTTAGGACGATTTAGCTGGGAAAATCTGAGTACCCACTAGAGACCCAGGGTGGTGACGAGTGCTCTAATACATTTTATATCTGTTAGGGAGATAATTGGACTCTAGTTGTGGTTCTTCATCTCTTCCTACTAGAACATTTTCCTCATGTGAGAGCTCCTGGTCCTATGTCACAGGACACAGATTCAAAGCTGGAAGGAACCTGTGTGGTTGTCTGGTTCAGCCTGTAGTCAGTTACATGGAAGTGCTATTTGTTTCCCACCATCTATCATCTTTTATTTCAGTAAGACCCATGAAAATGTCTCCCATTTCCGCCCATGAAGGGCTGTCTAAGAGTGTACAGAAAATACTGCCCAAGGGAAAAGAATCCACAGGGAAGAAAAACAAAGGAAACTTTCATTAGTCAGTCAAAAACATTGAAGTGCTTACCACTTGCTAAATCCAAATGATACAAAAAACCAAAACCAAAACCAAAAAGGCCAGACCATCCCTGCCCTCTAGGAGCTCACATTCAACTGGAGAAGACAACACACAAACAATACTGTGCCTACAATGTATATGTAGAATAAAAGGGAGTCATCTCTGAATGAAAACTCCAGCATTACAAGGGACCAGGAAAGCTTCTTCTAGAAGGTGAGATTTAAACTGAGTCTTAAAGCAGACCAGGGAAAGAAACCAGAATGTGGAGGGGAGGAGAAAGGGAGAGTTCTAGACATGGAGGACTACAGGTGAAAATAAAATTGGAAGATGGGGTATCAGATGGGAGGAACCACAAAAGAGGCCAATGTATCTGATTCTGAAAGGATGTGCAGAAAGTCGAGAAAGTGATTGAGGTATGAGGGGTCTTCAAAGGATTTTATATTTTATCCTACAGGTTCTAGGGAGAAATCAGAGCTCGATGATGACGATGTTGGTCCTTCATCTCTCAAAGAAAACCTTGACATTGATGTGGGACACAGGAAATGGCATTTTGGACTTAAAGGTCATGCATGCCCTTTGGGACAGGAAAGTCTAGTGCATAGACCACCACCCATGCACAATGAATACTGTCTGGACCACTCCTTGAAGAGCTGCCCCTGTGACATATGTGTTAGAAAATATTTGGAGCCAGGTGCTAAACTACTCCCCAAGTACCACCCTTGTCCAATTCACTATAGAAATGAATTTAAGTAGGGGGCTCCCAGAAAAGAAGGCCTTTTCTTCCTTCTTTCCTCCCCTTTGCAGAATGGCCACTTTCTCTAAGCTAGAACCTCATGCTCCCTGTTTTTCCTTTCTCCCTTATCCTCAGGCAATCTCTCCTAAAACTTTGTTACTCACCCCACCCTCAATCCACTTACATTCTCTCCAGGAAAAAAGGTTTTAATTTGTGAAATTTGCAGATTTGTGAAATAAAAATACTGATCTATTTCATCTCCAGGGCTAGTTGTGATTCTTCACTTTCACAAGAGCTCTCAGTCTCTATTGGTGACACAAATTTCTCCTGCAATGTGTCTTATTAAGGTTTTAGATAGTTAATAATTTACAATTCCTTGATGTAGTTGAATGCATTCTTAAGTGACCTTGTGCAGATCAAATCTCATTATAGCAAATACTTCCGTGCTTCACATTTTAAAACATTTGGTATTAGTATTTGGCTTTAACTCCATTTCTTATTAGCACAGAACTTCATTGAGCTCAAATTTTGATTTTCCCCAGTCCCAGAAAGAGTTCATAGGCTAGCTTTTGGATTATCAGTTCCCATATAGTTTTCCCATTTATCTTAAAAATAAAGTTGGGAACTTTCCAAACCAGGACTTACTCTTTTATTCAATGTCAAGTCATTAACCCATAGAAATTCTTTCAGGCATTTACAGGTTTAGGCCAGACTGGCTGCCCACCCACCCACCCAGAGTAGCTCTCTCCTCCAGTTTGAACTCCTGGACATGTGGGCAGGCTTACTGTAAAATCCTAACAGATGGGAATTAGAATTGAGCAACCACGTGTAGGCTTGGGAAGAACCTGTACTGCCCCCAACCTAGGGAGAAGATAAGGGGCATTCCCTCAGACAGCCATGGGACTAGAGAAGGTTTGAGGATCTTATCTGACTTAATTTAGGAATGCAACCAGGAGATCACTGCAGCTAAGGGCACTCCTCCCCTTCCCAAGGAGAGAGAGGAGAGAGGAGAGAGAGAGAGAGAGAGAGAGAGAGAGAGAGAGAGAGAGAGAGAGAGAGAGAGAGAGAGAGAGTTCCAAAAAGCCCCTTCTATGACAGGGTGGGAAGGAGCAGACAGAATAGTTTAAGCGTATCAGAAAGAGTAAGAAGCAAGATCTATAAAAGGCCTCCCTAGCTTACTGTATAAAGTCTGCCAGCCTCCCTAGGACACCAATTGACATTTTAACTGGGTAAAATCTCCTCACGAGCCACGACCATACAGTGGACTCAAAAGCCATGCCCAAAACTAGGGGCTGCTGCAATACAGCATCCTGATATTAGCTTTAGCCCCCCCCCCCCCCCACAAACTCAGACAAATACACTGCATCTCCTGCAATTTCCAGGAGTGAGATAGGGTAAACAAAGTAAGAAGTTTTTGGCTAAAGGTCCAATCTGGGCTGATCTGGGAAAGATGTCATAGTTAGGCGTCTCTCACTTCTTAGAAGTCTGACCAAGTCTAGGGTCAGATTCAAGTCCTTTCTTGGTTCACCAAAATGTTGCTGGCGAAATTGGTGTAACCAATAAAGATTGAGAGTTTATGTAAAAGTGAAGAATCATGACTAGCCTTGCAGTTGAAATAGCTCAGGAGTTTTATTTCAGAAGCCTGTAACATTCACAGATTAAAACCTTTTTTTTTTCCTGGAGAGAGTAAGTGACTTGAGGATAAGGTGAATAACAAAATTTTAGGCAAGACTGCCTGTGGGTAAGAAAGAAAGAAAAAACAGCCATAAAAGAATAGAGGCCATAGTGTTCTAGCAACCTAGGCTTCAAGAGAGAAAGTTGTCATCCTGCAAAGGGGAGAGAAGGGAGAAAAGGCCTTCTCTTCTGGGAGACCTTACTTAAATGCATTTCCATAGTGTAGAGCCGCTAGGTGGCACAGTGGATAGAGTACTGGCCAGTGAGTCAGGAGGACCTGAGTTCAAATCCAGCCTCAGACACTTAATAATTACCTAGTTGTGTGATCTTGGGCAAGTCATTTAAGCCCATTGCCTTGCAAAAACATAAATAAAAAAATTAACCAGTAGACTGGACAAGGGTAGCACCTGACTTCAGTTACTCTCCAATACATTTGTCACAGTAGCGACCTTCCAAGCAGTGGCCAAGACAATATTTATTGTGCATGTGTGACAGTCTAAGAACTGATCCCAAAGGGTTCAACCTGTCATTTCCTGTGTCCCGCATCAACATCACAGAGGTGATGCCATTATAAGCAAGTGAACTAGATTTTCATGAGGGAGGTGTTATACTAAGTCACCAGGCTCACTTTCTCCTGCAGAGCCATTTGGGTCCAGTGGCCAGATAGGAACCAGGAACATTGGAAATGGTCCTGGATGTGAGGCAATCAGGGTGAAGTGACTTGCCCAAAGTCACACAGCTAGTAAGAATCAAGTATCTGAGGTGAGATTTGAACTCAGGTTCCCCTGACTCCTTCAGAGTTTTTAGAGTAGGGAGCAATATTGTCAAACTTGCAGTTTAGAAAGATCATTTTGGCAGCTGAGTGGAATGGGGAGAAGTTTTTGGTAAAGACACCAACCAACTAGAACTCTCTTTAGATTCTTGAAGGGTTCATGACTGCCCTAGGATGGGACAGCTTTTCTGGAAGATTTGGTATGAAAAGGGAGCAGGGGAGAGAGAGGTGGGGCCATTGTGGCTAGGATAAATTAAGAGAAGAATTGCCAAAAGGCACTTGTCAAGGCTCCACTGAGATCAAGGCAAAGGAAGGAGCTATTTGGGTTTTTAATCTGCCCTAGTTAGCAGGTTGACAAAACCACACCTAACTGTTTCTTATAAATTTGGAATTTCTTTGAAGTCCACAGGTTTTATCAGACATAGCCCACTGTGAAGCAGTTAAACCAACAGTTCTGTCTTTCTGATCAAATTGAAAGTCAATAATGCTCATTTTCTTTACTTCTTTTCAAAGGGGGAAAGAAGAGAGCATTTGAATAAAGAAGGCTTCATTTTTTCCTGAAGTTTCTAAAGCAAAGTTAAAATATTAAATTTGACTCCATTTGGAATTCTTAGTATTTCCATTTTTCTCTATGGAATTGATAGTGTTTATGTGCGTGTTAAGGCTTGGTCTACGTAATAGAAAGGAATGTGGGCAAGAAATAGGACAGAACGAATTCCTTGACCAAGAATCAGGTCATCTGCCTATTTGACCTGAGTTAAGTCACTTTGCCTCTGTGGGCTTCTGTTTCCTCCAGTGTAAAATGAAGGGCTTAGGTTAGATGGTCTCTAAGGACCCAGCTAGACCCAATTCCAGGATTCAAGATTTGATATCCTGGTGATCCATGCTCTGGATCATTTCTCAATCAGCTGCTTTTATTTTGTATATAGCCCATATGGATAGCTAGGTGGTGCAGTGGATAGAGCACTGAACTTGGAGTTAGGAAGACCTGAGTTCAAATCTGCCCTCAGACACTTAACTCTTACTAGCAATATGACCTTGGGCAAAACCCTTAATCCCAATTGCCTTGCATTCAGGGTCATCTCCAGTCATCCTGATTCCTATCTGGCTCCTGGACCAGATGATTCCAGAGGAGAATGTGAAGTAGATGACTTAGCACAACCCTCCTCACTCCAATCCAATTCATGGGTTTGTCATGGCATCATCTCCCTGATGTCATGGTCTTCAAGAATGAAGGACAAGCATCATCATCAGCCCGGTTTTAGTTATCTAGCCACATGTCTTATGTTCATAGTATACTATCTTACTTTTGTATCAATCCATAGGCATTTATTAAGTGCCTACTGTACACCACACATTGCTCTTGGTGATCTCTTTGGGACATAGTAAAGTTGAGATACCTTCAGGAAAGTCAGTTTTAAATGTTCGGTAGGCAGTTGGTGATATCACACTGTTTAGGAGCCCATGGGAGTTGATGAGGGCACCAAGAAAAATAATATAGAGAGAAAAGAGAAGGGGATCTAATACCAAGATTGAGGGAACACCCACGGTGAAAGGGTATGATTATGGATGATGAACGAGTAAAAGAGACTAAAAAGGAGAAAAAACAAGAGTAGGTAGTGGATGAAACTCCCTAAAGAACAAGTGTGGGGTGGGGTACCTGTTGTCCCTTCTTCTGAGAAGCCTGAGACTACTGGATCAGTAGAAGTAGGAGTTCTAAATCTATCAGAGAGCTAAAGCTGATTGGATCTCTGGGTCAAGTTGGCCCCAATCTGTCCTTGGTCAGGGAGAAGAGGAGAAGGGAGACTTCACCAAGGTTGCCTAAACAGAGGTCAGAAACTTCCCTGCAAGTCAGCAGTGGTGTCAGACCCATTAATGCCTGCAATGCCAGCCTGGATAAGATAGGGGAAAAGGAGGGAAGGAAGGAAGGAAGGAAGGAAGGAAGGAAGGAAGGAAGGAAGGAAGGAAGGAAGGAAGGAAGGAAGGAAGGAAGGAAGGAAGGAAGGGAGAGAGAAACTTTAGGGGAGAGACTATCCAAGTACATGGGATGATTGCCAGTGTCAAATGAGAACTGAAAATACAGATCATGTGTGGCAAAGAAACGATGATCACATACCAAAGGAGGTACTGGCATAGGATTTTGGGGGAGGTTTTAGTATTGTGGGACAAGTATTTCTAAAAGTAGCAAACTCAGTTAAAGTTATCTTCTTTTAGTCATGTTTCCTTGGTATTTTAATAAAAAAAACCCCACAGTTAGCCCTTTCTTCAAAAGTAAACATTTGATATATGACTTCTTTCCCCTCTCTTCTTCACTTCTGCACCCCCCATCCCTTAGATTTTTATCTTTTTCAATTTTTTTTCTTTTTTTATTATTACCTTGAATATTTCCATATGAAAATAAGAAAAGGAAAACTGGATTGTGCGTGAAACCATGGCTTTCTATTATATAACCTATCTTTTTAAAACATCTATTAAATGTAGCATTGTCATCTTTATATCTTCTTAACTTCCTTCTGCTCTATTCTGTGTTTTTTAATTGTCATTATTTTCTATTATCTTCTTTTGGGGGGGCATTACTATTACTATCTTTTTACTCTTCAGACTCTTCCAACAGTCTCCTTGTCAAAATAAAACCTGGAGAAAATAGAAGCTCACAGTGGCAAATTAACAAGCAGATGACCTGACTCCTGGCCAAGGAGTTCTTCCTTTTAACTTCTTTCTTTTTAAAAAATAAATTTATTTATTTTTCCAATTGCATGCAAAGATAGTTTTCAACATTCACTTTTTGGGTAAGATTTTGAGTTCCACATTTTTCTCCCTCCCTCCCACCTTCCCTTGACAGCAAATACTCTGTGTAGTTGATTCTCAGTTGTAAACTAAGATCGTTTGCCTTCTGGAATATCATATTCGAAGCCCTACAAGTTCTTAATGTATATGCTACCAGATCCTGTGTAATCCTGACTATAGAGCCATGATAGTTGAACTGCTTGTTTCCAGCAGCTTTTCGTATTTTCTCTTTGACTTGGGAGTTTTGGAGTTTGGCTATAATTTTCCTGGAAGTTTTTCTTTTGAGATCTCTTTCAGAAGTTGATCAGTGAATTCCCTCAATTTCTATTTTATCCTCTGCTTCTAAGATCTCAAGGGCAATTTTGCTGTATTATTTCTTGAAAAATGAAGTCTAGGCTCTTTTCCTGGTCATGACTTTCAGGTAGCGCAATAGTTTTTAAATTATCTCTTTGGGATCTGTTTTTCCAATGAGATATTTCACATTTTCTTCTAATTTTGCATTTTTGGATATAGTTTTATTTCTTCCTGAGTTCTCACAAAGTCATCAACTTCTTTTAGTTCCATTCTGCATTTGAAGAGCTTTTATATCTCCTTTTCCAGCTGGTCAATTCTGGTTTTTAAGGCATTCTTCTCCTCATTTGCCTTTTTTTGTGTTGCTTTTTCCATTTGGCCTAAACTTGTTTTTAAAATATTATTTTCTTCAGTATTTTTTGTATTTTTTTCACCAAATTGCTGACTTGTTTTTCATGATTTATCTGCATCACTCTCTTTTCTCCTCCCAACTTTTCCTCTACGCCACTTAATTGCTTTTCAAAGTCTTTTTTGAGCTCATCCATAGCCTGAGACATTTACTATTTTTCTTGGAGGTTTTGGATATAGAAGCTTCAATTTTGTGATCATCTCAGTTTGTATTTTGGTCCTCCATGGGACCAAAGTTATTTTCTAAGGTCAGATTCTTCTTTTTCTGTTGTTTGCTCATTTCCTCAGCCTATGGCTGATTTATCACACTTCCAAGGCTTTGGGGTTTTTTGGGGACAACCCACAGGGACTTTAATTCCTCCAAGGTCTTATGAGAGGCTCTGACTGCTCTCTTGCCTATGTTCAGGCCCTTCCCTCTGCCCTGGGGCTGTGAGAATGGTCCCTGCTCCGCTATGGTGGTGTTGTGGGGGCCCAGACTGCAACCTGGATCTGAGTGTGGGTAAACAGCTGAGTCCTGTGCCAGGGAGAGCAGACAGATCTCTGCAGTCTCCCTGACACCCTTACTGTCTGTGGGCTGAGAGCTCTGGATATGCTGGGTGACTTTGCCAACTTCCGCTGCAGGTTCTCACTGCAGGACTGCTCTGAGGTCAGAGTTCTGCTCTGCACTCACTCTGGTGCCGCAGAGTTCTCTCATCACCCTTTCCATCTGTCCCCGATGATCCCTGGGCCAAGAGGTCTGGAAACTACCCCCTCTGCCATAGACCTAGGCGTCCGGCAGGCTGTGCTGCGGCTGCAGTTGCACTGTGGTTTTTTCCAACCTCCAGGCCAGGTGGAACAGACATTTTCTGTGGATCTTCTAAGTTGTCTTGGACTGGGAAATTGTATCACTCAGTCTTTCTATGGGTTCTGCCCCTCTAAATTTTGGCTAGAGTCATAATTTGATGGCTTTTGGAATTTTTGGTTCTGCCACCCAACAGCGAATAATCTAATATAGGTTATATATGCATTACTATGTTAAACATATTTTCATGTTAGTTATGTTGTAAAAGAAGAATCAGACCAAAAGTGAGCAAAAAACCTGAGAGGGAAGAAATTATAAAGTATAAAACAAATTTTAAAAACTGAAAATAGCCTACTTTGCTTTACATTCAGACTCCATAGTTCCTTCTCTGGATATGAATGGTATTTTCCATCTCAAATCCTTTAGAATTGTCTTTGATCATTGTACTGCTATCTCCCCAACTTTCTGCCCACATCTCTTAGACATTTATTCTGTGTATCACTACAATATACAATTTATTGAACACCAATTTCCTGTGCTTTATAACCCAGTCCTTGCCCTCAAGAATTTATAAAGACAAGTCAGATCCCAAAGAGTGTTTCAGATGAAGGAGAGCTATATCTGGAGTTAGAGGATCTGAGTTTGATTCCCAATAGTGTGACCTTGGGTAAAATACCTAACATCTCTGGGCCTCAGTTTCCTCATCTGTAAATTGAAGGGCTTGAACTAGATGACTTCTATGGCTCCTGGCATTTTCAAATATCTAATGCTATAAATGGGATAAATCCTCAAAAATCATTTAAATGCTTACAGATCACTAACCATAGTCAAAGAAGAAAAGTACATTTATATTAATGATATAGTAATTGGAAAACCATTCCCCTAAAATAAAGGAATTGCCCGCACCTAGTAGGCACTTAGTAAAGGTTTCTTGACTGCAATGGTTAGGAAAGATAGCAAAAATGTCTGTATTTCTCAAATTAATTTATAAGCTCAATGCAATGCCTAACCATCAGTTTCATGGAATTAGACAAAATAAAAAAGAAAACTTTAAATGTAAAGGCAGGCCAATAAGAATATTAAAGGGAAAGAGGAAAATCCTAATTGATTTTTTTAAATGAAAATTCCCTTGAATGAATAAAAATGAATCCTTAATTGCAATGAATGAAAATGGAGAACACTCAAAATTTTAAGATTAATCTTCCATCTTTGAATAAAAGAATGATAAGTATTTGGGAATTAAAACCTGAAATAAATGACAAATAGGCACCTGTGCGACAGAAGCCCTGGATTTCAACCCTCTCTGCCATATACTATATGACTTTTACCACCTCTCTCAGATTCAGTTTCCTTCTCTGGAGAAAGAGGGGTTGAATAAGAATTAATCTCTAAGGGCCTTTTCAGCTCTAATACCATAATTTACTCATCTTCACTTTACAGATGAGCAAACTGAGGCATAGGGTGGCACCAATTAAATAAATATGATCATTAATTGATTTTGTGGGAAAATGATCTAATCATAAAAACTGAATTATCTGAAATTGTTCAGTGACCACTATTTAATTGCTCTGATTCTATCTTGCATTTACATGTTGCTGAATAACCTTCAAGCACCTTCAACTTTGGCTTAACCCAAAGAACAATGGTTCTAGTCATTAAATGGAAGGTTTGCAACTAGGAAGACCTTTAGAGATTTAGCTCAAACCTCTGCTCCTGCAAATGAGGAAGCTAGAATGTAATAAGGGCAAATTAGTTGGCACAGAGCACACAGATAATAAGTGAGCCCGGCTCCTTTGCCTCCACAGCTGATTTGCTTTTCACTGGGTTCAAACTCCTCTCCTATTTAATTGTTCTTGGCCAGGTCCTTTACTTTTCATGTTGTGGCCAAAATGATGGGGTTGGACAAGATAATCTTACGAAATACCATTTGGTAGTCTTGCAATTTCCCCATTTCAGATTATCCTAGTTCATAAATGAGGAAACACTCTCACTAGCTATTGGCAGCTTGCCCAAAATCACCCTGACAAGCAGTCATTAAAAATAATAATTATCATAGCTAGCTGTCAGACCCTCTGCTGAGTACATTTTTTTTTTGGTTTTTTGCAAGGCAATGGGGTTTAGTGACTTACCCAAGGTCACAGAGCTAAGTAAATGTTAAGTGTTTGAGGCTGAATTTGAACTCAGGTCTTTCTGAATCCAAGGCTAGTGCTCTATCCACTTAACTGTCCTCTCTGCTAAGCACTTTACAAATATGTCATTTGATCCTGACAATCCTGGGAGGGAGGTACTATTATTAGACCCATTTTATAGTTGCAGGAACCGAGGCAAAACAGAGGCAGGGTTACACATCTAGTAAGTATCTGAGGTTGGATCTGAATTCAGTTCTTCCTGGCCCAAGGCACTATCCACCAGGCCACCCTGGTGTCTAATCATTGTCATGGCCAGACCCATTAGGTCTTCTGACTCAGGCTGGTACACTTTCCACTGGATCAGGTAGGGGAATTAATGGGGAGCTAGCCAAGGCCTAGAGGCTGCTTTGCAAAGATCAATATTTATTTAACACAACTTTGCTGCCAGCAAGATAAGAACTGAGGTTTACACAAAACTTTCTAGGAACTCAGCAGGATATCTGCCCTGGGTGGCCAAGTCAACACCATTCACTGATGATAGAAGACCTCAGCCAAAAGAGGAACTAAGGCCTACCTACTGCTACTCAAGTCTCACCTACTAAAGTCTACAAAGGACAAAAATACAAATTAGCCTTAGTGAATTCTTCACAGGCTGTTTCTTTGGTAAAGGAAAGAAGGGCGACAGAACTCCCTGAACAGGCCCCTCTCAGAACCCTTCAGTTGTCACCTAAGAGCTTTTTTTTCCATGGCCTAGTGCTTGAGCCTAAGGAGCTGAGCAGGTGCAATGAAAGGAATTCCAGGTTTGGAATTGGGAGGCCCAGCTTGGCATCTGCCAGACAGAGTGACCTTAAACTGGTCACACTATGTCTCAGAGTCTCCCTTTGAGCGATGGTGCCACAAAAGTTAGGGAATAGACAGTGTCCTACCTTGATCAGAGTCAATTGGAAGACAGTGGCTCTGAGCAGTAGGAAGAGCTGGAGAAATGTGAGGGGGGCATTTCTATGTATCCTGGAGCTGAAAGTGGACCCTGAGAGATTTCAGTTCAAACTGGACCTGGCAGAACCCATCTAGGGCAGGTCTTAGCTATGCACCCTCTGCACCAGGGAGATATAACAGAGCTAGCTGTTGGTATCTAGTTAGAGCAATTTGTTAAACTTGGAAACTACAGATGATGCATTTCCTCTGCCCCTTTTCCCAAGCTACACATCACAAATGACACCCTGATCCTGTTTCCTCTGGACAGCATTCTACTAAGTGGCAGGCCCAGGTGTCCCAGGGTCTCCACACATAGGGTCCATTATCTCTTTTACCCTGGCCTGGGGTCTCTCCAGGTCAAGTGTCCTGAGGTGCTACAGTAAATTTATTTTAAACAACTGATCAAAAGGTATCTTTCATTCTGCTTGCCTGGAAGGGTGGGGTCAGAAAGGGTGAGGAAGCATGGTGAGCTGCCCTAAGTGTTATGAGAAGCTGTTAGCCTACATTTCTGGAGCAGAACTTATCACCAAATTGGAGAAACTTATATGAAATAATTAGAATGAGGGGAGGGTGGGGGAGCTAAAGGAGTGAATAGCAAGAAGACCCCATATTTATACAGCATTATGAGATTCACCAGGAGCTTTTTGCATAGTGCTCAGGGCAAGATGTGCCAAACTTCAAATTACTGGAATACCATAAGCCAGATCCCAGAATACTGCCCTCTTTGGTTGCTAAGCACAGTTCATTGGATAGAAGGTGTCCCAAAAGTCCTAATGCAGGTTTAAACTTTCATAGCTTGCACAAAGACTTTGGGAACACTGACTTTTAATTAAATGGAAGTGGGCCCTTCCTTCTTCAGGGTGGCATAATGAATAGAGTATTTGACTGGCAATCAAACAGATCTGATCTCAAATCCTTTTGGTGAGGATTGCTGTTAGCTGGGGGAATATAGGTAATTTTAGATATTATTAGAGAGTAAATCAAGGTTCAGATGTTAAGTGTTTTGACCATGATGTCACAACTAGAAGGTGGAATTTAACCCCCATTCTTCCTGTCTCCAAGTCCCATATTCTAACCATTAGGCAATATTGTCTCAGTTTCTTTATCTGTAATACAAGGATAATACTTATAGTATCCACCTCAGGGAAATGACTGTAAGGTATAAAGGAGATACGGTATATACAGAGTAGCCCAAAAGTCTAGTTCAAGCTATTAAAGCTTGAAACAACAATAAGGCTTTGGGGACATCATTGATTTAGATATAGATTGATGCATATTGATCTTTATTTATATATCTCACTTTCCAAACTTTCAGCCCTGCATTAATGTGAATTATTAATAAGAATGCAGAGAAAACTGACATTGACCTCCTCCCTACTGAATCTGTAGTTCGAGGTTTGACTCCTGGTTCTGATATTTATGATCTGTATAAACTTGGGCAAGTCATTTCCCCTCCCTAGATCTCAATTTCTTCTTTAAAATGAGGTATTTGGACTAGATGATATCTGAGGTCCCTCTGAACTCTTGAGTGTATAGACCACAAAATCCCTTGAGTCTCTAAATCTTGTGACTCTGTGATGGGGAAGGAGAAGCCAAAAATTTCCCAGTTATTAGTAGTATATGCATCAATATAAGAGGTTGTTTAGAGGTAGTGTGGTGAGTAGAAAGCTGACCTCAAAGCCAGGCACATGTATGCTCAAGTCCCTTTCTTACACACATCGGCTGCCTGTTGGCGGTAAGTTGCAGAGAAAATACCAACCTGAATCAGTAGGGAAAGTCTTCAACCGAGAGTTCCATTCACCAAAGAATAGCAGGACTAATCCCTCTCTCTCTCCATCCATCTATGCCTATAATCTATCTATCAATCTATGTGCGTTGAAAAAGAGAGAGAGAGAGAGAGAGCAGTAACTAATAATAGTGATGTTTAGAACTTAGACTTGCCATAACTGCTTGAGGGAAGTAACAGGTATATTTTATCTATTTTACAAAAGAAACTAAGGTTCAAAAGGCAGAAATAATACTGCACTTTTACAAGGAGGGGTTCAGTTTAATAGATGGAGAAACTGAGGCACTGAGCTGAGACGTTGAGTTGGGTAGGCAACAGAAAAACCAGGGAGCCTCAGAATGGTGCTGTAGAACTTTCTTCACTAAGATTATTAGTATAAAGATTTGTCTTTGTGTGAAATCTTGGCCCAAAGACCTGTGCTTCTCTCTAGAACAAGTTAGAGTTTGTGGTTTTTAATCTGATTCTCTTCCAGGCTGAAAATGTGTGAAAACACACCAAACCAAACCAAACTAAAACCACTGAGAATAAAATCCATGGAGCTTGTAATAAACAGGAAAGTATTGAGTGTCATTGCTCTTTTACCTTCTTTCAAAAGCATCCTTAGGCCAGGTAGGCACTCTGCCCCCATGAACCTTTTTGTTCTCTTCTTAAAACACCTTTGAATACTTAGAATGAAAAGTGACTTCTGGAATCATCCAGTGCAAGCATTTCCATTTACAAATGAGGAAATTGAAGGCCAGGGAAGGCCAATGACTTATCAAAAGTCAGATAGCTACTAAGTAGCAGAGCTAGGATTCAAAGTCAGACCCACTAGCTCCCAATCTAGGTCTTTAAGCTTTGTAAACCTTCATTTATCAGAAGAATATAAGCACAGGTTATTGTTTTGAACCATGTGGCTCACGATGGAGACCTTAGGATTTCCTCCCAAATGTTAGCTGAATTAACCTGACCAAACCTTTGCTATGTGGTTCCCATACATAGAAAGCCCTGTGCTCAGGCTAGGAAAGTCCTGGGAGAGACAACACACAATATTCGGCCACATGGGGTGACATCTAACATCCATTTGTACTATGCTCTCTGATGGTCAGAGCAGTCAGATGGTCGAGAATAGCATGGTGCATAGTTCTGGGCACCATATTTTAATTGGGATATTGTCAAAGTCAAGTGTGTTCAAGGGAAAGCCCACCAGGGCCTTGTTAGGAATTCAGAAGCTCCATCATCTCAGGATCATAAAGCATCCCATGGCTTGTTAGCCTTGAAAAGGGAAGCCTTCGAGAAGATATCGTCCTTCAACTACCTAAAGGGCTACAATCTTGTGACAGAGCAAAGAGACTCCTTCTGTGTAGCTTCAGTGGGGAAGAGTAGCTGAGGAGCAGACTTTAGGTTAGTTTGAAATAAGATATACTAGGAAATGACAATCAGTTGGAATTTTTCTTTAGTTTCTCCAACTTCGGGAAATCCCCTGGGCTGTGAGCTTATCAAAGACCCCAAATAACTCCCTCTCCTTCTTCTTCCCCTTTCTTCCTTCCCTGCATCTCCTTTTGAGGTAAGAAAGTCCCCCATGAACTTTTGTACTCATTGTACATTAGATGTGGTTTTCCACAAAAACAAATCTGTGAAGCACGGCTCCAGTTCTCAGTCTAAACAGGCAAAACAAATTTCAGCAAGCAGGAGACTCAGAGCTGAACCAACATCTTTCAGTTTCTTTCATTTCTGACGCATCTGTTTTACCCATTTCCTCCTAGGCTGAGCCCAGGGCCCAAACATGCATGATAGATAACACATTGCCTTTGTAATAAATTCCTGTGCACCCATCCTGTGTTTCTAGAATTGAAATAGCTAGAAATCTATAAGAACCAGAGCATACAATGATAATTGAGCTGCCTAACTATGGGCACAAAGCAAAAGAGTGAAAGCTATTCCACAAATTGCAAGGAGCAGGGTTTTGGCTGCATTTTGTATTTTCCACCACCACCCCTATGATGATCACCATTACCACTACTGCCACTATTACCACTACCATTACTACTACTACTACTACTACTACTACTACTACTACTCCCACCATTACTACTACCACTACCACTAGTACTACAACTATTACTACTACTACTACCATTACTACTACTACTACTACTACTACCATTACTACTACTATTACTATTACTATTACCACTACTACTACCACTACCACTACTACTACCAATACTACTATCACTATCACTATCACTATCACTATCATTATCACTATCACTATCACTATCACTATCACTATCACTATCACTATCATTATCACTATCACTATTACTGACTGCTGCTGCTGGCTACTGCTGGTTATTCCTGCTCCTGCTCCTCCTCCTCTTCCTTCTCCTCTTACCACTATCACTCCTCCTCCTCCTCCTCCTCCTCCTCCTCCTTCTGCTGCTGCTGCTGTTACTGTTCCTCCTCCTGTTGGCTAAAACTACTCCTATTACTATTACTGGCAACTACCAATACTGGCTACTACTACTACTGCTAGCTACTTGCTACAGCTGCTGCCATGTCTACTTCTCTTCCAACTACTACTCAGGATATATTTTAAGTTTGACTTTCATTAACATTTTCTCAGTCACTTTCTTAAGTTTAGATCAACTATAAAACAATAGATCCAACCCCCTACTTGTAGTATTTCCTGATATCTAAAAATTAACTGAGCACACTAAAAATTTAATAATCAGTTCTCATCAGCTCTCTTGGAAGCTATCTCTGTCATACTCCTGCATTTATCTCAGTTACATTTCATTTGTCCAATGGGAATAGTCAACCTTGTAGTCCTTGCCTCACAGGGTCTAGCAAAGTACTTTGCAAGCTTCAGAGCTTAGAATGGGAATTATTATTTTGCTCCTGAACTAAATCTGCCCTTCCAGGGCTGACTTCTGTCAGGCAGGAATCTCATCTCTTGGTTTCTACACCCAGAAACCCTTGTGCCTATAGAAGTCCCTGCAGCCCTAAGTTCTAGTCTTAGCCTGCTTTAGTGCTATCTTTACTTGGGGCTGGCTAAACCCTCATTCCATTGCATTGCTTTGTTCAACCTCACCACTACCATACTTCCTAGTTTGATCCCATAGGACCTGACAGAACTTCTACTCTACTGGCACCACACTAGAGAAGCAGGAGTTTAGTGGAAGAATCTACCAATGGAAAAAGAACAAAACCAGTTTCCAAAAAGATAAGAAGATTATCATAAAATGAATGGGGACAAGTGGAACTCAAAATGCTTGTGTTTGGTAAAAACAGAAATGAAACAGGTAACACGCACAGGCACCACATGGTAGGAGGGACCCCATCCTGAACTGCTTGGTTCCTTCCCATTCCCTAGGTATCCTTGCTCTCACAGTCCTGATTCCCAGAGTCTCACTCCCTGCTGTTGTCACCAGCTCTGTCTGTGCTCTGCCTTTGGGGTATCTTGATGCCTTGATGTTGCAAACCCCTTCTTCCTTTTATTCCATCTGAGACAAAGGCGGGGCTTTCAAAACATAATTCATTAACAACAGAGAGATATGAGGCTGGGATGCCAAGGCAAAAGCAAAACAGTTCCTGCCTTAACAGAGTTTACATTCTGCTAGGGGAACAATGACACAAGGAAGACACTGGTAGATAAAGAATTGCTTATAACACTTAACATTTTTTTACTGATATCTTTATTTTTTTACATTTTCTTCTAATTCAACCATGTCTCAACTCCCTTCTTGGGCACACACTAGCTGTGTGACTCTGGAGAGGTCTCTCACCAGAGAGCCATCCCCGTAACAAAGAATTAAAAACAGAGGAGGAAAAAATCAGTTCAACAAAACTAAACAATAAGCACAATTATTGGATTGGAGAGCTTGTGAGGGAGAATAATCTAAAATGATATTTGGACAAGTAGGTGGGAGCCAGACTGGAGAGTTTGAAATGTCTGCCTGAGGTTTTTGTGACAATAAAAGGCTATTGAAAATGTTTATGGTGGAGGTAAGAAGGACAAGATCAGATAACTGAGTCTCACCAGAGTGATTATAGATTTTCTCATCCTCCTCAAATCTCCCACAGCAACCTTTTCTCTAACCCTGAAAAAACAGAAAGTTCTCTGAGTTTCCTCTTTCCCCTTGATTATCTCATATCACTCAGACTTCTTCCTCCATTATGGCATTCATACTTGTCTTACATGAAGAGGTGGCTCTTCTTTTTGTGAAAGCAAACCCCTTTAGATGCACCCTTGATCTCATTCTCTCCTAACTTTTCTAGCACTTTGCTTTCACTATCTTCCCTCAACTCTTAAATCTCTATTAGCTCCTTCCCTGCTGTCTAAAAACATATATCATGTCTCTAAAAAAAACTACTCTCATTTGCTCCTACCATCCTCTATAGTTGTGGTTCTCAATCTCTCCTTCCCTTCTTAGTTCAAGAAAGTGATAAAACCATATATGATGATATTTCTACTCCCCCACCCCTTCATTTACTTCTAAACCCTCTGCAGTCTGGCATCAATATCATCATTCGGATGAAACTGTTTTCTCCAAAGTTACCAACTATTTCTTAATGGTTAGATCAAATGGCCCTTTCTTAAATGTTATCCTTCTTGCCTCTCTGCAACTTTTGTGACCATCACCATCTTCTGTGGGATAATCTTTCTTCTCTAGGTCTTTGTGACACTGCTCTCTTCTCATTCTTTTTTCCACCTGCTCTAGGGGCAGATAGGTTGTGCAGAGGATAGAATACCAGCTCTGGCATCAGGAGAACCTGAGTTCAAATCCAACCTCAAATACTTGACACTTACTATTTGTGTGACCTTGGGCAAGTCACTTAAACTTGATTGTCTCACTTTCAGGGCCATCTCCAATCAAACTGATTGATTTCTGGCCACTGGATCCAGATGGCTCTGGAGGACAAATTGAGGCTGGTGACTTTGCACAGCATCCCCCTTACTCAAATCCAATTCATATGCATGTCATGGCATTTCCTCCCTAATGTATTGGTCTTCTTCGAAAAAATGAAGAAGAAAGTCTTCTCTTTCCCCTCTATCCTTTCTCTCTTGGTGATCTCAGTTCCTATGAACTCAGTTTTTATCTTCTATTATCTCCAGCTCTATAAATCTAACCCTAATTTCTCTCCTATATCATTAACCAATTGTCTCTTGGATGTTTCAGATTGAATGTCCCATAAACATTTCTAGCCCAACATAGCCAAAATAGAATTCATTGCTTTTCCCTTAAACCCTCTTCTCTTCCCAACTTTCCTCTTACTATATTCTCCATTCCTAAGGCTCACCACTGCACTGACCCCACTCCAATGTCAAATCTGCCTTCACATGTCTCATAAAGTTGCCTTCTCACTACTCCCAGAGCCACCACTCTGTGTAGGTCCTTCCCACTTTTCACCTGGACTATACCAGCAGTCTTCTGGCAAGTCTCCCTGCCCCAGGTCTCTCTCCAGTATAATTTATTGTATTTGACTGCCAACATGATTTTATTAAAGCTCAAGTCTAAATGTGTCATCCTTCCCCTAAGTAATAAACTCTAGTAGCTTCCTAATACCCTCAAGATCAAAACATAAATTCTTTTGGCATTTAAATCCCTTACAATCTGCCCCTTCTCTACATTTCCAGTCTTCTTACTTTCTTAATTTTTATTACTTTCTTTACTTTTTACTTTATTTTCTGACTTATACACCACAATCCACTGATCCACTGATACCAGCTTTGTTGTTATTCCTCACACATGTCACTCTATCTCCAGATTCTGTGACTTTTCACTGACTGTCCCCTATTTCTTGAATGCTCTCTCTTCTCACCTTAACCATTTACCTTCCCTGGCTTTCTTCAAGATTCAAGTCAAATTATATCTTCTACATGAGGCCTTTCCCAACTTTCTATGCCCATGTTAATGCTTTCCCTATGTGATAACCTTTTACTTATAACAAATATTTTGAATGGGTATAATTATTTGCTTGATGCCTTCCCCTTAGAAAGTGGGCTCCTTGAAGGCAGGGATTGTCTTTGCCTATCTTCATAGCATTTAGTATTCTTAGAAAATTCTTATGAACTGACCTATGAACCGGTTTTCTAAATATTAGTTTGGTAGCTGAGTGGAAGATGTTTTGGAGAAAGGAGAAACTAGAAGAAGGGAGATAAATTAGGAGATTTACAATGGACTAGGGGAAAAGTGATAAAGGTCTGAAATGCTGCTGTGATGCCTTGATGATATTGGGTGGAATCATATCCTAAAGACCAAGGTCTCTCACAGCATTCAGGCCATCACCAGAGATAGTTTGCTATTAGATCAGGCCACAGGAAGAAGATGGTTCTGGAAAAGGCAGTGAAAAGGATGCCTTTACACAACATTTCTCTCACTATAATCAATATAATGTACATGCCATGTCATCATTTGATGTCATGGTCTTTTTTGACTATGAAAGACAATAACAATAATGATAAAGGTCTGAAACTTAGGTGGTGGCTACCTGAGTAAAGAGAAGGGGCGATATGAGCAATATTGTGGAGGTAGAATTAATAAGATGATAACTGATTGAATATGGAGGTGGAGGGCAAGTGAAGAATCAGGGATGATTCTGATATTATGAACCTTAGAGACTAGAAAGATCATGGTGCCCTAACTAGAAATGGGGAATTTTGGAAGAGGAATGCATTGGGGTGGGGGTGAGATAATACATTTTGTTTTGGACATATTAAGTTTGAGATGCCTTTGGAACATCCAGTTTGTCATAAGGGACAGGTGAGACTAGAGGCAAGGAGAGAGGTTGAGATTGGATGTTTAGATCTGGGAATCATTTTCACAGAGATATTAACTAACCCCATGGGAAATGATAAGATCACTGTGTGAGATAGTATTAGAAGGAGAGTAGAAGAGAGCCCAAGATAGGCCTTAGGAGATACCCACAGTGAATGGACATGACCTGGATGAAAATTCAGTAAAGGAGAAGAAGAAAGATCCATCAGTCAGGTAAGAGAGGAATCAGGAGAGATGAGAATTACAGGTGACAAGAGAAAAGAGCGTCCAAGAGAAGGGGGTGGTCAACATCCATGAACCAATTCCATAATAATGATAGGTCTAATGTATTCCATACAAAAAGGAGGAGGTTGCTCAGACTCAGCACCCACATTCAGAGGAGAGAGAAATCAGCCTTTGGGGACAATCATTATCATTTTTCTAGGGCTGTAAAAAGACTTTCATATTCATTTTACAGGTGAGGAAACAGAGGCCCAGAGTACAACTGGCCACACTCCACTAGCTGGAGAGTACCTAGCTTTGCCCAAAGAAAAGGAGAGCTTTCCGTTCCTCTTTCTGAGACTACCACATCCTCCCTCCTATGTCTTCTTTGGAAAGCCAAGAAGTTATGACTGGGAGTAGGGTAGGGTGGGGTTGGGGTGGTCAAAGGAGTAGATAGGAACTCAGCACTGGCTTCCCTGGAGCAAACGCATTTGAAGTACCTGGTGGGGATTGAGTTCTGAGCAATGTGTTCTAGGGCTACACTGGAGATAGGCATGGACCTTGCCCTCAAGGAGACATAGGGAAAAATGAGTAGAGGATAAAAGTGGTGTAGAAAGCTCCAGGATACTAGCAGAGCCCATAGGATGGGGGGATGGCCTCTAACTGGGGATCTCTTTGCCTTCTTGGTTGACACAAGGAATCTGTGCTTCTATGTCCAGAGGAGAAGCCTAGAGGAGACCTCCTCCCTCCTTCAACCCAGGAGCTACTGAGCATCTTTTCTTCTCTAAGATGGAGGTCTCCTAGTATATCCCTTTTTATCACAAATTCATTTCTCTCAAGTTCAAGCGAGATACCTCGTTCTAGAGCAGAATAGTTGGTGTTCGTGCAAATCTATAGCCTGTGTGATTTATAAACTTTGAATGGAACTCTCATTGCATGAAGGATTGATTAAGAGTATGCAGACCCCAAATGGAAAAAAGGTTCTAGGATATTCTCCTGGAAAGAACATGGAGTCAATACATGTTATAGTAAATATGAAATATATTCCAAGTAAAAAATAATTTAGGAAAGGAAGATGGAAGAATGATGAGAACTAGGATAGAGAACATAAGAAAGATCTAATTTTGGAAAGGACATAATTTGAGATTTGAATGGAGCTAGTAATTCCTAGAGGTGGATGTGAGGAAGAAGTGCATGCCAGGCCTGGAGGCACAGCCTGTGCAAAGGCACTGAGGCAGTAGATGGAACAACATTTATGGGGAACAGCTTTATACAAGGAGAAGTAATGTGAAATTAGTATGGAAGAACAGGTTGGAGCCACTGTGAAGGGCTTTAAATGACAAAAATAAAATTCACTTTTTATCCTCTGGCCAATTTCTGGTTTCTAACAAGAAGTAATGGAAAGAGTCCTGAAATTTGGAGTCAGGGGATCTGGGTTCAGATCCCAAGTCTACTGATTGTTAGTTGTGTGACTGGGAGCCAGTTGCTTGCCTTCTCTGGACTTCAGTTTCTTCTATAAAATGAGATTGTTCAGTGGGTGATTTTGGCTCATGTACTTTTTCTGCGCCTCAATTTCCCTACCCTAAAATGAGAAAGTTGAGCCAGTTGGTCTCCCCAACTTCCTAAATTGACTCAAACTCCCAAAGGACTCCAGTGAGAGTTCTACATGGGAGCCTCATGTTTTCTAAGGCCTAGCTCTGACCTTTTGAATTCTTTTGCACCAATGAAACAAAGAATAAATAAGGGTTAATGACATCACCTATCTAGGGCATATACCTTCAGCTCCTTTCTGTGGTGAGACACCACGCACATTGAACTTCCTCTTCAAACAGCACACTGTGCATTTTATCAGCAAGCGACTTTGTCACCCGGACCTTGCTACTGCTGCTCCCCAGGCTTCATGCCGTGTCACCCAGCCACCAGTCCAGGGTGAGCCTCAGGGTAAGTGTCTCCTTGTTGGATTTGGTCAGGGCTTGACCTCACCCAACAGCCTAGCCATGAAGGTTGGCCAAGGGAGGAGGAGGGGCCTTAGTAAGCTTAGGACCTGAAAGTTTTCCCCAGGGTTCTGTTCTTCTCCTCCCGGAGTAGGCAAACTGAGGCCCCAGCAGCTGTCGAAGAGCACAAAAACAAAGGAGCTGACCAGGCCCAGGAGACCAAGCAACAGGTAGCCTTTCCCCACCCATTGGCTTCAGGGATCCAGATGGAGTCCAACTCTGAGTACTCACTGAGGGGAGCAGGTTTCAGAGCATAGACTTCCCAGCTGGAAAGGACAGAGAACATTAAATTCAATCCTCCCATTTGACTAGATGAGGAAAATGAGTCCCAGAGAGGGGATGTGATTTGATTTTTCCACCTGTCTGTGAATAAAAAGGAGAGGGGCTCAGTTTTCACATTTTGGGATAATTGACTGGAAAGAATCTATGCTGTGCCAAACCATAGAGAAATGAGGGCTGCTTCGCTAGAGATTTGTAAAAATGAAATCTGTCATGTTGCAGACTTTTGCTGTGTAGGAGTCTATCAAATAACATCACCAGGAGGGAGGTGTGACAGGAGGGATGGGCATTAGTTGTTCTAGAAGCACTTTGAATTAGAATGGAAAATCTCTTGGGGCTAGCTGGTGACCCCAACCCCAGGATAGAAAATGATCTCTAGTTCTAGCCTAAAGTCCTGGCTTTGTATTGAGGGACCCATTCTGCTTTCTGCTAGAGATGGAGCCCAAACTCCCAGCTCCTAGGGAATGGAGTTGAGTCAGTGAACTCCAGAGTCAACTCTGATGTTCCTTGGGGTTCTCTGGTTACCCCTCTCATTACCAGTGAGCTCTGAATCCTTGAATGGTAGCACCTCTCTGGGCCTTACCCAGGAACTTTACAGGGTGAGTCAAAAAGAGGTTCTCCCTGAGGGTGGGCCATGACCAGTTGGGAGAGAACAAGAACAGGTTTTGGCGTTTCCTCTGGGAGTAGCTGTCTACTTTAGCAGGTATAAGTCACATTTATTTTTCATTGACAAGACTCCCACCAAAAATAATCTCAACCTCTATTACCTGACTGTTTTGACTTTTCAGTAGATGGAAATTGGTGCAATTGTTGATGATAGAAAGGGAAGCCAGGCATATTGGGGCAGGGGTTAGGAGATGTTACTAGAGCATTCATAGTGGCAGACTTTGTAAGGAACAATTTCTAGTCCAGACAGGTGGAGCATGGCTCCACCTTTCTGGGCCCCAGGGAGTTCCCTTTTGGGCTCACCTGGGAAGGTTGCCCAATTCACATTGAATCAATGGCTTGAATGTCAAGCTGCATGACTTCCAGGTAAGAGAGATGGCATTCAAGGGGAAGTTTCTTCCAGGATTTCTCTGGCTACTTTTGAGGGATCACAACAGCAGCTCATGAAGACCCAAGGGATACTCAGTGTGAATTTAACTCAATGGCACCAGAGAATAAAATGAGTCTGTGGTAGAGCATAGTTTCCCAAGAAGAGAGGTAGAAACCTGGGATATAGAATGCTAGAGTTGAAGAGAGTCTGAGAGATTACTTGGTCCAGCTGGACTGGGGGTTGTTCACTTTTTTGGTATCATGGACACTCTGACAGATCAGTGAAGCCTGGGGATTCCTTCTCTGAATAATCTTAAGTGCATACAATAAAACGTGTAAGATCATAAAAGAAACCTTTTATATCTAGATATAGTCATCAAAATATTTTTAAAATAGGTTTACAGATGGGGTGGCTAGGTGGCGCCATGATAGAGCACTGGCCCTGGAGTCAGGAGGACCTGAGTTTAAATTCAGCTTCAGACACTTAATAATGACCTAGCTGTGTGGCCTTGGGCAAGCCACTTAACCCCATTGCCTTGCAAAAAAAAAAAACCCTTAAAGAATAGGTTTGCATACCCCAGGTTATGCATCCCTAATGTAGACCAATTTAATCTTAGCTGTAAAATCCAGATATTTTTCAGATGGGGAATCTAAGGGTCAGAAAGGGGAAATGACTTCTTTACCATCCTGTACTGAGTTAACAGCAGAGTCCTGCCTTTCTGCCCTCTGATTCAGTGTTCTTTCCATTATACACCTTGGTTGTCATCTAAGAGAGCTGTCAATGTGCCTGATCTGGCCATTTGGGAGGGAAGATTCATTCTGAGATGTTTCTCCACCCTTACCTGCTATCATATGCTTCAGAATACTTGCATAGGTAAGCTGAGTGCATTTGAAGAATTAGAACAGGAGAGAAAACAGAACCTGGAGAATTTAATTAAGAGGGGTCCAGAGGGCCCACTAGGAGGCAATCATTTGCTTTTCTGCAGGTCTCTTCCTCTCTCTGGGCCTCAGTGTCCTTTTCTATACAATGAGGATGGGGATGAGAATCTTTTTCCCAGAGCTATTTTCAAGGAAGTCTCTTGGTCAGGGAAATAGGAATGACAATCGGGCTTGAGTCCTGTAGAGACCCTCAAGACCTTCCTTAGAAAACATTGAACTCTTTTGGGCTGCCACACCTCCGTGAGAACAGAATGTCAGCTTCATGACCACAGGCAAACATTTTGTAAGTAATTTCTCTTTTTTCTAATAAAAAAACAACTATCAGTTACCCCAAAGGAAAGGAACCCAGAAGTTCTGAAATCCGGTTTGCAAGCTTGGGGGGGGGGTTGGGAGGGATTGAGGTACATGCATTTTAACTGAGAGGTTTAACAACCCCTAGTCTGGATTTCCTGGACCCACCTCATTAAAAACAGGTGTCACAGCTACTGAGCACGGGAATGACTAGGTTACCCCATATTTGAGGTAGGACATTTTGTGCTTTCCAGAAACTGGATCCCTTTTCGCTTTTGGGTACCGGTTGATTCTGACCCTAAGGAAAAGAACCAACTGGGGTAGAAGAGAGCTAGCCCTAGGTTTCGTTTAGACCCTTTTGCTAATGCTGTGTGTGACTTGGTTGATGCAGGGACAGTTTTCTTCCCTGCATCTAAGTATCCTTCTCTATGGCTTTTTCTAGCCAGATGCAGAGGAGGCGCAATGTTAAATAAGGCCATGTAACTTCTTGGAGTGGAAGGTGTGAGCCAGCGATTTAAATCAATTGTAAAACTAAAAAAAAAAAATTTCTGCTAATATATCACCCCCATCCCGAAATGGTTCAATCTTAGAAGATTTGTTCAAATAGTCCGTAATTGTGACTGCCTGCAAAATGGGAATGGGAAACATGCATTTGGAGGTGGAAAGAACATCAGAGAGAATTGAATCCAAACTTTTTGAATATGAGAAAACTGAGATCCAGGGAGGAAATGGGACTCAGCTAAGGTCACAGAGGCAAGAAGTGGGAGAGCTGGGAGTTTCACTTGGGTCCTCTGACTCCAAAGTTGCTGCCCAGAGCTGAGTCATTTAATTTCCTTCCTGTCCAATGAGGAGGTTGCACCCAATGATTTTGGAGATCTTTCCATGTGCAGCTGCTAGACTTGGGCCCTAGCAGAGAATTAAGAGCCAGAGGGGATCTCAGTCAACATCAGATCCAATCTCCTTATTTTACAAGTGAAGAAATTGAGGTGCAGGGAGGGAAAGGATTCCTGCCCTTCCCCCAAAAAAGTACTCAGAAAAGGCTTCAAACCCAACTCTGGATGCCACACCTGGGGCTTTTTAATGACCAAACTGGGGGTCCCTCTGCTTCAAGCAGATGGCTCATTCATGACCCACAGTCCTTCTATGGGTATTTGAATTTATGTGCCCTTTTAGCGGTTTTCATTGATCAAACATGAGAGGCACGTTGGTCTTTTGGCAAGTCACACCCCTACATAACCCTTTCCTCACCCTAGAAAATGGGGATGAGACTTCCTTTCCTTGCTGTGGGGAAAGTTGGAAAGAAAGGGGAGAGATTCTCCTGATGGGCCACCTTCTACCCCAAAACTGATGAAGTTGATAAATGCTGTCACTCCCACAGAAAGGGGAGTGGAAGGGAGGTCAGGGAGGTCTAACTCTCTGGGCTGCCTGTGTCTTTCCTGTCACAAAAGACAATATAAGACAGTCCATACACAGTCTCACTGACTGGTCAATGATTTAATTGTTCAAGGATCATTGGCATCAAAAAGAGGATGCACTGGAAAACGTAATGCTTAATACAAAGGAATGAAGCTCTATTTGTAAAATTTCAAGCATCAGTAGGGGAGCACTTTATAATGCCACATAGGGACCAGCTACAATGAATCCCAATGAGGGCACATGTCCTGGACCCAATATCTCTAGGTGAGAACCTGAAGCCACAGGCACCTGGAAGAGAGCAAGAGGGAATGGTGTAACTGAGGCTAACCTTTCTGGAGTGACTCCCCTCTCTGGAGGCAAGTGAGCCACACTGGGGAGAGCATGAAATGAGGGCTTGGACTCCATGATCTCCCTCCCAAGGCTCTCCTTTCTGTCTTGGCACAGCTCTGACCCCTGGTGGCCAGTGGTTTCCAAAGCCTGCCTGCAGTTGGAGCTGTCTGCAAGCATAATTCAGAGAACTTTGAGGTGAAATGCATCTTACTCATAAGTATAGAATAGGTCCGTTATTTATGCTTACATGTCAGTCTGGTACAGTGGCTCTAAGGACTGAATATCTAGTTTCAAATGTACCCTCAGAGACCTCAGGTGAGTCATTTAACTTTGTTGGGTCTTAGTTTCCTCCTATGGAAAATGAGTTTGTTGGACTAGATGACTTCATAGGGCCTTTTCCCATTCTAGTTCTGCATTCATTTTTCTAATGATTTATTATTTGCTAAGCATTTCTCTCTCAGCAACCCTGGCAAGGAGGTAGTGCAGAGAAAATAGTTCCCTTCCTCTTGAAAGATGAGGAAACTGAGGCTCAGATGTTTTACTAATGGTTTCAGAACTGGAGCCTCCTTAGTGAGAGTGTTGCCAAGATTTCATCAGTCAAGTGTGAAGCCTTTACTGAAACTTCAAGTTTATAGACTGCTTGATGCCCACCCACTCTTCCAAAGGTCACATGACCTTTCCTTGTAAAGATAACTCCAGGCTTCTCTATGCCTAAAAACTAGTGATTCCTTTAGTGATTTTAGTGCAGACTCTGGGATTTAGAAACTTTCTCTTCTGTGCTTGAGAAGTTTGCTGTGTGTGTGTGTGTGTGTGTATGTGTGTGTGTTTCTGTGTGTATGTATTCACATACATAGAAACACATTTTCATACCAGTCTCCTTAGTCTCACAATATGTCTAGATCTTCTCTAGGAGACCAAAGCTACCAGATAGTTAAATGGGTACAGTTCAACTTCAGTGTGTCCTTATACATCCTTATAAGATAGGGATTGCAGGTTATCATTTTTTTCATTTGACAAACTGAAGCTTCAAGAGGGGAAACCTCTAGCCTGGGGTCCCATAGTAAAGAAATATATGAGAGTTATGATTCAAACTCAAATACTCTAATTTCCAAACCACATTCTCTTCCATTATACCTCTGTATCTGACAACCAGCATATTCTCCTTACAGACTGAGTACTCAGTATTTTATAACTCCCATTCTAGAATTTGTTCAGCTTCTGCTTTCCTTAGATAAGCTCTAGCTGATTTCATAGAAGTCAAGAGCTGATGACTGAATTCTTAAGCTCCTATGGATTATGGGATCATGAAAGGTCACTTGAAGGGCAGCTGAACTGACCCTCTCATTTGGGAAATAAAGAAACAGGAATTCAAAGAGGGTTACTGAAGCTTCTTAATTTTTGACTTACAGTCAGTAAAGTAGCAAAACCAGGATGCATGACATTTAACTCGAAAGATCTCCGGTGTTGCCCTTTTTCCTTCCCAGCTTTGACCTGAGACTATAAAATCAAAAAGATTTTCTAGGATCAAATATCAACGGACCTACTTACAATCCTTAACAAGTTGCCTCACCTCTTTGTGTTGTGGGAGATTCAGTGTCTCCAAAGAGAGACTGATAATTAGTAAAAAGTGAATGAATTCACATAATTCTTGGGATTTAAAACTGCTCAGGATTTATTTTAGAAGGTTTACAAACTGCACAGATTAACAACTTTTCTCCTTCTAGAAAAGCAGTAAGCACTTGGAGGACAGGCTAGGTGGAGACAGAGAGAGAGAGAGAGACAGAGAGAGAGAGAGAGAGAGAGAGAGAGAGAGAGAGAGAGAGAGAGAGAGAGAGAGAGAGAGATCCTTGCAAGGTTAAGATAGAGTCAAGAAGAACAGAAGGGGTGGCACTTCTTAAATGTGCTTCTGTAGTGGGTTGGACAAAGATGGAACTTGGGGAGTGGTGTAGCCCCTGGCTCAGGTATTCTCCAATAGGCAAGCTACTTACTGGTCCTTTCTATCCCAAGGTCCATGACCTCTAAGTCTAACATATCATTTCCTGTGAAGCCATTGTAAGCTTGACTCATTAATGGCCAAGGTCAAGTAGCTGGAAACCGGAAGCTGGGGAAAGGGAGAAGATGTAGGAAAGGTAAACAATCCAAGGCTGTTGTGACCCTGGGCAAGTCCTTTCACCCTGTTTGAACAACAGAATTCCCCAGATAGGTCACATCTTCCCTACATCACTTGAGCCTCAGTTTCCTCTTTTAAAAAGATCCCTTCTGTCTCTCTCAAAGTCAGTTAGTTGACACTGCAGTGTATAGTGGGCCAAGCCTGGGATCAGGAATACCTGAGTTCAAATCTAGCCTCAGATCCACTAATGTGACCTGGGTAAGTCACTTCATCCTGTTTCCCCCAGTTTCCTCATCTTTAGATGAGTCAGAGGTCTTTTCCAATAAAATCTCAAATGGGGTCATGGAGAGCCAAACACAGATGAATAACAGCTCTATTACACTATTGTCCTCATTTGCATTTCTTTTAATTAATCATTAGTACAGTTAGTTATTAATAACAATAGTGATGATAAAATAATACACATCCTTAGTGCTTTGTACTCTACACAATACAAGGAAAATGAGGAAAATAGTACAGGTATTATTATCTTCATTTGAAAGAGAAGCAAGCTAGAAGGGAGAAATCATTAGCCCTACAGAAATGGCATGGGGTGGGGGTGGGGACAGGGGAAGAGGAAGTATTTCCTTATTGTTGTCTTATTCCCAGCACTGGGTGCTAGGGCTATAGAAGAAGGCAAAGACCTGGGCATTATTCTCTTTATGAGTTCACAGGGTGGTTGAGGAAAGAGACACACAGAGGAAACCCTCATAAAACAATGGTGTGTTGGGCCCCTGATTCTAAGTCTGGCTCAGCTCAGCAAAGGGGTAGAAGCCAGTGGAGGGGAAGGGCTGGAGCCATCAAGAGGAGGAAGACTCCACTGAGCAGCCACCCCACTTCCCCTCCCTTCCTCCCCATGTGTGTATATGTAGACTGCTAGAATTGGGGGGGGTTGCTCCAGAGAGGCATGAGATGGCCTGGTTGGGGAGGCAGCACCATGGGAGGTAGCAATGAACCAGAACCGGAACCTAAAATGCCAAAAGGAAAATGGAAAGAAAGTTTGAAGGATTTTCACATATTGGAAGCAATGCAATACATTCAACAAACACTGACTTAACCTCAGATGGAAGTAAAGCTCTGATCTCAGAGCTGTGGATACACAGGAGATAGACAGACACAATCTGTAGGTTGAGGTACCTAAATATCCACAGTAAGTGTTAGAGAACTAAACTTTTCCAAGAAATTTAAGAAGAGAGTGATCACTTTCATCTGGTTGGGGCCTGGGGATGGTTTGAACAGTAGGCAAAAATAGGGAGGTATCCCCTAAGCTTTTTCTCCCTTCAGGATAAGGGAGGGAGAAAATTTAGTAAATGGAATGGGAGGGCTGGAAGGATCCAAGTATTGTGACTATTGTAATAGTTTTAGAGAGGTCATAAATCTAAACCTTAAAGGTCATCCAGTTCAATCCTTTGATTTTACAGAGGAGGGAAATGAGGCCAAGAAAAGTTCAAGTTAATTGTTGTTCAGATGTTTTCCAGTAATGCCCAAACTCTTCATGATCCCATTTGGGAATTTTCTTGGCAAAAATACTAGAGTGGTTTTTGTCATTTTATTCCATAGCGCATTTTACAGATGAGAAAAACTGAGGCAAACAGGGTGAAGGGACTTGTCCAGGGTCACACAGCTAGTGAGTTTCTCAGACCAGATTTGAATTCAGGGAGAAAAGTCTTCCTGACTCCAGGCCCAGAACTCAATCTACTGCAATCTACCTAGCTATCCTAAAAGGCAGTAAGAAGCAGAGGTGTGATTTTTAAACCCACATCCTTTTCCTTCAGACCCTGTGCCCTTCCTACTGTAGCTCCTATGGAGTCACAGTTGTTCTGTCCACCTCTCTAGTTTAGTCCTTCTCTAGAGAAGATAGGTGAAAAATAGTTTGGATCTCAGAGTCACACATTAAGTAGAACAGGATGAGATCTGACTGAATAGAAAGAAGATAGTCAACTTATGGAGGGGCCTGAATATCACTCTCAGAAATTTCTACTTTATTCAGGTGAAAATAGAGGTTTTGGAGGAAACCAATGATGTGGTCAGAACTGTACTTTAGGAAGAAGGCTCAGACAGATGTGTTAGAGAAGTAAGAGAAAGGAAGCCCTGGAGCCAGGAGGCTCACTTAGTTGGCTGGCTATTGCTAAAATGGTGGCATTGAAGGCAAGGGAGACTCCACCAGCCTGGGTGAGTGATTGAAAGTAAGAAGTTAGGGAGAGGAAAGATCCTGAGAGGAGGAAGACCAAGTTAGAATGCTGATTCTACCTGGGGACTATTAGAAAAGGCTGGAAGAGCTTTTCTAAAGGCTGGAAGAGCTTTTCTAAAGGACAGGCAGGATTTAGATAAGTGTCATAAACTGTTGGCAAGGGAGTTGGTTGAGGCCCTTTGTGGTTTAGATGAGGCTTTTGCTGATCTCCAGAGGGGCCTGGGCATTTCTGGGATGTTAATATGCATCAGTAAAAAGTTTGTTGGTGGTTTGGAGAGCAAGTCACCCAAAGCAGGTGCAAATTATTTCGTGGCTCATCAGACATCAAACCTTATCTGTAGTCAAAAACACCTCTTAGGGCCCAAGGCTTGAAAAGAGACAGTTGCCAGTTGACACTGGCTGCTGATTAAGTTTGGGTGACTCCCTCCTTGCTAGAGCTGGGCTCAGGTGCTTTTATTGTCCAAAGGACATTGCAGGAATGCTGAGGAACCTGTTAAATGGTGCTTTCTGAGGCCAAAGGCAGATACGGCTCAAATGCTACACTAGGAATCATGCAGCTTAGATCTCAGGTTTGACTCTGTCAAACAACAATGTGAGCCAGGTGTGCTGGAGCCAGCTCTAAGCTAGCAAGAGTTGATAATTAAATTTGCACTAAGAGCACGTACACCTCAGAAATTGTTTTCATTGATTGTAGACTTTTGAAAATGAAGATGAAAAATGATAATAA
The DNA here is from genome assembly GCF_037893015.1 of Macrotis lagotis. Lineage (NCBI taxonomy): Eukaryota > Metazoa > Chordata > Mammalia > Peramelemorphia > Peramelidae > Macrotis > Macrotis lagotis. The sequence continues at coordinate 49,708,239 of NC_133666.1, forward strand.
TGTAGACTAACTTGAAAGTGTTTTTTCCTCCTCCCTCACCTAAATATTTACCAACCCACTCCTGCCTGTGACCATGGCAAGTTTCTTAAATCTCTGAGCCTCAATTATCATATTTGTAAAATGGTGAAGGTAATGATAACACTTATATTGCCTACTTCATAGGGCTACTGCTTGAAAACTTTAAAATAATAGAGAAATAAGTATGAATTATAATGATTGCTTCAGTCCCTTTCCTGGGAGAGGAAAGACAGGAATTGTTCACTGTCCTTGGTACTGGCCCTGGGTCTGCAAGCAAGAGGTCCCAAAGCTATCATTTTATTGAATCACAGATCAGAGTTGGAAGGGACCTCAGTGATCCTATACTTCTAGCTCTTCATTTTACATAGGTGTATGCTGTGATCCAGAGAGGAAAAAGGATTTGACCAAGGTTAAGCAGTTGGTAAGTAGTGACAGGACTCAAATCCAGAGCCGTTGACTTTCAAAGTCCTGTGTTCTATCCACCTTTGCTTTTTTCTTCAGACTTAGAATGTAAGCTCCTTTAGGTCAGGGACAATTCTTTTCCTTTTGTCTTTGTTCTACCTAGAACAGTGCCATGACACACAGTAGGGGCTTAATAAATAATCATTAAATTGAATATAAAGCTGTAATTGAAGGCACTTACTAAAAAGTCTTATTTTCAATCCCTGACTCAGTTTCTTTAAGATTAGGTTAAGTTTCCAATTACTTTTTTGACTACTTATGGCTCTTTATTAAATTTAATTTTTATTACATCATGATCTAAGAAAGATGCATTAATAATTCTGCCTTTCTGCCCTTGATTGTGAGGTTTTTAATGCCCAAACACATGGTCACTTTTTGTATAGGTGCCATATACCCTTGAGAAAAAGTATATTCCTTTTTTTAGATTTTGTTTTCAAGGCAATGGGGTTAAATGGCTTGCCCAAGGCCACATGGCTAGGTAATTATTAAGTGTCTGAGGTCGGATTTGAACCCAGGTACTCCTGACTCCAAGGCTGGTGCTCTATTCACTGTGCCACCTAGCCACCGTGGTATATTCCTTTCTATCACCATTCAATTCTCTCTAGAGTTCTATCACATCTAACTTTTCTAAAATTCTATTTACTTCCTTCACTTCTTTCTTGCTTATTTTGTGGTAAGATTTATCTAATTCTGAGAGGGAAGTTGAATTCCCCTACTAATAGAATTTTGCTATTTCTTCCTATAACTCACTTAACTTCTCTAAGAATTTGAATCCTATAGCACTTGGTGAATATATGTTTATTATTGCTATTATTTCTTTTGTATGGTGCCTTTTAGCAAGATATACTTTACTTCTTTATCATCTCTTTTAATCAGGTCTATTTTTGCTTTTGCTTTGTCTGAGATCAGGATCGCTACTCCAAAGTAGTTTGCTCTTACTTCAGTTGAAACATAATATATTCTGCTCTATCTGTTACCTTTATTTACTCTGTGTATATCTCTGCTTCAAATGTGTTTCTTGTAGACAACGTATTGTAGGATTCAAATTTTTAATTCATTCTGCTATCTACTTCTGTTTTACAGGAAAATTCATCCTTTTCTCATTCACAGTTATGATTAATATCTCTGCATTTTCCTCCATTTATACATTGTTCTCTCCTTCCATCCTATCCCTGCTCATCAATATATTGCTTTTGACTACTATCTCCCCCAATCTGCCCTGCCTTCTATCAATCCCCACCTCTTTTTCTTTTCCCTTTCCCCTTCTACTTCCCCATATGGTAGGATAAATTTCTAAACCCAATTGAGTGTGTATGTTTTCCCTCTGAGTCAAATTAATTGAGAATAAGATTCAGTCAATGCTCACACACTCCCTTCTTTCCCTCTATCATTTTAGGTCCACTGAGCCTCATCATGTGATGTGATTTATACTCTTCTACCAATATAACCCTTTTTTTTTTCATGGCTTATTTTTTTTTAATATCATCAAAACTAATTTATACTCACACTCACTAAGTACACTCCTTTCAACTGTCGTAATAGAAATACAATTCTCAAGAGTTACAATTATTTTCTTCCCATGTAGGGATGTAAATAATTGTCTAATTAATTGGTGGACATTTTTTCTTTTTATTTACCCTTTTAGGCATCTCTTGAGTCTTGTACTTGAAGATCAAATTTTCTGTTCAGCTCTGGAGTTTTTTTAATCAGGAAAATTTGAAAGTTACCTATTTCATTGACTATCTTTTTGAATAAAATAATATGTTGGATTTTTAGGGTAGTTAATTATTGGTTACTATCCAAGCTCATTTACCCTTAAGAATACTATATTTCAGGCCCTCCAATCCTTTAATGTTTTTTTTTAATTTTATTTTTATTTAAGGCAACAGGGTTAAATGACTTGCCCAAGGTCACACAGCTAGGCAATTATTAGATGTCTGAGGGCAGATTTGAACTCATGTCCTCCTGATTCCAGGGCCGGTGCTCTATCTACTGCACCACCTAGTTGCCCCCAATCCTTTAATCTTGAGTTTGCAAAGTCCTGGTAATCTTGACTGTGGCTCCATAGTATCTGAATTGTTTCTTTCTTGCTGCTTGCAATAGTTTCTCCTTGATCTGATAACTCTGGAATTTGGCTACAATATTCCTTGGAGTTTTTATTTTGGGATCTCTTTCAGGAGGTGAATTCTTTCAAGGACTGGATTAACTTCTTGTTCTAGGAAATTGGGGCAGTTTTTTCTTAATAGTTTTCTGAATGATATTGTCTAGTCTCTTTTTTTGATCGTGACTTTCAAGTAGTTCAATTATTTTTAAATGATCTCTCCTAATTTTTTTTTCAGGTTGGTTGTTTTTCCTATGAGTTATTTTACATTTTCTTATATTTTTCCAGGCTTTTGATTTTGTTTGATAGGTTCTTGGTGTCTTAAAGGGTTATAGTTTCCACTTGTCCAATTCTAATTTTTAAGAATTTATTTTCTTCAGTTAGCTTTTGTAGATCCTTTACTTTTTGGTCAATTCTACTTTTAAAGGTATTGTTTTCTTCAGTCAATTTTTTACATTTCTCCTGCATAACTCTCATTTATTTTCCAAATTTTTCTTCTCTATTACTTGGTTTAAAAATCCTTTTTGAGTTCCTCCAAGAGGACCCTTTGGACTTGAGAGCAATTCATAATGCTCTTTGAGGCTTCACATGTAGGTGATTTGCCACTGTTTTCCTCTTCTGAGATGATATTTTGATCTTCCCTGTTGCAACAGTAGCTTTCAATAATTAGGGCTCTTTTTACTTTTATGTTCATTTTAAAAGTTAAGTTCCGCTCCTGGGACACAGTCCCAAGTTTCTTGTGTCTGGTCACTAGTTCTCCGTACTGGGACCTTAGGGGCTGGCAGCTTGCTCTTTTCATTAGGGTGGCCCAACCCAGTTCAACCTGTTGTGCTGGCATTCTGGGGCTCACAGTATGCCTTCTGCCCTGGGGCTGGGACCAGAACCCTCACTGTTGACCTACTGTATTGTTGGCCTTCCTAGCTGGGACACAGGGGCCTCAGTTACTGATCTATACTGTGACTTAGAGCCTCCCACTGGTTTCCCCAATCCCCTCCTATGCTGAACTGTTCTCTCCTTTTACCCAAGTGGGGCAGACCTTCCATGAAGTCCTTCCAATAAGTTGCTTTACTCTTTGTGGTTTCTGTTGCTCCAGAGTCTGTTTAGAGGCTTCATTTAAAGTTGTTTCAGAGGGAAACTGAGAAAAATTCCATCATCTTGGCTCTGTGTAGGAACTCCCCTCAGTAGCTTCTAACCACAGCATCAGGGACTGAAATGTAAAACTTGGAGGGCCGCCATTTGCATGGGTTATCATTTGTCTTGGCCCCAGTTGTTTCTGTATGCTGACTGCTATTTCTGTTTAGCTCAGTGGGTTATAACACAACACTGATGATGGTAGGTCATAAGTTCAGACTTCATGTGAACTGGTTAACCACAATAAATATCTGTTGAACACTCAATATCCAGTCAACTTTGTTAGATGCTGTGGGAGCCCAAAATAAAAGCAAAGTCCTGCTCCTCAAGGAAGTCATAATCTAGTCAGGGAGATAAATTTGTCACAATATTAGTGTTTAAGTTATTATCTGTGGTCACCTGGATTTCATTAGTGTAAGGAGAGAACTTCCAGTGTAGAGGCTCCCTCCCCTGATGCAGCTTGCCTCTAACTTGTAGCTTTAGGGAACTTCCTGGGATGATGGGTGGTTAAGCAATTGGTCCAGGACCACCCAGTCAGAGGGTTATGGAGGAAACTTGAGCCCAGGCTTTCTTGGCTTCAAGAGAACCCTTTACCTACTACATTATAAACATAGCTCCTATTTCTATAGATCTTAGTAACTTTAAAAAGACATGATATTATTTCATTAGTTCCTCAAAACAACCCTTAAAACAATTCCCACTGGATGGCAATTATTATCCCTATTTTATAGTTTGGGAGTTTAAAGTTCAAAGAAGTGACTTAACAACGTCCTACAGTAGGGTCATGGACATAGCACCAGAAATAGAATTGGAAGGTCTGGGTGAAGGGCTCAGCTCTACCATTTTCTTTCATTCATTCAACAAAGACATTGAAAAACCTACTGTGTGCAAAATGCTGGTCTTATAACTAGTGGAGTCCAGAGATCTGAATTCTACTAATGACTCTGTCATTAATTGGATATGTGAACTCAGGGACTTAAGCACTGAATAAATTGATTGAAAGTGATTTTTTCTCTCTGTATTCTGCTATCCTCCTGTGTAAATTGAAGGGGGTAATCTTTGGGGTTTCTTCCAATTCAATGGGTCTCTGGCATCTTATCCTGTGATTCCAGTGTAAGATAACAATATACTCCAGAGTGCAGCCAGAACTAATATAAATAAAATATAATTGTGAAATAACAAAATAAATGAAAGTACAATAGAACACAGGTAATATTAATATGTGGTTTTCTAAGTCAATATACCACCCACAGATTTCCCTAAGTATAGTTTGATGTTTTTATTTGAGCTTGATACCACTGATATAACATGCCTCAAGGCAGCTTATCATAAAAGCCTAATAAAGGAAGAGCTCTGTGAACTAGAAAAACCTGGGAAGACTTCATGAAGGAAGCAGAGCCTCTTTTGGGTCCCTTCCCCTGAGCAGCTAGACTGACAGTGAATGAGAATGTGCCACTACTTGGACAAAGTGATGGCCTTGAGTATTGTAGATGGATAGGAAGTCATCTGGCTGCCAGTCAGACAATTATCCAGGTCCCTCATCAACCAAAGCAAGATACTGAGGTACCTTTGGAAACAGAGCCTAAGGACTTCCGGAGATTTAGTTGTGTCAATGGTACTTGGAAGCCTTGGATATATGATGGTTTCTATTTGTAGGAAATGTCTGGCCCCATGTGATTTCTGATCTGATTATAATTCTGTTTTGTGTCTTCTCCCAGTGTGATGCTTTTGAGTTGGAGAGGGAGGTCAGAAAGCTCCTACATTGTTTTCTTAGGCTATTGGACTATATGCTAAGAGCCCAAGTCAGCTGGAAAAGAAAGGATTTCTGCAAAAGTGATTGTTGAGATGTGGAAGCGGCTGGTTGTCAAGTTAAAGTGACAAGACCTGCTGTCAGTCGATGGTGCCCTCCATTCAGAGGGTATCTGGTCCAACCCACATATGAACAGGAATTCCAACCAAACAACAAGCAATTATTTAATATTTACTTATGCCAGACAACATTTGAAGCAATGAGATAATGAATTCAAATGTCCCTGAGAAGTTATCATTCATTTTCCATTTGAACACTTCCAGTAGGTGAATGGGAAAGATGTGACCAGTTCCTTTAGAAGGAGCCTAATCCCATTTGGAATGACTCTGATTATTATGTCCATTGCTGTTGTTCACTTGTTTCAGTTTTATTAAACTTTTCATAATTCCTTTTGAGGCTTTCTTGGAAAAGCTAGTGGTTTGCCTTTTCATTTTTCAACTCATTTTACAGATGAGAAAACTGAGGCAAACAGGATAAAGTGACATGTGTACTAGTAAGTGCCTGAGCCCAGATTTGAACTCTGAAAGAGGAGTCTTCCTGACTTTAAGGGAGATTGCTCTATTCACTACAGCTGCCACCTACCTGCCCAGGATTATGATATACTCAATCAAATGCTCAAGCTATGAAAACAGCCCAAGTTAACTTTGTCTCTTCTCAGAATCCATTTTTCTGTCCCACCCAATATACAGATTTCCCTAGTGTTTAACATTTGGCAGAGACAGGTAAAATTAAGTATGAGGAACCTCTCCTTTGCCACATAGCTAAGGAAAAGATTTCAGAAAGAAGACATGTAAATGTTAAAGCCTCCTGCCTAAAAGTGTTTAGGATAAGAGTTCACAGCAAAAGGGGACCTGAAAGTGTGTTCAGCTTGAGCAGAGGTATGGTGGTATAATAAAAAGTGATGATATGTAGTTTAGGGTTACCTTGAATAAGTCATTTTACTTTTGAGTCCCTATTTTTTCATTTGTGAAAAGAAAGATAGATGCTCTCTAAGGTCATTTCCAGATTAGGTACAAGTGCCAATACCAGGTTAGGTTTTCAAGTGCAAAAGAACCTTGCTGTTTACTTAACATGAAACAGAGAGAAATTGATTCCTTAAATGCCACATCATTTGAGCAAGAATGGATAGTGAGATCTGCCAGATAATTTTGACCAGCTATGATGGATGCTGCTGCTTCAAGGACCTGGTCAAAAGAACCAGGTAAGGGATGGGTATAGATGGGCAACTTGTTCACCACTCTCTTAATCACCCACAGTCATTCCATTCTGAGTGCAGCCACTGGAGATGAAGATATGAAGGGAGAGCCACCCTTGGAGGTATCTGCCCTTTGGGTGGCAGCAGTTCCTTGCCTATCACATAGCTCTGAATTCCTTCAGTGAGGCTGGTGGAGAGGGGTAGTAAACTGACTCTCTCCAACTGCGGCCACACATGGCAGCCAAACACCTGTGGATCCTGTTGATCTGGCTTCTGGTATGTAGGCTTTGGTTTCTATGATCCAAATGAACAACATGGTATCCTTTAACTCTTATCACAGATGATGGGCCAGGTGGGAAGGATGGAATATATGGGAGATGAAAGTGAATCACCAAAAGAATGGGTAACTCCCCTCATTCCTTTTTAAAAATATTGTTTACTTATTTTGTGAAATATTTCTCAATTGTACTTTTAAAAATTTTAACATTCAGTTTTTAAAATCTTGAATTCCAAATCCTCTCCCTTCTCCTACCCTTTGAGAAGGCAAGCAATATGATATCAATTATACATGTGGTGTCATGTATTTTGGTATTAGTTATATTGCAGAAGAAAACACATACATATAAACAAGAAAAAAAAAATGAAAAAATGTTTCAGTCAGTCAGCACTCAAGAGTTCAGTTCTCTCTCTTTACTGTCATACTAGTGACACAAGTGAGACTATATCTTAGAATTGTTTTAATTTGCATTATTAGTGATTTGGAACATTTTTTCATATGACTTTAGATACCTTTGATTTCTTCTTATGAAAACAGCCTGTTCATAGCCTTTGTCCATTTATCAAATGGGGAATGGTTCTTATTTTTAGCAATTTGGCTCTCTTATCCTTCTTGCTTAGTCTTCCCTTTTTCCCCTTAGGAATGGAATTTTAAGTACAACAAGATTTCATTTCACTTCCTTTTTGGGAGAATTTGAAGCCCCCTCAGCCATTTAACAAACTAAAAGGACAAGGCACATGGAAAAATATTTTGTGTCAGGGAGCAACTTTGGGGCATTGAAAGCACTGCACCATTTCCCAGGAGAAATCAAGCCTGCTCTCCTCCTTCTTCATTTTCCATCCACAGTATCTTTTCAACATATATACATATATACACATATATCTATATATAAATGCATATAATTTAAGCTTAAAGCTGCACTAAGAGTTTTGGGACATTGTGGATTTGGGTGTCTGTAAAAATATGTATATGTGTATTTATGTATGTAGACATATACATATATATATAGAAATACACACATACATGTATATAGATACATATACATATATATATATATATTTATATATCTATATCTATATCTATATATACTTCTAGTCTATATAATACACACACACACACACACACACACACACACACACACACACACACACAGATGGACCAGCTCTCTGGACAGCTCATTATACTGCAGATCATAGTTTTTCATTTGGACTCTACTCAGGACATCCTTTGTGTGACAATTCCTGTTTTATACCTCTTTTGATATAATCATAATTTCATTAAACAGTAATTTCTGTGATTGAAGCTATCAGAGAATTCTGTTGGATATTAACATGTGGGTGAGCAACACCTTGTGAGAGGGATCCTTTCAGATGGTTTTATTCTACTCTCCAAAACTCATAAACAAAAGCAAGAACTTGCATTCTCTCCATCATTATTCAGTTGTATGATTGAGATGATGCAGTCTGTGCTGAAACATTGTCTATACTTCTTGCTTATTCCTTTCTCATTTTTCTATCAAAGATGCCCTTGGTGGAGGTGTAGACCATTCCCCTAAATATTTTATACAGATTGAAATGAGAATGTACATTGGTAGTTTCTACTGTCTTTTCAGTTATCTTTTTTGTGATAATTATAACTATGTTTTCCCCATTTTCTTGTTATCTTTTCCTCTCTAAGGCACATTGAAAAATTGATCCAGTTCTCTGTATATTTTAGAAATGAGTCCTTTGTCAGAAATACTAGTTGTAAAAATTGTTTCCCAGTTTATTACATTTCTTTTAATATTGGTTACAGTGGTTTTGTCTGTGCAAAAGCTTTTTAATTTAATGTAATCAAAATTATTTAGTTTGTTTTTAATGGTGTTCTCCATCTCTTCCTTGGTCATAAACTGCTTCCCTTTCCATAGATCTTCCAGCTAAACTACTCCTTAATCTTCTAGTTTGCTTATCATATGGTTTTTTATGTCTAAGTCCTGTATCCATTTGGATCTTATCTTGGTATAGGGTGTGAGGTGTTGGTCTAATCTAAGTTTCTTCCATACTAACTTCCAATTTTCCCAGCGGTTTTTACCAAAGAGAGTTTTTATCCAAATAGCTGGACGCTTTGGGTTTATCAAACAGGAGATTACTGTAATCAATTCCTCCTATTGTACCTAGGCTATTCCACTGATCCATCACTCTATTTCTTAGCCAATACCAGACAGTTTTGATGACTGATGATTTATAATATAAGTTTAGATCTGGTAAGGCTAGAGCACTGAGTCAAATTGTTAAAAAACAAACCATCCTAAAAATATATAAAAAAAATAATTAAAAAACAAGCCATTCCCTAATTGACAAATGGTCAAAGGATATGCAAAGGCAATTTACAGATGAGGAGATCAAAGCAATCCATAGTCATATGAAAAATTGCTCTAAATCACTAATTATTAGAGAAATGCAAATTAAAGCATCTCTGAAATACCACTTCACACCTCTCAGACTGGCCAATATGTCCAGAAAGGACAATGATCAATGTTGGAAGGGATGTGGGAAATCTGGGACATTAATATACATTGTTGGTAGAACTATGAACTGATCCAACCTTTCTGGAGAGCAATGTGTAATTATGCTCAAAGGGCAACAAAATGTGCATACCCTTTGATCCAGCAATACCACTACTGGGTCTATACCCTGAAGAAATGATGAAAAAGGATAAAAACATCACTTGCACAAAAATATTCACAGCAGCCCTGTTTGTGGTGGCAAAGAACTGAAAATTAAGTGAACGTACTTCAATTAGGGAATGGCTTTACAAACTGTGGTCTATGCATGTCATGGAACACTATTGTTCTATTAGAAACCAGGAGGGATGGGAATTCAGGGAAGCCTGGAGGAATTTGCATGAACTAATGCTGAGAGAGATGAGCAGAACCAGAAAAACATTGTACACCCTAACAGCAACAAGGGGGCAATGATCAACCTTGATGGACTGGCTCATTCCTTCAGTGCAACAACCAGGGAAAATTTTGGGCTATCTGCTATGGAGAATATCATGTGTATCCAGAGAATGGAGTGTAGAGTTTAAACAAAGACTATTACCTTCAATTAAAAAAAAAAACCTGTTATCTTATTATGTAATTTTGCTATCTCATACTTTATGTTTCTTCCTTAAGGATATGATTTTTCTCTCATCACATTCAACTAAGATCAATGTATACCATGGAAACAATGTAAAGTCTAACAGAATGCCTTCTGTGGGGGTAGAGGGAGGGAAGTGAGATTAGGGGAAAACCTGTAAAATTTAAAATAAATAAAATCTTTCTAAAAATAAATCAATCCTGAGGGCCCTGAAAATGTGACACCTTCACCACAGATTTCTTCTGAGTTTTGTTTATTCAGTTCTAGCTACTCTTTCCAGTTTTAACTTCTTAAGTGCTGTTTTCATTGCCTCATGTAGTAAAATGGACACTCAGAAGGTTGATGAGAATTGATTCAATGCAGTTTAATTGAGTAAGAGCTGTAGAAATGCTGGAAGGCAGTTTTCATTCCTCCATTTTTAGCTATTTGTTATCTCTCCATTTTCACCCAGAAATGATACTGGGATGACTTGATTTAATAGTTTTACACCAAGCTTTCTGCAAGCCCATCTTTCCCTCTATCACTTCATACTATTTGAGAGCTGATACAGCTTGAATCTTTACCAACTTCCTCTGTAATATTTTTACAAATGAGTTTGCAAACTAAATCAGTGTTATCCTTAGAAACTTTATGTTTCTCAAGGAAATTAAATGTTGCTCTAGATGAGCAGCTTTATAATGCCTGTTCTCTTCACTGTAGCTATTGTTTTATATCAGTCAAACCTTTTCTAGGAAATGCTGATAATCAAAGTTAATGTCTTTATTTTTCCATTTCATATTTTTCAATCAAAAGTTTCTAAGTTGGGGGCATTTTTAAAAGTATTATCATCTCATCTTTATCCCTTCTTTTAGTTTAATATAAAGATAGACCTTATCTCTAACCAGTATCAACATAGGCACCTGATTCAGAAATCACTCCTGTGACAAAAACCTATTATTTCCTCTTTGAAAGATGTAGTTAATTTCATTCTTTTTTTTTGATATTGTTTGGGGTTTATTTTGTTCTCTTAAAGTATTCATAGAAGAGAGATACATATATAATCTTTAAATTTTTGACTTCTTTTATTTCCTAATCCTGAATGTTATTTTTCAGTCTATTTGTTACTGTCTCCCTCTATTCAGATTCATGTTGAAGTTATTCAGTATCAAAGTGTGTTGCTTTAATTTGGAGTTTTTGTCAAATGCTCCAAAAGTTTTCTTTATTTCTCCATCTTGTCCAAGAGATATTGGTGCGTGCACTACAAAGAATTATATTTGAGGTGGGCCTCTTGCTTGCTCATGAAGGAATTAACTCTTATCTAGCAGCGCCTCAATTTTTTGAAAGGTGAACCTGTGGGTCATCTTTCTATTTAACTAGCAATTTACTTGCATCTTCGGGTTCCATTGAGAGTAAGTATAGAAATATTGTTGTGACTTTGTTCTTTTCATAGTTAGAGAACTAATAATGATTAATATTTATATGTGCTTTAAAACTTATGTGATTCCTAGTACCCTTTGACTCCTTTTCCATCACCTTGCCATTATGACTAAGGAAATTGGAGGGGAACACACAGGACTGAGATTCATTTTGTATTTTTATTTGTTTCATTACTAAATGACTCATTACCAGGTGCCAATATGATAATGATGAACCTCTCTGGACTTAGCTAAGCACATCATCAGACAGAAGGTACCATCTATTTCTGATACCATGTTCATGGCCTCTCCCATCTGGTAGAATCTATCAGAGCTCCATGGCCTCCAAGAACCTAGGGTTCATCGTCGCATCACAATGAGAAACTGGAGGAGGGGATTATGGACATACCAGAGCTACTTTATCCCAGAAAATCATTATACCTGGTAGTTCCTGAGAACCAGAGTTGGAGGTGGGTTGATGCAAGAAATTCTGTCAGGTTACCTGATCTGCTGAACTTGGAAAGAGGATAGAGTGATGCAACTGTCTCAGAGGAACAGTACTAGAACAGAAATCAAGAGATCTGCTTTAAATCCCAGATGTTCTATCAAATAAGTGTCTGACCTTAAGTTAATCATATGATCTCTATAAGGTCGTATGCAAATAATTCTAAGTTTCAAGAGTAGAGTTGAGTTCAGTGTGTTGGTTATGGACTTTGTTTTGTACTCTTCCACTTCCATGTGCTTGATTACCCCATTTCCTTGGGTCCCTTCTTTGCTTGTTGATTCCTACTTAACTCTTAAAACTCAACTTGAAACTATGAAACCTTCCCCCATTTTCCTTGTCAGCAAGACTCTTCTTACTTGGATGTCATTTTTTTTTGTTTTGTACTAATCGAGTAATTGTGCACAGTAGACACCTAAGCAGTTTTTCTTGAATGGATGTGGAATGAATACCCTCACATATATTTCTCTGGTCTCTGCAGGAATCATACCCAGCCTCTCCTTAATGAAGACACATCAATGGTCAACATGGGCAGCAATGACACAATCAATACAACCAGCAGCTGTGATAACACAGAAGTAACATTTCAGTACTCTCTTTATGCAGCCACATATATTGTGATCTTCATCCCTGGCCTTCTGGCCAATAGTGTAGCTCTATGGGTCTTGTGCAGTTTCATCAGCAAGAAAAACAAGGCCATTATCTTTATGATCAATCTGGCTGTAGCTGACCTTGCTCATGTTCTCTCTCTGCCATTACGAATATATTACTACATTAACCACCATTGGCCCTTCCAGAAGTTCATGTGCCTTCTCTGCTTCTACCTGAAGTATCTCAACATGTATGCGAGTATCTGTTTCCTGACATGCATTAGTCTGCAACGGTGCTTCTTCCTTCTCAAGCCCTTCAAGGCCCGAAACTGGAAGCGTAGGTATGATATGGCCATCAGTGCCATCATCTGGGTTGTTGTTGGGTCTGCCTGCTCTCTTTTTCCTATTCTGAGAAATGCTAGCTTGAATAACAACTTCCAATGCTTTGCTGACCTGGGATACAAGAAGATGAGTGTGGCAAACTTAGTGACAATGATCACCTTGGCTGAGCTGACAGGTTTTGTGCTTCCTGTTGTCACCATTGCCTGGTGCACCTGGAAGATGGTGATCTCTTTGTGGCACCCACATGTGGCCTGTGAAGGGGACACTGAGAAACAGAAGGCTCTTCGGATGGTCCTCATGTGTGCTGGAGTCTTCTTCATCTGCTTCACACCCTACCATATAAATTTCCTTTTTTATGTATTGGTGAAAGAAAATTTCATCACTAGCTGCCCCATCATTCAAAGTGCAGTCTATTTCCACCCCTTCTCCTTGTGCCTTGCAAGTCTGTGTTGTTGCTTAGATCCAATCCTTTATTATTTCACGACGTCTGAGTTCCGTGACCAACTTTCCCGCCATGGTAGCTCAGTGATCCGATCCCGGCTTATGAGCAGGGAGAGTGGTTCTTCAATGGTCAGCTAAATAAGCCCATCCCCAAAGACTTGCTTTCCTCTCATATTCTTTGACTGTTTCTAAATCCAGAAAAATTGCCAAACTATAAATGGAGTTACTGGACACTTAGTATGGGGCAATGGGAATAGAAGGAGGTAGAGGTTGAATTTGTTTGAACTATTTTTGTTGTTCTAAAATTGAGGACTCAAACAAAAGAGAACAAGATTAAAGCCTCACAGATGTTTCAGATTTCATTTCATTAAAAATATTCTCAGCAAATTGTGGTAATTTCATCCAATGTGTATATTTCTTTTTTAAAATATTTTTTCAATGTACATATTTTTTTTCTGTAGAAAAAAAAACCCAAAAAGCATATCTTGAATTACTATTCAGAAACCAATTTCCTTTCCCTTCTTTTTTATATAATGTGGATGAAAAAAGCCAGTCTCTTAGCTGTGAGGAATGCAAAAGCAAAGGGAAAAACAATAGATAGAATTTGATCTCTCATTCCTTTTCTTAGTTGCCAGTGCTGATATAGTTCTGAGATGAGGACCCAGTTCTTCTTTTCACTTTACCCATGAAGACATAGACGCAAACTGCGTCATCATATGTAAGCATGACTAGGGTGGGGTAGCCTAATTTGCCTGGGGTCATCACACTCATCCTAATGAGGTTGACTTGGTACTTAGTTTCCTAGAGGATTTTTTGATAATGTCCCATTCTGTAGTGCTCACAGATTTCTATCATAAAGGTTCAAACAATCCATTCCATCAAAAAGGATATCTCATTTAGGTAAGGCCCAAGGGGTCAAGCCTATTAAGCTGTCATAGGAAAAATTAAAAAGATAAACAGAGAATTTTAAGTCAATTAGATAAGTTTCAAACTTAACCATGTCACCCTAAACACACATATCCTTACAAACTAACAAATTTCTATAGGGGATTTATTGTACTACTGCTACATGTCTGGAATTCCAGTACTCAGATGGACACTCCTGCTATTTGACTCAGATGTAGATAAATTTGGCATGAGGAAACTTGATGATGCCAAAATTCTATGACTATTAAGTCCAATAACTCATGCTATAGTATAATGAATTTAGAACTTTATCACATTCTGTGGGAAAGGGAGAAAGGGTAATTGCTGGGAAGATGTTACTACAATTCCAAGACCATTAAAGAGGATTTCAATATGGGCAGACTGTTTATTTGCATTACCCACCAGTGAAGGGCCCCACACAGAAGAGCTTTTAGCTCAAGTATACTGATAACAGCAAAAGAAGACCAAGGAGAGCGGTATAGACAAACTAGCTTCTGACCAATGGGAACAATGATATGACTATAAAAATGTGATTTCACTTTTTAAAAATAATGTTATTGGGGTAGCTAGGTGGTGTAGTGGATAAAGCACCGGCCTTGGAGTCAGGAGTACCTGGGTTCAAATGCAGTCTCAGACACTTAATAATTACCTAGCTGTATGACCTTGGGCAAGCCACTTAACCCCATTTGCCTTACAAAAACCTAAAACAAAATAATGTTATTGATGTCTCTTTAAAAAAATAAAATTTCCTAATATGTAAAGTGTACTGTACATATCATTGTCGTTCAAGTCATGTCTGATTCTTCGTGACCATGTGGATCAGGACTGTCCAAGTTGCATGTGGATCACAGTGTGATTTTATGCGGCCTCCTGTGAGTTACTAAGTGCTTTGGTAAACAAAGCCAAGCAACCACTAAAAATGGCTAATAAAAATGTATTGTCTATTGCTTTGATAAAAACTTTTAAAAGTAAGGTTGGACAGCGCTGCTGTAGACTATGGTATGCCAATTCTGTCCATGTAATGAATGTTCCTGGCAAGGATATGGAATTGTTTACCATTTCCTTCTCTAGGGGATTAAGGCAAATTAAATGACTTGCCCAGGTTCACATAGCTACTGAATGTCTGAACTCAGATCTTTCTAACTCTAGACTCGCTATTTTATCCACTGAACCACCCAGCTGCCTCTATGTTGTATATAATGCACACTTAATAAATGTTTCTTCATGCATTCATTTGTATACTATCCTTCCCCTGGTAGTATTCTTCTTGTTAAGAAGAAAAAGGCAAAGCCATTGATCATGTATATCAGAATATGCAACATTTCTCATTTATAATTTACCTGCCTCTAGAAGGAGGGATTGATTTTATGGTGTGACTGGTGAATTCCTATAAAGAAGCTTCAGAAGTGACTTAACAAAGCAACTGCTTTGTAAGGTGGTTATCATTTTGATTTATAAGTTCTAATAGGTTTATAAATATATCATGGGACCTTGGGCTGGTCACAGCCTCTCTGGGTCTCAGCTTCCTCAAATAAAGTGAAGCTGTTGGAGGAATAGATGACTTTTATTTTTTGGACTAGATGATTTCTAAGGTTGTTTCCATTTGTAAATCTATGATTCTACAGGCCTGATATCTTAATCCATTTTGAAACTCCTTTGAAATTGCAAAGAACAACATGGAGGACTTATGATTATAATGAAAACACTTTAGATTTTGTGGTTACAGCCTTTGAGTTTGCCCATAAATCAAGGCAAAGTTTTTAGGGGTTTTTTAAACTCTGTGACATAATGCAGTACATAAAGAAATGAATACGTACATTTTAGAGATGTGTACCTTGCATAACATAATGACTATGCTAGAAAGACTAAAATAACAACTCAAGAAAACAGGAATACTATGTGTTTCAGGGCAGTAAAATGAACGACTAGGTGTCTGAGGCCTGTGAGTGTAAAAGAAAAGTTGTAATAAAAAGTGAGGACAACAAGACAATCATTCCTGAAATCGTTTCTCCAGAAGTCATCCCAAATGTCTTCTCAAAGATGCCTGTCAACATCACCCCTAAGAAGCTCTTCCAGAATTCCCTGTTGTGATGTTCATACCTTTCGACTGGTCAGAATAACAAGGCAGAAGTTGTGAAGAAGTATAATAAGAATTTTGTGCTATGGTGTATTATATTCAATTTGTTTTGTTTGGTTTATACACATTTTATAAAGTTTTTTAATGTTTAGTGTCAAGTTATAACATGATATCTATTTCATTAAACAGTTGCTTAAACATAGTGTTTGTAGTCATGCTTGTAAATGTTGGGCATAAAGCCAGCTTTTGGTCAGGAGCATAATCTCCCTTTTAAAATACTATTTCTATGACTAAACAGTTTGGTGTAACCCCTCAGAATCCTGCTAAATTCACTCACAAGAATGCCAAAATACTTCCTCAATACACTTATTTTTTAAGTCAAGTCAATTGCATTCAACATACATTGTTAAATACAAGGGACATTATTATCACTATTAGTATTATCATCATTCTCATTAGTGTTAATATGATTTCAACAGTGTTTACCTTTAGCCACATAGTCCTTTGAAGGAATCAGGAATTAGGACAGAGATCATGCAAATCATTTCACAAAAGGGTGGTGTGGTTCCCCCCAAACTAGTCATCACTAGTCACTAGAGGCATGGGTTAGGTAAAAGAAAGCATGTGTAAATGTACAATAGTTCCTTTTTTATGCAAGTGCTTTTACACACACACACACACACACACAAACAGAAATATATCAATTTGTAGACTCACAGGCCTCAAATTCCCTCTTGACCTCTCTGATGCTTTGGACACTGATTTCTTCTACCCTCCACTTTGGTGATCCTGCTTTCTCCTAGTTCTCCCATCCAACTGACTCCTCATTCTTAGTCTTACTTTGTTGGATCATCATCCAAAGCAACCCCCTTTAAATGAGCTAAGTAAGGAAGATCACAAAAGACAGTCCTTGCTTTCAGATTTCACTGTCTAATGGGGAAGACAACATGAAAACAACTTTGTACAATAAATATATAAACAGGGTAACTTGGAGGTAACTTTAACAAGAAGAGGGATCAGAAAAAGTTTCTTGCAGAAAATTCAAGTTTAGCTAAGACTTGAATGAAACTAAGAACCAGAGACAAGGAGAGACTTATAGGCATGAGAGACAACCAGTAAAAATACTGTCATCTTTCCCTCCTGACTTCTCTGACTTTCTTCAAGTCTCAGGTAAAGTCCCAGGTAAAATATCACTTTCCAGGGGGAGGCTAGGTGGCACAGTAGATAGAGCACTGGCCCTGGAGTCAGGAGTACCTGAGTTCAAATTTGGCCTCAGACACTTAATAATTGCCTAGCTGTGTGACCTGTCAAGTCATTTAACCCCCTTGCCTTGCAAAAAACCAACCAACCAACCAAATACATAAATACATAAATAAATAAATAAATAAATAAATATATGTATTAATTAAAATATCACTTTCCACAAGCCTTTCCCAATCTCCCTTCATGCTAGCACCTTCATTTGTTGATTACTTGTTGTTCAGTCATTTTTCATTCACGACCAACTTGACCCCATTTGGAGTTTTCTTGGCAGAGTCTTCCTGATTTCAGACCTGGCACTCTATTCACTGTGCCCCAAAGAGATGCATACAAAATTAATAAGCATAACTCTGAATGTGAATGGGATGAACTCATCCAAGAAAACAGAAGCAGATAGCACGGTGGATTAAAAATAAGAATCCAACAATATGTTGTTTACAAGAAAAGCACTCGAAGCAGAGAGATACAGCCAGAATAAAGGTAAGGAACTGGAGCAGAATCTATTATGCTTCATCTAACATAAAAAAGGCAGGGGTAGTAATCACAATCTCAAACAAAGCAAAAGAAAAAAAATAGGTCTAATTAGAAGAGATAAGTAGGGAAATTACATTTTGCTTCTAGTTTCCATAGACAGCAAAGTAGTATCAATACTAAATATATATGCCCCAAATTCTTAAAGGAAAATTTCAATAAATTACAGGAGGAAATAGTAAAACTATACTAGTTAGAGACTTCAACTTTCCCCTCTCAGGACTACATAAACCCAAAATAAGAAAGATGTTAAGGAGATAAATAGAATTTTAGAAATGTTAGAAAGATAGAACTCTGGAAAAAAACTGAATGGGAATAGAAAGGAATATATATATATATATATATATATATATATATATATATATATGTATATATTTGCAGTAGTATATGACTTCTTCACAAAAATCGACCATGTATTAGGGCATAAAAACCTCACAACCAAATGCAGAAAAACAGAAATATTAAATGCATCCTTTTTCAGATCATAATGCAATAAAACTATATTTAATAAAAACCTTTGGAAAAATAGATTGAAAATTAAGTGGAAAATAGATAACCTAAATGTAAATAACAAGTGGATCAAAGAATAAATCATTGCATTAACCAGTAATTTCATCTAAAAGAATGACAATAAATGAGACAACATACCAAAATTTATGGAATGCAGCCAGAGTACGTACTTATGGGAAATTCTATATTTCTAAAAACTTATATTAATAAAATAGAGAAAGAGCAGATCAATGAATTTGGCATTCTACTAGAAAACCATAGACTAAGACAGAAAACAAAAACAAATTGGAAATATTGAAAAATCAAAGGAGAGATTAATAACATTAAAAGTAAGAAAATCATTGAACTAATAAAACTCGGAGCTATTTTTATATAAAAAAGATATATCATTGGTTGATTTGATTTAGAAAAAGAAAAGAGAAACCAAATTAGCAGTATGAAAAATGAAAAGGATGAATTCACTCCCGATAAAGATGAAATTAAACCATTATTAGGGGCTATGCCAATAAATCTAAGTTAAATGGATGGATATTTACAAAAATATAAACTGCCCAGATTAGCAGAAGAGGAAATAAAATACTTAAATTACCCTATCTTAGAAAAATAAATTGAATAAGTGATCAATGAACTCCCCAAGGAAAAAAATTCATAAGAAGAAGGATTCACAAGAGAATTATACCAAATATTTAAAGAATAATTACTTTGAATACTATATAAATTATTTGGAAAAATAGGCAAAGAAGTCCTATAAAAATTCCTTTTATGATGTAAATATCATGCTAATACCTTAAACCAGGAAGAGCAAAAACAGAGAAGACTACAAACCAATTTCTCTATTGAATATTGATATAAAAATTGTAAATAAAATACTTGCAAGGAGATTGCAGCAATATATTACAAAGATCATACGTTATGACCAGGTGGGATTTATACTAGGAATGCAGAGCTGGTTCAGTATTAGGAAAACTATCCACATAATTTATCATATCATTAAATAATAAAACAACAAAAAATCATATGATGATCTCAATGCAGAAAAAGCTTTAGATAAAATGCAACACTCATGCCTATTAGAAACACTGGAAAGCATAGGAATAAATGGAACTTTCCTTAACATGATTAGCAATGTCTATCTAAAACCATTCCAAGCATTATCTTTAATGGGGATAAGTTAGAAGCCTGTCCAGTATGGCCATAGGTGAAGCAAGGATGCCCATTATCACCACTATTATTCAATACTGTACTAGAAATGTTAGCTATAGAAATAAGAGAAGACAAAGAAATTGAATAAATTAGAATAGGCAATAGGAAACAAAACTATCATGCTTTGCAGATGATATGACAGTATACTTAGAGAATCAACAAAAAATTAGTTGAAATAATTTACAACTTCAATAAAGTTACAGGATATAAAATAAGCCAATATAAATCATCAGCATTTCTATATATTACCAACAAAGTCCAGTAGTAAGAGATAGAAAAAAATATCATTTAAAATAACTGCTGACAATATAAAATACTTGGGAATCTACCTGCCAAGATAAATTCAGGAACTAAATGAAAACAATTGCAAAACACTTTTCACACAGATAAAGTCAGATTTAAATATTTAGAGAAATAGTAATTGCTCATGAGTATTATTGGTATTCAGTTGTTCAGTCATGTCGCAACTCTTTGTGACACCCATAGATCACAGCACATCAGGTCCTTCTATCCTCTACTATCTCTCAAAGACTGTCCAAGTTCATGTCCATTGATTCCATGAGTCTAGCTCATCCTCTTTCATCCCCTTTTACTTTTGCCTTCTATCTTCCCCAACATCAGGAGCTTTTTCAATGACTACAATCTTTTCATTATGTGGCCATAGTTAAGTTTCAGCTTCAGTTTTTCAACCTTTTAGTAAATAGCCTGAATTAACATCTTTAAGTATTGATTAATTTGATCTTGCTATCCAAGGAATTCTCAAAAGTTTTCTCCAGCACCATAATTTGATACTGTGACACTCAGCTTTCCTTATAACCCAACTCTCATAGCCATACATTGCTACTGGAAAAAACATAGTTTTGACTCTACAGACCTTTGTCAGCAAAGTGATGTTTCTGCTTTTTACTCTACTGTCCAGATTTGCCACAGATTTCCTTCCAAAGAGTCAGCATCTTTTAGTTTCATGACTGCAGTCATCATCTGCAGGGATTTTTGAGCCCAAGAATATGAAATGTAACACTACTTCCATTTGTTCTCCTTCTGTGAACCAGGAAGCGATGGTATCACTTTGCAAGATATTAGTTTTTCTGATGTTTAAGCTTCTCTTCTCTTTTACCCACATCAAGAGGTTTTTCAATTCCTCTTCACTTTATGCCATTGGAGTGCATATCTGAGATTATTGATGTTTCTCCTAGTAACCCAGTTTTTGATTCACCCAACCTAGTACATGAGACACAGTACATGATGTATTCTACATATCAATTAAATAAATAAGATGACAATAAATCTATCTATATCTATATCTATATCTATATCTATATCTATATCTATATCTATATCCTTATCTATATCTATATCCTTATCCTTATCTATATCCTTATCTATATCTATATCTATATCTATATCTATATCTATATCTATATCTATATCTATATCTATATCTATATCTATATCTATATCTATATCTATATCTATATCTATACATCTACACATATAGCCTTGTCATATTTCTTTTCCAATTTTAAGTCAATCTGTTATTCCATATTTGGTTTTAACTATTTCTTCTTGGTCTCCATATAGGTTCCTTCAGAGACAACAAGTAAGATGATATAGTACTCCAATCTCATTGGGAACTTGCCACATTTCATTGTGATCTACAGTTAAAGGCTTTAATGTGGACAGTGATGCAGGAGTAGATGTTTTTATGGAACTCTCTTGCTTTCTCCATTATCCAGTGATTGTTGGCATTTTGATCTTTAGTTCCTCTTCCTCTTCAAAAACCAGCCTGTATTTCTGACAATTCTTGGTTCACAGGTTGTAACAACTTAAGCAAAACCATGCTGTCATGTGAAATTATTGTAATTGTTAGGTATTTTGAACATTCCATGGCATTGTCCTTCTTTAGTATTCAGACATAAACTGATATTTTCCAATCCAGTGACTACTGTTGAGTCTTTGCAGGTTTTAAATAGCTCAGCTGGAATTCCTTCACGTCTATCAGCCTTATTATTAGTACTGCTTCCTAAGTAAGGCCCACTCAAATTCATTCTCAAGAATGTGTGACTCTAGATCAGTAACCACACCATCATGGTTATTGGTGATGCTAACATCTTTCTTGTGTAGTTCTGTTTATTCTTTATAAGATTTTTTTTGGAATTTTACAGTTTCCCCCAATTTTGCTTCCCCCCCACACTCCCCACAGAAGGCAGTCTGATAGTCTTTACATTGTTTCCACATTGATCTTAATTGAATGTATTGAGAGAGAAATCATATCCTTAAGGAAAAAATAAAATATAAGAGATAGCAAAATTACATAATTTAAAAAAAAATTAAAAGTAATAGTCTTTGGTCATTGTTTAAACTCCACAATTCTTTCTTTGGATACAGATGGTATTCTCCATTGCAGATCTCCTAAAATTGTCCCTGATTGTGGCACTGATGAAATGAGCAAGTCCATCAAGGTTCATTATCACCTCCATGTTGTTTTTAGGGTGGACAGTGTTCTTTTGGTTCTGCTCATCTCACTCAGCATCAGTTCATGCAAATCCTTCCAGGCTTCTCTGAATTTCCATCCCTCCTGGGTTCTAATAGAACAACAGTGTTCCATAACATACATATACCACAATTTGTTCAGTCATTCCCCAATTGATGGATATTCGCTCAATTTCCAGTTCTTTGCCACCACAAACATGGCTGCTATGAATATTTTTGTACAAGTGATCTTTTTACCCTTTTTTCATAATCTCTTCAGGGTATAGACCCAGTAGTGGTATTGCTGGATCAAATGGGCGTAATTCAAAATTGCTCTCCAGAAGATTGGATGAGTTCACAGCTCCACCAACAATGCATTAGTTTCCCAGATTTCCCACATCCCTTCCAACATTGATCATTTTCCTTCCTAGTCATATTGGTCAGTCTGAGAGGTGTGAGGTGGTACCTCAGAGGTGCTTTAAGTTGCATATCTCTAATCAGTAACGATTTAGAGCAATTTTTCATCTGACTATGGATTGCTTTGAGTTCCTCATTTGCAAATTGCCTCTGCATATCCTTGGTCCATTTGTTAATTGGGGAATGGTTTGATTTTGATAATTTTGACTAAGTTCTCTATATATTTCAGAAATGAGTCCTTTGTCAGAAACACTAGTTATAAAAATTGTTTCCCAATTTACCACTTTTCTTTTGATCTTGGTTAGAGTGGTTCTGTTTGTGCAAAAGTTTTTTAATTTAGTGAAAGCAAAATTATATAGATTGTTTTTAATGATGTTCTCCATCTCTTCCTTGGTTATAAACTGCTTCCCTTTCAATAGATCTGACAGGTAAACTATTCCTTGATCTCCTAGTTTGCTTTGTAAAATTGTCTTTTATGTCTAGATCCTGTACCCATTTTGATCTTATCTTGGTATACAGTGTGAGATGTTGGTCTAATCCAAGTTTCTTCCATAGTAACTTCCAATTTTCCCAACAGTTTTTATCAAAGAGAGAGTTTTATCCCAGAAGTTGGACTCTTTGGGTTTAGCAAATAGTAGATTAATTTCTTAGCCAATACCAAATAGTTTTGATGACTGATGCTTTATAATATAATTTTAGATCAGGTAGGGCTAAGGCCCCTTCTTTTGCACTTTTTTTCATTAAATCCCTGGAAATTCTTGACTTTTTATTTCTCCATATGATTTTACATACAACTTTTTCTAACTTATTAAAGTAATTTTTTTGAATTTTGATTGGTAGGGCACTAAACAGGTAGTTTAGTTTAGTTTTGGTAGAATTGTCATTTTTATTATATTAGCTTGGCCTATCTATGAACAGTTGACATTTGCCCAGATATTTAAATCTGATTTTATTTGTGTGAGAAGTGTTTTATAGTTGTTTTCATAGTTTCTGAATCTGCCTTGGCGGGTAGACTCCCTAGTATTTTATATTATCTAAAGTTACTTTGAATGGGATTTCTCTTTTTAGCTCTTGCTGCTGTATCTTGCTAGTAATATATAGAAATGCTGAAGGTTTGTAAGGGTTTATTTTATGTCTTGTGACTTTGTTAAAGTTGCTAATTGTTTCTAGTAGTTTTTAGATGATTTTTTTTAGGATTCTCTAGGTATACCATCATGTCATCTGCAAAGAGTGAAAGTTTTGTTTCTTCCTTCCCAATTCTAATTACTTCAACTTCTTTTTCTTCTCTTATTGCTGAAGTTAACATTTCTAACACAACATCGAATAGTAGTGGTGATAATGGGCATCCTTGATTTACCTCTGATCTTATTAGGAATGCCTCTAGCTTATCCCCATTGCATAAAATGCTTGGTGATGGTTTCAGATAGAGTCTGCTCATTATTCTAAGGAACAATTCATTTATTCCTACACTCTCTAGTGTTTTTAGTAGGAATGGGTGCTGTATTTTGTCAAAAGCTTTTTCAGATTCTATTGATATAATCATGATTTCTGATAGTATTGTTATTGATATAGTTAATTAAACTAACAATTTTCCTAATATTGAACCAACCCTGCAATCCTCGGATAAATACTGCTTGGTCATAGTATATTATCCCATTGATAACTTACTGTAATTGCTTTGCTAAGATTTTACTTAGGAATTTTGCATCTGTATTCTTTAGGGAGATAGGTCTACAATTTTCTTTCTCTGTTTTGACTCTTCCTCGTTTAGGTATCAGAACCATATTGGTGTCATAGAGTTAGGTAGAGTTCCATCCTCACCGACTTTGCCAAAGAGTTTATATAGAATTGGAACCAATTGTTCCTTAAATATTTGATAGAATTCCCTTGTGAATCTGTCTGGCCCTGGAGATTTTTTCTTAGGGAGTTCAATAATGGCTTGTTGAATTTACTTTTCTGAGATAGGGTTATTTAGGTATTTAATTTCCTCTTCATTTAACTTGGGCAACTTATGTATTTTTGCAAACATTCATCCATTTCACTTAGATTATCAAATATATTAGCATAAAGTTGGGCAAAATAATTCCAAATTGTTACTTTAATTTCTTCTTCATTGGTGGTGAGTTCAACTTTTTCATTTATCATACTGGCAATTTGGATATTCTACTTTCTTTTTTAAAATCAAATTAACCAGAGGTTTGTCATTCTTATTGGTTTTTTCATAAAAACCAACTCTTGGTTTTATTTATTAGTTCAATAGTTTTCTTGCTTTAAATTTTTATTAATTTCTACTTTAATTTTTAGAATTTCTAATTTGGTATTTAATTGGAGATATTTAATTTGTTCTTACTCTAATTTTTTAGTTGCATGTTTAGTTCATTGATTTCCTCTTTTATTCATGTATGCATTTAATGATATAATGTATCCCCTGAAAACTGCCTTGGCTGTATCCTGTAAGTTTTGGTATGTTGTCTCATTATTGTCATTATCTAGGATGCAATCATTAATTCTTTCTATTGTTTGATCCACTCATTCTTTAAAATGAAGTTATTTAATTTCTAATTAGTTTTAGGTCTATCTCTCACTGGTCCATTATTGCATGTAATTTTTATTGCATTATGATCTGAGAAGGATGTGTTCACTATTTCTGCCTTTCTGCATTTGATTATTAGGTTTTTATGCCCTAGTACATGGTCAATTTTTATGTAAGTGCCATGTACTGTGGGGGAAACAGTATATTCCTTTCTATTCCCATTCAAATTTCTCCAAAGGTCTAGCATGTCTAGGTTTTCTGACATTCTATTTACCTCCTTCACTTCCTTTTTGTTTATTTTATGGTTAGATTTATCACAATCTGAGTGTGGGAGGTTGAAGTCTCCCACCAATAGAGTTTTGCTATCTTTATCTTCCTATAACTCATTTAATTTCTACTCTAAGAATTTGGATGCTATACCATTTGGTGCATACATATTTAATATTGAAATTGCTTCATTGTCTATGATACCTTTTAGGAGGATATAGTCTCCTCCCTTATCTCTTTTAATGAGATCTACTTTTGCAACTGCTTTGTCTGAGATAAGGATTGCTATCTCTGCTTTTTTTCACTTCAGCTGAAGCAAAATATATTTTGCTCCAACCTTTTACCTTTACTCTGTATGTATCTCTCTGCTTCAAATGAGTTTCTTGTAAGAAGCATATTGTAGGATTCTGGTTTTTAATCTACTTTGCTATTCATTTATGTTTTATGGGAGAGCTCATTCCATTTTGATCTCTTTTTTTCTCCTTTCATGATCTTGTGTTTATTTTTCTGTGTATATATTGCATCCTCTAGAATTCAAGCTCCTTGAAGATGAAGATTATTTTTCATTTTTCCATTGAATCTGTGGCACCTAACACTGTCTTTCATATAGTAGGAACTTCTTAGTTATTGATTCTGAGTTCCCTTATTTTACGGAGAGACCAAGGTCCAGAAAAATGAAGTGATCTCTTCCACAATCTGACAACTAGGTGGGTAGTAGAGTTGACATTTAATTTAAGGTGCCCCCGACCCTGAAGTATAGAGGATCTGAGTTCAAATGCAGCTTCAGATACCTGATACTTGCTAGCTGTGTGACCTTGGCCAAGTCACTTAACCCCATGGCCCCACAAACAAACAACACAATGGGGGAAACTAGATGGTACAATGGACAGAGCACTGAGAGACAGGAGGACGTAAGTTCAAATCTGGCCTCAAATACTACTTACTGGTTATGTGATCTCAGGCAAGTCACTAAAAGCCATTGCCTTCCAAAAAAAATTTAATGTGTCCTACTTCCAAGTTCAGTGCTCTTTCTACTGTATAGCACTGCCCTTAACAAACCTCAATTTTAATTTTCATCTCATCTGTACTAGAATATACTTTGTTCATAGGGTATGTTCAAGTTTGTAGGAATTATTCCCCCTTGCACAAAGTTGCCAACTTAGCCCAAATGGTTGTGTCTTGTCTTCTCTCCTTAATTCCCCAATTTCCCCCAACTCTCAATTCTATGTCATTGAAGAGACAGGGGATTTAGGGTTGGAAGAGGTTTTAGTGCTCCTCTAGTCTAGGCATTCTTATGGGGACTTTAGAAATCCATGAAGAGATTTCGTGGAGTCTTTGAATTTGAATAAGAAAAAAGTGCACCTTTATTTTTACTGACCTCTTTAGTAAAATTTAATATTTCCTTCAACTATGTTTTTAAAAACATTATTTAAAAGGAGTCCATGAGATTCACCAACTACCAAAAGTGTTCATGACCCCAAAAGGTTAAGAACTATTGATCTCATCCAAACTCTTCATTTTGCTTAAGAGGAGATAGAAACCTAGTGAGGAACTTGTCCTAAGTCTCACAGCTCTTATTAGGCTTAGAAGTTTAACTCAGATCCTCTTATTTCAAATTTCGTCCACTATAGTCTACTGGCTTCTCCCATTTGTCAATCATCTGGAAGTTTGGATCTCTCATTTTATGCCTACTAAGATGGCAGGAAAAAACATGGTATGGGTACTCCCATATACACATGTCACATTGGAATTAATAGTTCCATTAGGAGTAAAAAGAAATAATTGTTAATAACTTTAAAATCAAAAGAAATAAAGTGAAGAAATCTTCTTGAGGTTGATTTAAAAAAAACAATTACTTATTTCCCTGTAAAACCTCAGGTTAATAAACTTCTATCTACCAATCCCTTGTCCCTTAGTTATAAATAGCTCAAAGAGACACTTGTGCAAGACCCAAATGGATTGACCCAATTAACTGTCCTAAATGCATGATCATTACATGCCTTTATTTGGTTAGCACCATTTTTATCAGAATCTAGAATTCTATAGTGGAATGGTTTGGTCATTGAGGCAACAGATTATCTGAGCTTTGGGATATATCTTTCAGCATCAAATGGATACACAACCTAATAAGCAAAGTGTGGTTGCTAGATTGGAATTTGGAGAATACAGAGTAATCATGTGCCAACGATCTAAGTGGTACCCCTGGATGGCAATACTATGTATCCAGATATAGTAAAAAATAAGAAAAGGTACTAAAATGTGAGCCAACCCAATGCTTTCAGAAACATGGTAAATCCAAACCTAAGAGCTGAATATTATGGAAGAATTTTAGTAAGGAGTTTTATAATTCTTATAGAACTTAGCATGAGTGCCACTGAAAACTACAAATTGAAATTTCTCAGAATCTCCTTTTTCTTGGCTTTGAAATGAGGACTTTCGTGTAGAATGGATAGGAGTTTTGTTTGGTATTTTTTTTGGAAAATAAGGCTTACTGAAAACAAGCAATGCTGTGCCTCTTCCTAGATATCATTTACACACCACAGAGATGAGTCACTAACTCCTGATCGTCAATGTGGTTAGGCTTGGATTATTGGTGGCCTTTCTAATGATGCCTCGATGCTTTTCCATCCCAACTCAAAGAGGTTCAGGCAGTTAAGCTCTCCAAGTAGTAGAAAACACACACACACACACACACACACACACACACACACACACACACACACAGAGAGAGAGAGAGAGAGAGAGAGAGAGAGAGAGAGAGAACCTCCATTTCTGCTTCTCTTTCTTTTCCCCTTTCTGTCTCATTCACACCAAAAGAAAGATGCTGTACCAGAGGAAAGAAGAATGAAGAAAAAGCTGGAGAGACAGGGAAGAATTCAAAGTAAATTCTGATTGGTCTGTATTCAAATGGTCCCTTCCAGTTCTTAGAATGGAAAAAGGATTTGGAGCTAGGCAGAAACCTAGTCCAAACTTTTCATTTTAAAGAGAGAACAACAGAAACCCAGAGTGGGGAAATGACTGACCAGGAATGTGCAGCTAAAAGTGTCAGTCAGGATTCAAACCCAGGGCTTATGACCTCAGAGGAGGTATGTTTCTTCACTATGTCACAGCTGCTTCATTTGACTACTGTTTTTAGGCTGCTTTGTTGTTTCCAGGGATGCAGCAATACAGGGAGTCCTGAGAAAACCACAAAAAAATTTATTCTAAAACTATAGGCTATTTAAGCTAGAAGAAAGTTTAGAGAGTTTCAAATTCACCTGCCCCTTCATTTTTTACAGTAGAAGAAACAAGCTCAGAAAGGGACAGTATAACTTTTCCATGGCCACCCAGGTCATGAATATCAGAGTCAGCATTAGAACTAGGAGTGTGTTGGAGCCAGCTCAAGCCTGGTTGTGAGAGCTCTTGACAGTCAATTGATAAATTTTCATGGTTAGAATTTACACTGGAAATCAGCAAATGTTACAAACCAGGGCTTGATTCATTGTTTTGGTGATTGTTGAGACTTAAAAGAGTAATGGAGAATATGTTAATAATGTAGATTAAACTTAAAAGTATGTCCTATGTGAATTTTTTTCCCAAGAGAGATCATTTGACCTGACTCAAATCCC
Organism: Macrotis lagotis; assembly: GCF_037893015.1. NCBI lineage: Eukaryota > Metazoa > Chordata > Mammalia > Peramelemorphia > Peramelidae > Macrotis > Macrotis lagotis. The sequence goes on from NC_133666.1 coordinate 49,737,426, forward strand.
TGTCTCCTGAATGTAAGGCCATGGCACTAGACTGCAGCAAGGCAATACTTAGTTTCTCTTGACAGGGTCCAAAGCTGTACTAAGGCTGTATTGGTTCCAACTGTAATGCTCTATCTGCATAGCCCCAATGTTGGAGGCAGAGCTACTTTACATCTAGGGTTCACCTGACACAATTTCCTTATGCTTCGACTAAAAGAAAGTCTAGGGATGAAGATGAACAGAGCCAAAAAGTCCACAGGTGACATGGCTACATAGTAGGTTCTGGTCTTAGGGTCAGGAAGACCTGAGTTCACATCCTTCTATGTGACCTTGGGCAAGTTACTTAACTTTTCTGAATCTTAGCTTTCTCATATGTAAAATGACATTAATACTAGCACCTACTTCATAAGATTGCTATAAGGATTAAATGAGATAACATAAAACTTTTTGCAAACTTGAAAGTGTCATATAATTTTAGCTAATATTAAGATAAAGTAATAATCTTGTAGAGGTATAATCATTATATGTATAGCCAGGAGAAAGTGTGATGAGCAGCAAAAAACAAAAGTTCCAGAATTAATGGGAGGACCTCAGGGTTCTAGTTCTGATTTTGCTATTTTCTAGTGGTACAACCCTGGACCAGTCACTTAATTTCTTCCAGTATTTATTGACTTAATCTGAATATGTATGGAAAATGACTTTCAGACCTTAAAATGGAAAGGCAGCCAGAGAGTCGGCCTTCCAGGCAGGAAAACTTGGATTCAGGTTCATCTATGATCCTGGGCCAGTCACTTAACCAGTTTTCAGAGCAATCAAATCTTTATGACTATTCAAATGCAGATTTTGGGGTCACATGAATAATAAGATGGAGGATTAGGCATTTCTCTGATCTTCATAACCTTTCAGACCTATCCAAAACAAAAGCTAAAGCACCAAAGATAAAGCAGCTTCAATCATCTTTATAATCTAGTTCATGCAGAATCCAAAAGAAGGATTTAAAAAAGAAACGCACCGTGGGAGCAGTTAGGTGGTACAGTGGACAGAGCACTGGCCCTGAAGTCCAGAAGTACTTGAGTTCAAATCCAGCCTCAGACACTTGAAACTTACTAGCTATTGAGCTTAGGCAACTCACTTAATTCCATTGCCCCACAAATCTCCCACCCTCCAAAAAAAAGAAAAAACAATTCCATGAACTATCTCTTACTGATTCTGAACTCACTTACCACCCTCCCCCACTTTCCATGCCACCAGCAGCAAAGTCACATTATCAGACTCCTTAAGACAATAGCCACACCTGTATCCTCATTTCCCCTTCCCTTTCCAGTGTCATGGAGACCTCAATTCCAGGCTACAGAAATTTACCCCGAGAGGGACAAATATCTAGAGAGCGAGAACTAGAGAGTGAGAGAGCGAGAGTGAGAGCGAGAGCGAGAGCGAGAGAGAGAGAGAGGGAGAGAGAGAGAGAGAGAGAGAGAGAGAGAGAGAGAGAGAGAGAGAGAGAGACAGCTATTAGGTGAGAGATTTATACTGGTGAATTATAAATTGCAAAATGGAAGGGGGCTGAGACACTTTGTGATCCAACCCACAAGGAAACCAGAAGCAGAGGGGAGGGAGTCAGAAAGTAGTGATAAGGGAAATAAGAGGGGAAAATAGACTGAAATTAGCAAAGACTTCAGGAGGAAGAAAAATCAAAAACTTTTAACATAAACAGATAAATCAACAAAAAAACCCCAGTAAAAATAGAAGGAACTAGGCCCTAAAGATCTAATAAATGAGTTTAGGCATCTATGAGTAAAAACTACAAAACAAAGGAAAATGATCCAATACCTGATGAGACAGAGGATTTTGTGGAGAACATGGAATCCCAATATACTTCTGAGAATTTAAAAGAAAAATGAGAATTATGAGAACAGAGTTTATGGCCTACAGAGTGAAAATAATGAAAAGAATAGAAAAACTGGAATCTGCAATGCCAAGCCCCACCAAAGAAGCAAAAAAGGGAATAGTAGATTGGGAATGAAATACACAACAAAGACAATAAGTAAAGAATAATCTAGAAGAAAAGAATGAAGAAACCATGACATTAAAAGAAAATATTCTCACTTAAGAAAGTAAAACATACTGACCTCAAAAATAGGCTGTGTGAAGGCAATCAATGGATAATAGGTTTCCCAGAAGAAAACAACAGGACAGAAATACTTAACACCATAATTGAAGAGAACTGCCCAGAAATTCTACATATAGTAAATGAAAAATCAACTGAAGAATTCACAGATCATCTCCAGGGAAAAAAGGCTACAAATCCAAGACACATAGTGATTAATAATTCAATTCAGGAATAACTAATTCTGTAAGCCATCAAGGGAAGGAGTTTAGTATATAAAGAAAAAAGGAAATAAGAATAATACAAGATGGGGTGGCTAGGTGGTACAGTGGATAGAGCACAGGCCCTGGAGTCAGGAGTACCTGAGTTCAAATCTGGCCTCAGACACTTAACCTAGCTGTGTGGCCTTGGGCAAGCCACTTAACCCCATTTGCCTTGCAAAAGCCTAAAAAAAAGAATAATCCAAGAGTATTCTGAACTCACTAGAAAATGTGGGAAGTAATGGAATAATATGTTCTTTTTTTTCTTGGGGATGGATAGTATTCTTTTTTTAAAAAATTTTTATTTATTTAAGGCAATGGGGTTAAGTGACTTGCCCAAGGTCACACAGCTGGGCAATTAATAAGTGTCTGAGATAAGATTTGAACTCAGGTTCTCTTGACTCCAGGGCTGGTGCTCTTATCCATTGTGCCACCTAGCTGCCCCCTAGCATTCTTTATTCTAAATTCTTCAGAACTGTCTTAGGTTTTACAGTGTTGCTGAGCAAAGCTAAGTCATTCATAACTGATCATCCTACAATATTGCTATTGATTAAAATAAGCATTCATACAGTTCGTTTTACATTGCAACAGCTCATGTAAATCTTTCTAGGTTTTTCTGAGAGCATCATGCTTATCATTTCTTTCTTTCTTTCTTTCTTTCTTTCTTTCTTTCTTTCTTTCTTTCTTTCTTTCTTTCTTTCTTTTTTTAGTTTTTTGTAAGGCAATGGGGTTAAGTGGCTTGCCCAAGGCCACACAGCTAGATAATTAAGTGTCTGATGCCAGATTTGAACTCAGGTATTCCTGACTCCTGGGTCGGTGCTTTATACACTATGCCACCCAGCCGCCCTGTGCTCATCATTTCTTATAGAATAATTGAATTCTAACACAATAACAAACCCAACTTGTTCAACCTTTCTCCAACTGATGTATTCCCTGAATTTCCAATTCTTTGTCACAAAAATAGATATGCTATAAATATCCTTGTTTATATAGAGCTTTTTCTATCCCATTTTTCATCTCTTTGAGAATACAGACCTAGAAGTGGCATGGTTAGGTCAAAGAGTATGCATGGTTTTATAGCCCTTTGGGCTTAGTTCCAAATTGCTCTAAAGTATGGTTGAATCATTTCACAACTCCTCCAACAATGCATTAATATCTCATTTTCCTTACATTCTCTCAAACGTTTGCCATTTTCCTTTTTTTGTCTTATTAGTCAATCCAATAGGTCTAACATAGTACCTCAGAATTGTTCTAATTTTCATTTCTCCAATCAATAGTGACTTAGAATTTTTGGCATTGATAACTTTATCCAAAAACTGTTTATTTCTTTTGATTACTTATCTATTGTGGAAATGGCCCTTATTTTTATAAATTTTATTCAGATCTCTATGATTGAGAAATGAAGCCTTTATCAGAGAAACTTGTTTCAACATTTTTAACTCACAATTATTACTGAGAATTGTATTTCCCTTCATCCTATTCCCCTTCACTCCTGTTCATTCTATTCTCTCTCTCTTTTCACCCTGTTCCTCCTCAAAAGTGTTTTGCTTCTGACTACCTCCTCCCACAATCTGACCTCTCCTTTAGCACCCTCTTTCTCCCATCCCCCTTGCACACCTACCTTCCTGTAGGGTAAGAGATTTCTACACCCAATTGAGTATGTATGTTATTCTGTCTCTGAGTCAATTCTGATGTGAGTAAGGCTCACTCAGTGCCCCTCCCTCCACCTTCCCTGTCTTCCACTCCACTGCAAAAGGTTTTTCTTGCCTCCTTTATATGAAATAACCCACCCTATTCTATATGCATCTTTCCCTTTGTCCAAGTAAATTTCTCTCATCTTAGCTCCATCTTTTCCATATTGTTGTTTCATATTCAACTCCCACCTGTGCCCTGTATAATATATATATAAACAGTCCTGCCTAATAAATGAGAAAGTTTGTATGGGTTATCAGTATCATCTTCCTATGCAAAAATAAAAATAGTTCAACATCATTAAGTCCCTTATGATTTCCTTTTCCTATTTAACTTTTTATTCTTCACTTGATTCGCATATCTGAAGATCAAATTTTCTGTTCAGCTGTAGTCTTTTCATCAGGAAAGTTTGAAAGTCCTTTATTTCACTGAATGTCCATCTTTTCACTGAAAGAGTACCCTCAGTTTTTCTGGGTAGTTGATTCTTGGTTGTAATCCAAGTTTCTTTGTCTTCTGGAACATCATATTTTAAACCCAATGCTCCTTTAATATAGAAGCTGTTAAGTCTTCCACCATATTTAAATTATTTCTGGCTGCTTGCAATATTTTCTTTTTGACTTGGGAGCTCTGAAATTTGGCTCTAATATTCCTGGCAATTTACATTTTGAGATGTCTTTCAGGAGGTGATTGAGGGATTTTTTCAATTTCTATTTTACCATCTGCTTTTAGAATATTAGGGTAATTTATTTTTTTGAAAATTTCTTGACAGATGATGACTATAGTCTTTTTTTAAATGTCCTTTAGGGTAGTCCAATAATTTTTAAATTATCTCTTCTGTATCTATTTTCCAGGTCAGTTGTCTTTCCAATGAGTTATTTCACATTTTTTTCTAGTTTTTCAATCTTTTGGTTTTGTGTTATTGTTTCTTGGCTTCCCACAAAGTTATCAACTTCCTTTGTTTAATTCTATATTCTAAGAAGTTATTTCCTTCATTGAGCTTTTGTGCCTCCTTTTTCTGTCATATAAGGTTTTCTTTTCCTCATTGAGTTTTTGTACTTCTTTTTCCATTTGGCCTAATCTGGTTTTTAAGATTTTATTTTCTTCAGTGTATTTTGTGTGTGTGGGGGGGGCAGCTAGGTGGCACATTGGAAGAGCACTGGCCCTGGAGTCAGGAGGACCTGTGTTCAAATGTGACCTCAGACACGCAAAAAAATTGCCTAGCTGTGTGACTTTGGCCAAGTCACTTAACCTCACTTTCATACAAAAAAACAAAAAAAATTATTTTTGTGCCTTCTTTACCAAGATGCTGCCTTGTTTTTCATGATTTTCCCACATCATTTTCATTTTTCTTTTCCAATTTTCCTTTACCTTTGTTACTTGATTTTCAAAATCATGTTTGATTTCTATCATGGCCTGAGACCAGCTCATATTTTTCTTGGAGGCTTTGATTGTAGAAGTTTAGACTTTGTTATCTTCTGTATGTATGTTTTGATCTTTCCTATTATCACAGAAACTTTCTACGGTTAGATTTTTTTGTTTCTCATTTTTCCAGCCTGTGATTTGCTTTTAATTCTTTGTTAAAGTAGGGCTCTGCTTCCAGGGAGTGTGTGTGTGTGGGGTGTCACACTGTCCCAACCTTTTGGGCTTTTTTGCAGCTGTTTTCAGAGATGCTTCTAGGTATCTGCAAGTTTTCAGTTTTTCCAAGGTGGCACAATCTAAGGAGAGATTTTGCCAACTCCCCTGGCCTGTGCTCTAGTGTGACCACAAATTGTCTTTTCTGTCCTGGAACTGTGAAGGGTGTCTCTGCTCCACTGAGGCAACAAGCTTTGCTGTGCTCCTTCTCCTCTTTCTGGACTGGAACCCAGGTCTGAATATGGGCAAAGGAAAGAAGAAAGAAAACTGCCTCAGTGATATCAAAGAGTCTCCTGTAAGGTCTTTCTGATCCCCTTACCATCCTGGGCTGAGAGCCCCTGAAGCAGCTGCTGCCTCCCCTAATTTAATGGCTTCCAAAGACTGCCCCTCCCGCAAGGGGCCTGGTGTGCTCTGTAGAGGCCTGCCCTGGACGGGGCTCCTCTCCTCCCAGTGCAGCAGGGCTTTCCCAGTGACTCTCAGACGAGTCCTCGGAGGTGTTCGGGTGGAGAGGCCTGCATGGCCTCCCCACTGCCTCAGGCCTCCTGCGGCCTGCTGGGGAAGAGGGGACTATCTGGGCCGAGGGAGGCCAGCTGTGCTTTCCAACTATCTGAGCCTGCAACTGGGGCAGGGGCATCTGCGGCTGTGTGGCCTGCGCAGCCTGGGCTTCCCTGCGGCTCCTCTCTCACCCCAGGGCCTGCAACTTCTCCGCGCCCTCCCCCACATTTTCTAAATTGTCTTGTTTCCCTCCTTCTTTTTGTGGGTTCTGCCGCGCAGGAATTTGATGAAATCCATTATTGGAAGGGGTTTGGGGGAAAACTGGGTGGGGTGATGTTGTCCCCGCCTTTCCAGGCTGCACCCCAGAATAATTTGTTCTCTAGAGCAGTGGTGCTGAGGAGGCAGCCCAGAGGCCCCAAGCCCACCCCCACCCAGCAAATCTGAGCTTCAAGATGGACGTTGGACAAACAAAATGGACCTGAAGACATGGCATGCTTCTCGAGCCACCCAAACAGTAGAAATGCTAGTGGAGGACAAGGGCAGCACCAGCAAGAAAACACCCAGTAAGAGACTCCTTTCTAAATGCACACATGGATGCCGGGCTGAAGGTGGAAATCTGGTGGAGCTCGTAGTGAACAAGTGGGCAGGAACACCTGGAGTTCAATCTGCTTTTTCTTTCTTGGTTTTGTGAAACTATCCATTACACTGTGGAAGGAAGAGGTGTGGGGAAGTAGGAGAACAGAGAGGGCCAGAAGCTGGGATTATTGAAGAAGAGAAATCAGCTGTGAAGGAGATGGGGCCCATATCCTGAATATGACTTGAGGGATGGGGTGCTTGAAAAGTCTGCCCATCCTTCATCAGGAGGGGATATGTTGGGCCACTTAAGGGCAACTGACACCTGGGGGACAGCGAGAGCATGAACCCAGGGAGGAACTTTTTTTTTTTTTGCAAGGCAATTGGATTAAGTCATTTGCCCAAGGTCAAACTAGGTGATTATTATGGATTTGAACTGACTCCAGGGTCAGTGCTGTATTCACTGCTGTCCCTTCAGGGAGGGGCTTTTGAGGCAAATGTGGGGGGAAAGTTAACCAGATTAGTGGTGAGCTGTATAACCAGGGAAGAAGAGGGACCCTCCCATGACAGTCTCCTCTCTGATGTCTGCAGTGGTTGACTTTGTTCTGAAAGAGAGGCTCCATGGAAAGGGGTAATCCAGCAGGCAGGCTCTATAAGGCAGAGGCTGATGATGATGATGATGTTTGTCCTTCATTCTCAAAGAAGATCATGATATCAGGCAAGTGATGCCATGACAAGCACATGAATTATATTTGAGTGAGGGTGTGTTGGGCTAAATCACCAGCCTCAGTTTCCCCTCCAGAGCTATCTGGGCCCAGTGACCAGATAGGAGCCAGGACAGCTAGAGATGGTCCTGGGTGCAAGGCAATCCAAGTTAAGTGACTCACCCAAGGTCTCACTAGTGTCAAGTGTCTGAGACTGGATTTGAACTCCCATCCTCCTGACTCTTCAGGCCAGTGCTCTATCCACAGGACCACTTAGCTACCCCAGGCAATTGAAGAAACTGCCTAGAGGGGAGAGCCTTGGAATGAATATGTTGGACCTTTGATTATATGTGGAAAACAGGGAAAAGAGAGAGACCGAATAATTATGGGGGTGGGTCATAAATCAGAAAATGAAAGTCTAGAATAGACAGAAAGAACAGATAGAGAATGAAGAGAATGATAGAAATCCTTTTTGGAAAGCAATATAAAAATAAAATAAAAAAACAACTAATGAATAGTCCTAGTTGAAAGGGAGGAGAATAAGATAGGGGAATCTATTTGACTAAAGGGGAAAAAGGGAGAGGAGAAGAATTATATAACTAGAAATAGGCAATGGATTAAAAATGTTGAGCTTAGGGGTCTCACACCTTGGGATAAGAAGGGACCTGTATGTAGCTTGCCATCAAAAGATACCTGGCCCAAGGTTTAGGACCACTCCCCAAACAAAACCCCAAAGGGAAAGGGGTAAAAAAAATAAGAGATCAGAAGTGAAGGGAAGAGAGTAACTTTAAAAAAAGTTTAAAGTAAAGTAACTTAAGGAGCATGACACTGTGTTTACAGAAGGGAAAACTCATAACTTCAAAAAATATTAGAAAAAAATTAGATAAAGGAAGAAAATCCTAATTCTTTTAACCTAAATTTTGAATGAATTAAACAATCCAATAAAATGAAAGGGTGACACATTGGATAAGAAAATAAAACCTTGCAATCTGTTGCTTGTAAAAAACACATTTAAAAGACAAAGGTATGCATAAACTAATTCCACAATTGCAAGCAATATAAAAAGGCAGAAATAGTTAATACATCCTTTGTAGACTATAATGTGATAGATAGAAATAAATTCAGAGACCTCAAAAAAGCTACTGATCCAAATGAAGACTTACCAATGAAATCCTAAATAATGAGTGGATCAAAAGCAAATCACACAGAATCAATAACTATGTAAAAAATTATAATGATGAAACAACATACCATTTCAAGGGTATAGCTAAGGCAATCCCTAGAGGGGGAAGTCATATCTTTTCAAACATGCATGAACAAAAAAGAAGAGAAGATTAATAAAGCAAATGTGCATTTGAGAAATAGAAATTCAACAAATGAACACTATCCTTTCATATTCAACTCCTACCTCTGCCCTCTCTATATATACTTCTGCCTAATAAATGAGAAAGTTTATATGAATTATCAGTATTATAGTTACCTTACATAAAATATCTGGCTGAATGCTTTCTTTTCTCAGTTGCTGAGAATAATTTGGGCAGCATGGGTATTAGTTGCTCTTTAAAAATTTGATAGAGAAAGAATTACAGAGTCTGAATGGAGATAGAAGCATATATTATTTTCCACTTTTTATTTTTTTATTTTTTTGTGTGTTATGTTCCATTTCTTCTTTCTCTTCTTTCACAGCATGATTAATGTTGAAATTATGTTTAACATTGTTACAGAGAATTATAAATATAGCTTTAATGCTGTTAAAATCTTGTTAATTGTGAAGGGCTGTTTGCTCCAGAGATGTAAACTGGCCCCCTGCTGATTATATCCTGTCTCCCCTTGACTCTGTTGTTTTGTATCTTGTCCCCCGTTGTTTTCTCCTCCACTTAACCTTGGTATAACGCTGGCATGCTGGGAAATGACATGTTGAGCTTAGGGGTCATACACCTTGGGATAAGAAGGGACCTGTATGTAGCTTGCTATCAAAAGATACCTGGCCCAAGGTGTAGGACCACTCCCCAAGCGCCACCCCTTGCCCAACCTACCACGGAAGAGTATTTAGCAAGAAGCACCACCCCTTCTGATCGTCTTGATTCTGTCTTCTGATCCTGCAGGATATCTTTATGTCTTCCTCCCTAGGTCATGTGTTCCCATGCTAGGCCCCGATGGTTCACCATGGACCGCCATGCCATGTGGCCAGGGCTCGCTCTCTTTCCCTCTTTCTTTTCTCTCTCACTCTCACTTGAAACTTCACCTAGCCTATTCTTAAAGTGGTCACTGCTTTTCTAGGAGTTTTAACCTGTATATTTTTAATAATTTGCTATAATAAAATCCTGAGCAATTTTAACATCCCAGAGAGCATACAAATTCTTTTGCTTTTCAGTAGCCCCCCTATGCTTATTTGGTGACCCTTAAAATTCTATCTGTAACAACATAATTGCTCATGTATAACCAATGCAGATTGCTTGCTGTTTTGAGGGAGGCAGGGAGGAAGCAAGGGAAGGACAAAAAAATATAACTCAAAATCTTATTAAAAATTATAAAATATAATTATAATCTTATAAAATAATAAATAACATACATTTATATAATCTAATATATAATAATATATATTTATATATTATTATATTTATATTTATATATATTTAAAGTAATCTTATAAAAATAACAAATTATAAAATATAATTTTATAAAATTGTAGAATAAATTTATAAAAATTTAAAAACACCTTTTTTTACTTATAATTGGAAAGAAACAAAATTCTATTTACTAAAATAAATTATTTTAAAGTTTGATAGAGTTCTCATCTGAATCCATCAGGAAGGATGAGGGTTTTCCCCCCCTTTTTTAGTTCTCTTTATTTTCCCTGGGGGGGGCGGGTATTGACTAAGTACAGATGATAGACTGGGCTCTGATGAACTTACCAGTTACCAGAATGTGGTACATTTTTCAGTAGTCACAGAATCATAGAGCTGAAAGTAAACCTAGAGGTCATCAAGTCAAATCCCCTTGTTTTATAGAGGAGGATACTGAGACTCAAAGAGGTGAATTTTCTTTCCCAAGGTCACACATAGAATCATTTATCTAGACCTGGGAAGGTACCTCAGAGTTTACCTCCTTCCCCCATTTTATAGATGAGAAATCTGGCACAAAGGGTGCTTTAGTGACAATCCCATGGTCACTAACCGGTAAGTACTAGAAGAAAAAAGAAGAAAGGAAGGAACGCAGGAGGGAGGGAAGGAGGAAAGATGAAAATCATTTATTCAGCATGAACTCTGTGCCAAACCCTGAACTAAGTGGGAGGGATAAAAATATAAGCCTTAAAAAAAGACAAGCCGTCCCCTCAAGGGGTTTACATTCTAAGAGGTGAAGATAGTACACAAAAGGAAACTGAAAGAGAGGTAGGGAAATGAAGGCACCTGGAGCCAAAGCATAGTTTAGAAATCCTAAAAGTCAGTAACAAGGTCGGGAGAAAAATGAAGGGTAACTGTCCTAGACCCCTCAACAAAATAAAAGCCCAAGGAGGAACTCACCAGTGAAAGAAAAATATGGGCCTTGCAGAAGGCTATTGCAGAGTAAGAAGATGTCAATTAATAGATATTCCAGGGTGAGGAGACCCAAAGCACTGAAGGAAGTTCTGGCATTTGAAAGCAGCTGAGGCATAAGTCTGAAGTCTGGAAAGTCATAAACAGGACTAGGAGGGGAATGAGTCAGAATTTATAGCCATGTTGTTGCTAACTCCAAGGCCAATGCTTCTTCCCCTGAACGATACTCACTGCCCCTCTAGGAAGATATTGTAATATTTTAGAGAGTCATTTGAAGAGTAATCAAAGCCCTGGACTGATATAATGGTTCACATATCTATTGTTTTTGTTGTTCTTCATTTTCAAGGAGGACCAGTGACATCATGGGGTGATGGCTTGACTTGTTCATGAATTGGATTAAAATGAGGCCAAATTGCACAGTCATCAGCTTCACTCTCTAAGAGTCATCAGAGTCCAGTGGCAGGACAAAACATCAGGACTAGTGATGGCCCAGGATGTGATGGATGACCTTGGCATCTTCCATGTCTTACCAAGCTCTAAGTACTCTACAGCACTTGCTTCAGTCACCTTCATAGATGTTGGAACAAACTGTTCTCATTCACCCTTTCTGCTGAAGGGGTGAATGCCACTAAGGACCTCACTGCATAAGAACTCCAAGAGGTAAGAAGTATTTATTAAGTGCCAACTGTGTGCCTGACCCTGTACTAAACTTTTTGCAAATATTATCTCATTTGATCCTTACTACAACCATGCAAAGTGGCTGCAATTATTATCTTCATTTTACAAATGAGAAAACTGAGGCAGAAGTGAACTGACTTGCTTGGAATTACAAAACTAGTAAGTGTCTGAGGCCAAATTTGAACAAGTCTTGCTGACTCCAGATCCAGCGCTCTACCCACTGTACCACCTAGCTGCCCTTCAGATGGGCAGCACAAAGATCATTATCCATATTTGACATGTGAGGAAACTGAAACTCAGAGTCTTTAAGTTACCTGCCCATGATCACACAGCAGGAGTTAAGATTTGAATCAAACCTCTCCTTATTCCAAGTCTAAAGACAACCTTTTCCAAGATCAGTAATTTTCTATACATGCAAAGGTAGTTTTCAACATTCATCCTTTTGCAAGCTTTTGAGTTCCACATTTTTCTACCATCCTCCCTTCCATCCTCCCTCCCTTAGCAGCAAGAAATCCATTAAAAGTTGCACATTATACCATCATATTTAATATACTTCCACATTAGTCATGTTGTAAAAGAAGAATTAGAGCTAAGGTGAAAAAAACATGAGAAAGAAATAAAAAACATAAAAGAAGTTTCAAAAAAGTGAAAACTATATTTTACTCTGCATTCAGACTCCCAAGTTTTTCCTCTGGATGTGAATGACTTTTTCCATAACGGGTCTCTCAGCATTGTGCTTGATCATTGAACTGCTGAGAGTAGCTGCATCCATCATAGTTGATCCATCTCACATTGTTGCCATTAATGTGTACGTTTTCCTTGTTCTGCTCATTTCACTTAACATCAGTTTATGTAAGTCTTTCCAGGCTTTTCTAAAGTCTGTTCATTCATGATTTCTTATAGAACATTCATATACTATAACTTGTCAACCATTTCCCAATAGATGAATAGACCCTCAATTTCCAATTCTTTGCCATTACAAAAAAGCACTGTGATAAACATTTTTGCACATGTGGGTCTTTTTCTCTTTTTTAATGCTCTCTTTGGGATACAGACCTAGTAGTGGTATTGCTAGATCAAAGGATATGCACATTTTTATTGCCCTTTGGGCATAATTCCAAATTGCTCTCCAGAAAGATTGGATCAGTTCACAACTCCACCAACAGTGCACTAGTGTTCCAGTTTTCCCACATCCTCTCCAATTGGTCATTTTCACCAATCTGATAGGTATGAAGTAGTACCTCAGAGTTGTTTTAATTTTCATTTCTCTAATCAATAATGATTGGGAGAATTTTTTCATATGATTATAGATAACTTTACTTTCTTCATCTGAAAGCTGCTTGTTCAAATTCTTTGACTATCATTTGGAGAATAATTTGTATTGTTATAAATTTGACTCAATTCTATATATTTTAGAAATGAATTTGTTATCAAGAAACACTAGTTGTGAAAATTGTTTGCTAGTGTTCCTTCTAATCTTGATTGCCTTGGCTTTATTTGTGCAAAATCTTTTAAATTTAATGGATTCAAAATTATCTGTTTTGCAATTTAAGATGTTCTCTATCCTTTGTTTGGTCATAAACTGCGTCCTTGTCCATAGATCTGGCTTATGGTATCACTCTTTATGTCTAAATCCTATATCCATTTAGACTTTATCTTGGTATTGGGTATGAGATGTTGGGCTATACCTAGTTTCTGTCATACTATTTTCTAGTTTCCCAGCAGTTTTAGTCAGAAAATGAGTTCTTATTTCAGAAGCTGGAGTCTTTGAATTTATCAAACAATAAATTACCATAGTCATTTACTACTGTTTCTTTTGAACCTAATCTATTCCACTGATCTACTTCTCTATTTCTCAGCTAGTACCAGACAGTTTTGATGACTGCCATTTCATAATATTGTTTCAGATCTGGTACCATTAGACCACTTCCCTTTGCATTTTTTTTCATTAATTCCCTTGATATTCTTGGCCTTTTGTTCTTTTGTTACTATTTTTCCTAACTGTAAAATAATTTTTGGTAGTTTGATTCATATGGCGCTGAATAAATAATTTAATTTAGGTAGAATTGTCATTTTTATTAGGTTAGCTTGATCTACCCATAAACAACTGACATTCTTAATAATTTTAGACATGATTTTATTGGTGTGAAAAGTGTTTTGTAATTGTGTTCATATAGTTTCTGGATTTGTCTTGGGAGATAAGTTCCCAATGATTTCATGTTGTCTGCAGTTACTTTAAGTGGATTTCCTCTTTCTATCCTTTGCTGTTGGATTTTGTTGGGGATATATAGAAATGCTGATGATTTGTGTAAGTTTATTTTATATTCTGCTGCTCTGCTAAAGTTGCTAATTGTTTCAAATAGTTTTTAGTTGATTTTCTAGGGTTCTCTAAGCATATATTATTATATCATCAACAAAGACTGAGAGTCACATTTCCTCGTGGCCTATTCTAATTCCTTCAATTTGTTTTTTGTTTGTTTGTTTGTGTTTTTGTGTTTTAGGTTTTTGCAAGGCAAACAGGGTTAAGTGGCTTGCCCAAGACCACACAGCTAGGTCATTATTAAGTGTCTGGGACGGGATTTGAACCCAGGTACTCCTGACTCCAGGGCCGGTGCTTTACCTACTACGACACCTAGCCACCCCTTGTTTTTCTTTTATTGATAAAGCTAGCATTTCTAATACAATATTAAAAAATAATGGTGATAATAGGCATCCTTGTTTCATCCCTAATCTTACTGGGAATGCTTCTAGCTTATTTCCATTACATATAATGTTTGCTGATGGTTTTAGATAGATACTGCTTATCATTTTAAGAAAACTCCATTTATATTCCTATGCTATCTAGTGTTTTTAATAGGAACGGATGCTGTGTTTCATCAAAGGCTTTTTTAGCATCTCCTGAGGTAATCAGATGATTTCTCTCAGTTGTGTTTTTGAAATGGTCAATTATATCAGTTATTTTCCTAATCTAGAACCATCCCTGCCTACCTAGTATAAATCCTACCTGATCATAGGGTAGTATACTAGTATACGATGCAATTTGTATGGCATTTTGCCTACATGCTCTCCAGCCCTCTTGAACCTTTGAACTCTGGGGACCTGCTCCTTTGGAGGTCATGTCATGGACTAAAGTCCCGCAGTCTCAACAGGATCACAGAGGCAGGCAATACTCTAGAGGTTCTGGAAGCCAACTCTTTCATTTTACAGAGGACAAAGCCGAGACCTAGAAGAGTAAAGTGACTAACCCAAAGATAAAGGAATCGTTTACTCTATGGCTAGATGACCTCCTAGCCTCAGTTTCTTCATCTGTAAAACTGAAATAGTAACAGCGCCGACCTCCCAGATGTATTCTGAAGTTCAAATGAGATCAAAGTTATGCGGCACTGTACAAATGACAAAG
The DNA here is from genome assembly GCF_037893015.1 of Macrotis lagotis. Classification (NCBI taxonomy): domain Eukaryota; kingdom Metazoa; phylum Chordata; class Mammalia; order Peramelemorphia; family Peramelidae; genus Macrotis; species Macrotis lagotis. Next base: position 49,752,479 of record NC_133666.1, read on the forward strand.
TGATTCATAAAAACTAGGCATTATTATTATTATTAGAGAGAGGAGTGACTTGCCTGAAATCATATTGGTTACTTCTTGTCCTTTGTTATCAAAGTAGATCAAAATGACATCACTATATTAGAGACAAGTTATAGTGTGTCCAACTGTAGTTAATCAGATAATATGATCTCAGAATGCTCCACCATAGGTCAGGCACTAATAGTTCATGTGAACTCCTGGGATGCTTACTTTAAACTTACATATGTCATGTTTCCTCTGCACTGCTTCTATTCTGCCTTCTGCAAAGAGCATAGCACCCTTTCTGATGAGGGCACACCATGCTGAGCGGTCCTGTGCCAATGTCTCCCATTCTGCACAGTCAATTCTAAAGTTCTTAAGAAAGACCTTCAGGGTATCGCATTCTTACTTCTTCTGACCCCTCTGTGAGCACTTGTCCTGTGGGAGTTCTCCGTAAAATAGCCTCTTTGGCAAGCATACTTCTGGCATTCTAACAACGTGCTCAACCCGTCCAAGGTGCACTCTCTGAAATCATGTTGGAATACTTGGCAGTCTAACTTGAAAAAGGACCTCAGGGTCCTTTTTCTGGTATCTTTTTCTGCCAGATGATTTTCAGAACCTTCCTAAGACAAGTCAAATAGAAGCAATTCAGTTTCCTGACATGGTGCTGGTAGACTGTCCAGGTTTTCACAGGCATAGAGCAATGGATGTCAACTCAGTGGCTCTGTAGACCTTCAGTTTGGTAGTCAGTCTAATACCTCTTCTCTCTCATACTTTCTTTTGGAGCCTCCCAAATACTGAGCTAGCTCTGGCAATGTGTGTGTCAACCTCATTGTCAATGTGTACCTCCTTGGAAAGGACACTGCCAAGGTAAGTGAACTTGTCTGCAGGACTCAAAACTTCTCCATTTGCTGTAACCGATGGTTCCCCATATGGATGATGTGGTGCTAGCTGATGGAGCACCTGGGTTTTCTTGGTGTTCATTGTTAGACCAAAATGAGCACAAGCAGTAGAGAATCAATCTATCCTTTGTTGCATCTCAGCTTCAGAGGTTGCATTGAGGCACAATCATCTGCAAACAGAAGATCATGCACCAACACACCTTCCACTTTGGTCTTGGCTTGTGGTCTTTTTTTTTTTTTTTTGGTTTTCACAAGGCAATGGGGTTAAGTGACTGGCCCAGGGTCACACAGCTAAGTAACTATTATGTGTCTGAGGCTGCATTTGAACTCAGGTACTCCTGCTCTAATCACTGCACCATCTAGCTGCCCCTATAGCCATTTCAAGTTGAACAATTTGAAGAATTTGCCATCAGTGCAGTATTTAACCTTCAGGCTGTGTTCATCCCCATTGAAGGCATTTGATAACAAGGCTGAAAACATCATGCTAAAAAACATGGGAGCTAGGACACATCCTTGTTTCACTCCATTGGTGATCAAGAAATCTCGAGAGCACCATCCAGTATCCAGAACCTGGGCATCATGCCGTTAGGAGATTGATGTACAATACTAATGAACTTCTTTGGGCAACCAAATTTTGACATAATTTTCCATAAACTCTGATGACTGATAGTATCAAAGGCCTTGGTCAGATCTACAAATGTATACAGATCTCTGTTCTGTTCCTGGTGCTATTGAGCAGCAAATACCAAATTGCCTGTTACGAAGCCACACTGGCTCTCAGGAAGGTGATTATCTTTCAGATGGAGGATTAGTCTATTGAGGGGAACTCTGGCAAGAATCCTACCAACAATGACTAAAAGAGAAACACCTCTGATTGTCACAGGACAATCTATTCCCTTTACCTTTATAGAGATGGACGATGGAGGCATCCTTGAATTCTTGGGGAATAACCTCTTCAAACCATATAACCTGGAAAATTTCAGCCAGCTTTTGTATGAGCCATGGACCCCCACTTTGTAAATCTCAGCTGGAATAGAATCAGTACCAGGTGCTTTGCCACTTGAAAGAAGCCTAAGGGCATCCAAAACCTCCTCTTCAGTTGGAACTTCAGCTAGGGATTGATTGACTTCAACTAGAGAAGAAATAGTAAATAATTAGAAAACTAATATTCAAACTCAGGTCTTCTGAATTCAAATCCAATTCTCTTTTCACTAATCTCCTTGGGATAGGACTAGACCAAAGCACAGCATTATTGTTATTATTATTAATAATAAAAACCATACTAGTTTGTATTTATATAAAATGTATTTATTTAAATTTAATTTGTTTAAATTTATATAAAATACAAACTAGTTTATTATTATTATCATCATCATCATCATCATTATTATTAGGCTAACAAAGCATTTTAAATATACTATCCCACTGATCTTTATAACAACTCTGTGTGGTAGGTTCTATTATTAGCCTTATTTTATAGATGATGAAATTGAGGCCCATAGAAGTTAGGCCATTTAGCCAAGGTCACTTAGCTAGGAATTCTCCAACACAAGTCTTCCTGATTCCAAGTCCAGTACTCTATATATTAAGATGACTCTATCTAACAGTCTGGAAAAAGTCCTACATCCTTTCTTTTCCTTCCTCCCTTCCCCCCAACTGAGTGACAGTCACAATTGCTTCCTCCCCTACCACAGGGAAAACTGAAAAACAAAATAAAATGAAACACAACCATTTACCAACAGTGCAAGAGATCTCAAGGGTCACTAAGGCAGTTCTTTGGGTAAGTTCCATTCTTATCAGGAGAGGTGTAGTCAAGGAGGAAACTGAGGTTTCCTCTTTATAACTAGACCAAAGGCTGAAAAAACGTCAGCAGGTCCCATTTGTAGCCTAGCACAAGACTAAAGTTTTCTTTGGAAAAGTTCATAGTTTGTCTTCCAGCCTTCAGGTGTATCCTGTTTTATACTGGAAACCTCACAATGACCTAAAAATTGACTGCAGTTCACTGTGAAGGATTTAGCCAGGGTGGTCACAATGGAGGAATAATAAGATTGGAGATAGACAGAGTTGATTTCAGTTAAGTGCTAAATGAGCTAATAGTCATACAAATGATGGATATCAGTGAATCAATCAACATACATTGTGGGCACTTTATGCCTAGAACTGTCTCCTTACTGTGGAGGAGAACTGAAATTTATTCTTAGATGAAAGTGTAGATAGTCACAGAATGTTGGAGTTAATCAGGATCCCAGAGACCATTCAGTCCAGCAGTATCTGGCACATAGTAAGTGCTTGCTGATTGATTGCAATCTAGACATTCCTTCTACAACATTCCCAATGAATGTCTTGAAGTCTTGAAAACTTCCAAGGAGAAGGGACCCATTGGCCCTGATTCAGCTCATCTTATATGGGTAGTGCTAATGATTAGGATCTTTTAGAAATATCAGGTCTAAAACTTGAACCCATTACTCTTGGGTCTCCTTTGGGGTCAAACTGAACAAGGCTTATCTCTCTTTCCCATACTTGAAAGAAAATCTCATGTTGATTCCTCTCTACTCCCCTCTCTGCACCCCAAGCCTTCTCTTCAAGGCTAAGCATGTCCAATTCCTTTGTCCAATCCTCATGTGGTCTTTTAAATATTGTTGGGTCCTGGGCCCCTTTGGCAATCTGGTGAAGCTATTAGATTCATTCCCAGACTCAGACAGAGTGTATGATTCAGTTTCAAAAGAAATGCTCAATTTCAGTTAAAGGTGAGTGAAAAATAAAGTCATTTGTTCTTTCCATCCTAATTCATAGACCACTTGGAGGTCCATTGATTCCATATTAAGAACTTCTGTCATGTGGCATGGACTTTTGGATGATCACCATTCTAACTGCTCTTCTCTGGACATTCCCCTGATCATCATTGTTGTCGTTCAGTTGTTTTGCAGTCTTGTCACCTTTATGACCCCCTTTGGAGTTTTCTCGTCTTAGTGCTTTGCCATTTTCTTCTCCAGCTCATTTTACAGGTGATGAAACTGAGGCAAACAGAGTGAAGTGACTTGCCTAGGGTCACATAGCTAATAAGTGTCTGAAACCACATTTGAACTGAGGAATATGAGTCTTTTCTGACTCCAAACCCAGCATTCTATCCACTGTTCCACTTCAGCTAATCAGTGTCCTTCCTAATTTGCGGTACCCACAGATTAGGGTAGCCAACCCTCCTGCTCTGGTCTCATAATGATTGAGGCCAGGAACAATTGTCATGCTTGGCTTGATATCTCCAGAACCTAGCACAATTCTTGAAACCAGTTAGAAAAGAGATTGGAACCAGACTGCGGAGTTTGAAATGCCAAATTGAGACTTTTGGGCACTGTCCTGGAAGCCATTGTCTTCAACCTCGAGGGAGCGACTTTTGGGTGGAGGCAATACTGAACCATAGATCCCTGGAACATCCAAGAGAAGACTTAACTGGAGGCCCTGCCCACCCACCTGCCAGCCAGTGCTGGGAGCTCAAGGTGGAAAGCAAAGCCAGGAAGAATGCATTGGGGAGGAAAAGAACAGGCAACTGCTGTGGGCCCCTCGGCAGGTCCCCTCTGTGTGAACTGTCTTATTACTGTCAGTGATTGGATTGCACCTGTTCAAATCCTCAGATCCCTACCACCCCAAAGATGAGATGAGTTTAAACTGCCTTCTAACCCTCAAAATGAAAGCAAGCCTCCTCCTCCAAGCCAGGTCTACTTGACTCATTCACTCATTCTCATGAGAGAAGGAATTTTCTGTAAGCAGGAGGTTGGATCATACATTCGGCTAGAATTCACTTTCAGTCAATCATTGCACAACATCAGCACCTACGACAAAATGTTTGTGGAATGCCTTTGATCTTGCTGGGTCTCATACTTCTTGTTAAGGAGGATGCAACAATGTGTGTTAACAACCTCACTGTGGAGACCACACATACACATACACACATGTAAAGACAGACACACACACCACAAACACACACGCACACACACACACACACACACACACATTTATTTCTGCAAGTAGTATCATTCAGTCAGTGCTCTCAGTTTGGAGTCAGCCTTTCCTCACTTACCACACCCAATCAGTCATCTTCTCCTCTGATGCAATGTCTCTTATAATGATGATAGCGGCTTACTTATCTATCTTATGTTTTGCACAGCAGTGAAGAAGTCTTTTTTTTTTTTGGTGGAATACAATGTTAATATGGGTCAATAGCCAAGAAAGCTAATTGCAGCCTGGGTGGCCTTAAGAACAAACAACAGAGTCTAAGACCAGGGGATAGGCCAAGAGAACCGCTGTTCTCTAGTCGACCCTGGCCACATCCAGAGTATAATGTTCAGTTCCAGAAGCCACCACTTCAGAAGGACATTGTTAAGCTGGGGTATACCCAGAAGAGGGCAACAGAGAGAGAAGGACATTATGATTCTACCATGTGAAGGAAGACTGGTTGAGGGAACTGGGAAAAGATAAGACCTATGGGGTAGGGGGAACCAAATAACTGTCTTCAAGTACTTTGCGTTGTCAAATGAAAGAGGGATTGGATTTGTTCTTTTTGACCTTAGGGGGCAGAATTTAGAATAATGGTTGAGAATTGCAGAGAGGAAGATTGAGGCTTAATTTAAGAGGGGAAAACCCTCTCAACTTTCTTACTGAACCTGTGGGAAAGCAGAATTGACTTGCTTGGGGATTTAAGCTTGTTGAAAAGGATATTCTAGAGAAGGCAATGGTATATCAACTGCCTCTCTTGGCCCTTCACTCTGTAATAAGTAATAACAACCACTCCTTCCATTTCTCCTTTCATATTCATTACACCACGTGAGGCAAGACATGCAGCAGTGAGCAATATCCTCCCATTTCTATGACTCAGAGAGTTTAAGTGACTTGCTCAGTATCACATGACTAGTGTCTGAGGCTGAATGTGAATTCAAATCTTGCTATTCCCAAGTAGTACTTTTAGCTGCCTAGCTAGTTAGGTTCAAAAGTAAGAATGTAAACTTGGGTTCAGAGTGTCCAAGTCTAGCATTCTTTCTTTTCTTTTGTACTATTGTTGAATTTCCTTTTTAAAAAAAAAATTTATTGTTTCCCTTTGCTTTTTTTCCTTAAAGTCATTTCCCCTTAACACCGCCCCCACCCCCCATCACTGCCAACCCCTAAATTGAGCCTTTCCTTGTAACAGTGAAAAACATTTAGACACAGAGTGGTCTGATAGCTTCTGCTACATCCCATGGTCCCCCCACATGCCTTCTTGAGAGAAAGAAGGGCCATTTCACTATCACTTCTCTGGGACTGAGACCATTGCTATTAACCATTGTCAGTTAGTATTACTTGTGTTTACGTTCTTACCCTCCTGCATAGCAGCCTGTTGCCCATCTATTTGTTGAGACCATATTGTAGATAGGGAATTGCACTTGCCCAGCTTAGATGTTTTAAAGATGTTTTAGAATTGTTATCATGGTAAAAGATATCTTTAGAATGATCAACCTCTACAGGAAGTGTATTCTGCGAGCAGCAAATGAGGATGAAGTTGGCATCCGCATTGACAGACTCATTAAAAAGGGCACTGAATCTCAAACAGAATAAGGAAATTATATTAGAATAAAACCAACCCAAACTGTTTTACATACTCACTGTTCTCCTGGTTCTATTTATTTTGTTCTTCTTGAGTTCAGACACATCCTCCCACATTTCTCTGTTTTTTAATAGTTGTCATTTCTTACAGCACAATGATACTTTTTATATTCATAAACCACAACTTGATTCACCATTCCCCCATTCAATGGGCGTTCACTGACATTTCCTTATTTTGCTACCACAAGAGTGCTGTTATAACTATTTGAGGATATGTGGAACTTTTTCCTTTGTTTGTGATTTCCTTGGGGTATATCCCAAGTAGTCAGAATGTTAGGTCAAAGATTGAAAAATTTAAACACTTTTCTCACACAATTCCAAATTGTCTTCCAGAATAGCTGAACCAATTAACAACTTCATTAACAGTATATTAGCATCCCTGTCGCTTCCCACAGGCCCTCCAGCAATGACTGCTTGTATCTTCTTACTAGTGATTTGGCAGTTTTGTTTTTTATTTTGATCGTTTATAGTCCTTTTTAAAATTTTTATTCATTATCATTTGCTATGAATGATAAATAACTTGCCCCAGGGTCACAGATTTTATAAGTGTCTGAGGGAAGACTTGAACTCATGTCTTTTTGACTCTGGATCCAGTACTCTATCCACTGAACCACCTAGTTAGGCGGGTAAAACACTGATCCTGAAGTTAGGACCTGAGTTCCAGTCCAGCTTCAGACACTTACTAGCTGTGTGACCTCAAGTAAGTCATTTAACTCTGATTGTCTCATGTCTAGAGCTGTCTCCAATCAACCTGAGGAGAAAGTGAGTCTGGTGACTTAGCACAGCACCCCTCCCCCACTCAAATCCAATTCACATGTATGTCATGGTATCACTTCCCTGATGTCATGGTCTTCTTCACAAATAAAGGACGAACATCATCATTATGATGTGAATGTTTTTGATATGATTGTTGCAGTTCCATATATACAATCTTAGATTTTTTCCCCTAGACCTGGGATTTCTTCATTGTAAAGAATTCCAAGTGTAGAAATTCCCTTCACCAATCTATTAGCAACTCACCAGTAATTTATAATCTTAGAGAACTGGCTGGATCACAGACAGGTTAAGTGATTCTTAAGCCTCTTCATCAGAGCCAGCTAATTTGTGTCAGATACAGACAGAGTTTGAACCCTTCCTGACTAGAAGACTGGCTACTATATCACACTGTCTTTCACATTGTTAAGTGGATAGATTGTAGGACTTAGTCAGAAGGACCTGAATTCAAATTCTGCCTCAAACACTCACTACCTGTGTAACCCTGGATGAATCACTTAACTTCTTTGTGCCTCAATATCCTCATCTGAAAAATGAGGATAATAATTGTACCTATGTCCCAGGGATATTAAGAGGATCAAATGAGTTATTAGATAGAAAGTGCTTTGTAAACCTTAAAGCACTATATAATTAATAGCTATTATTATTACTGACATTTATTATTAGCTTAGTTATCATCCTGTGATCAGATATTTGATACAAGAGTGATTCCTACTTCACTATTTCTTTTCTTATATTAGCTGCATGATTTTAGTCATGTATATTATTTTTAATTTTATATAATCAAAATCTTTTTTTCCTATTATTATCTCTTCTATCTGTTAATTGATGAAAAAATTTCCCCTAACTGTAGTTGTAAAAAGTATCTCCTTCCATTCTCTTCCAAGTGCACACATTTGGAGTTTATTGTAGAATATGATGGAAATACTTGTTGAAACACATTTTCTGCCAAATTGCCTTTTAGTTTTCCAAGTACCTCTTGATTAATAAAGAGCCCTTCCCCTGGTAGTTTTTATTTCTTCATTTATCAAAGGATTGTTGTATACCATTATTTATGGGACTTCCTTGTCTAGTCTGTTCCTGTTCTATTGACCTTATTTTCAATTTTTTAACCTGTACCAAATAGGTCTGATGCATTATTTTAAACTAGAATTGTTATCCCCCCATTCTTCCTTTATTCCTGCTTTAAAAAAAGCAAAATATTTCCCTAAATATTCTAGATCTTTTGTTCCTCTAAATGAATTTTTAATTATCTAGTTTTATAAAAATTCTGGAGCAGTTTGGCATAGCACCATCCGTAAAATAATTCAGCCATTGTATTGGTGAGACCTGATTATGAACAGTGACTGTCTCTACAAATATGCAAGTCTTCCTTTGTTTCTGTAAACGGTATTTTGTAGTTTGTGTTTACATGAGTCTTGGGTATGTAACTTGACTACCAGATAATCAAATACACAAATGTGCTGATGATCTCAATACTGTGGTCATTCCTTGTAATGCAGAGGGTTTTTTAAAATTAATATTTTATTTATTTTCCAATTATATATAATTGTAGTTTTTTAAGGTTTTGAATTTTACAATTTTTCCCCCACCCTCTATTCCCTCCCCTTATCCCCTCACAGAAGGCCGTCTAATAATCTTTACATTGTTTCTATGCTATATATTGATCTAAATTGAATGTGTTGAGAGAGAAATCATATCCTTGAGGAGAAAATAAAATATTGGAGAGAGCAAAATTATATAGTACATAAGACACTTTTTTAATAATTTGAAGGTAATAGACTTTGATCTTTGTTTAAACTGCACAGCTATTTCTCTGGATACAGATGATATTCTCCATTGCAGGCACTCTAAAATTGTCCCTGATTATTGTAATGCATTGCTTTTGCAAAAAATATTCAGCATGGGAGCGGCTAGGTGGCATAGTGGATAAAGCACCGGCCCTGGAGTCAGGAGTACCTGGGTTCAAATCTGGTCTCAGACACTTAATAATGACCTAGCTGTGTGGCCTTGGGAAAGCCACTTAACCCCATTTGCCTTGCAAAAACCTAAAAAATATATTCAGCATAATTGGTGTAATTCTATGTATTTTATTTTATGTATTTAAAAGCATTATTTATTCTGGGATGGGATCCAAGACGCAAAGATGATCAAGAAACCCTGCTCAATTCCCTCCCTACCTGGCCACATTGTGTACCTCCTCATTATATCTTCCTATAAATATGTGATGGGGGGGTACCCAACGTGCTAGGATCATTCCTGCTGAGGATGCCACTGGCATCCTTTCACTTATCTCTTGCTCTTAATAAATGATTAGTCAGGTTTCCTTATTTCTTTCATGACATCTTTCACTCTGGTTCTTGATTCTCAAATAATAATATCTAGCAATAGCATAGCACTTTTAAGTTTTAGATTTCCAAAACACTTTTCCTTTTTAACAACAATTACCTACATATTCTATGAGACAGATAATATTCTCTCTATTTTACAGAAGAGGAAACTGTGGCAAAAAAGTGTTAGATGACTTTTCCAGGGCCACCTAGTTAGTGTATAAGGCAAGATTTGAATGGGGATTTCTTTTTTTTCCTTTTAAAGATTTTATTTATTTTGAGTTTTACAATTTTTCCCCTAATCTTGCTTCCCTCCCCCCCCCACTGCCCACAGAAGACAATTTGCCAGTTTTAACATTGTTACCATGGTGTACATTGATACAAATTGAATGTGATGAGAAAGAAATCATATCTTTAAGGAAAAAATAAAATATGAGAGATAACAAGACCAGACAATAAGATATCAGGATTTTTTCTAACTTAAATGTAATAGGGACAGCTAGGTGGAGTAGTGGATAAAGCACTGGCCTTGGAGTCAGGAGTACCTGGGTTCAATTCTGGTCTCAGACACTTAATAATGACCAAGCTGTGTGGCCTTGGGCAAGCTACTTAACCCCATTTGCCTTGCAAACAACCTAAAAATAAATAGATAGATAGATAGATAGATAGATAGATAGATAGATAGATAAACAAACAAATAAATAAATAAATGAATAAACAGGTCAATTAATTAATTAATTAAAGGTAATAGTCCTTGGTCTTTGTTCATACTCCACAGTTCTCTCTCTGGATACAGCTGGTATTCTCCATTGCAGACAGCCCCAAATTGTCCCTGATTGTTGCACTGATGGAATGAGCAAGTCCATTAAGGTTGATCATCGCCCCCATGTTGCTGTTAGCTGTACAGTGTTTTTCTAGTTCTGCTTATCTCGCTCAGCATCAGTTCATGCAAATCCCTCCAGGCTTCCCTGACTTCTCATCCCTCCTCATCTCTAATAGAACAATAGTGTTCCATGACATACATATACCACAGTTTGTTAAGCCATTCCCTAATTGATAGACATTCACTTGATTTCCAATTATTTGCCACCACAAACAGGGCTGCTATGAATATTTTTGTGCAAGTGATGTTTTTACCCTTTTCCATCATCTCTTCAGGTTATAGACCCAGTAGTGGTATTGCTGGATCAAAGGGTATGCACATTTTTGTTGCCCTTTGTGTGTAATTCCAAATTGCTCTCCAGAAAGGTTGGATGAGTTCACAACTCCACCAACAATGTATTATGAACTGGGACTTCTTGATACCAAAGTCAATGGTTGCATTCATTGGGCCACCCAGCCACCTCAGAATTTTTCACATTTAGTAGTTATTGTTAATGGAATTTCTCTTTCTAACTTTTCATCCTGGTTTTTGGAGGTAACTGCATAGAAATGTTGATGTTTTGTGAATTTATTTTATAACTTGCTGCTTTATTGAAGCCATGATCTTGATTTAGTGAATCTTTGGGGTTTTCTAAGGAGCCGATTTTTCTGTATGCAAATATCTCTTTTTGACCAAAGTCTATACCTTTAATTTTTCCCCTCTTCCTTATGGTTATAAATGGTATCTCAAGAACTAGGTCAAAGAGACATGAGGAGAGGGGCAATCTACCACTGTTTCTCCTTCACCAAATGACCACAAATAGACCACAAACTAAGAAATTTTGTCTGATTCATAAAGAATCAAAAGAGACAGCAGATGATAGGGTGTGGGTGTAGACTGCACAGGAAACTGTATTTTTGACACACTCTTTCCAGATCCCATGGCAAAACAGATGACTTCACATCATTCAATACAAAGCAGAGGTCCTAGTGTCAAAAAGAAGTAATGACATCTGGAAGGATAATGCCTATCCTGTCTATCCACCAAATCCTTGAGCATCACATTTGGTTGGCAGTTGGGGCTTCCGTGCCCTTCAGCCTTTGATGGTCATGGGCTTTCATTCAGGGCTGTTTGGCTGATTCGAGTACTGGTAAATGTGAGCAAATAAAGAATACAAGCATGGGATATGGAAACTTTTAGAAAAATAGCAGGTAGGCAAGAAGAGAGAGTTAGATCAAATTTAGTATGCCACAAAGGACCCTTTTGAATTTCAGTAAGGCCCTTAAAACTCTAGGGCTTTGGGAATCATTTCAGTGTCCTATGAGCCCCAGGAGTAAGTAAGGGGACAAAAACTTAATGTAGAGGATCAATCTGGATACCAGTGTCCACTGTTCTTTATTTATAAAAGGTTTGCATTTTTCGTGTATTCAAACTTACTTTTTTTGTAAAGACCAAGGAAACTTTCCTACAGTATTTCTTCTTTTTTAATAATACACACTTTAACCATTCAGATTTGGCTGAGGCAAGACTGAAATGTTCAGACGTGGCAGGGAACAGTCAGATACTCTGTTTCTGATTGAGGGCATACACAAATCATGGAAACTATGAATTTTATCCGAAGCCCAAATTGGCGTTCTCTTGCCCACAATAACCTCGGAGACGATTGCATTCCCAGACAACTGAGTGATGCTGACAGACAGAGTTCTTTACCTCCTATTCGAGGTGGACAGTTTGGGTTTTTTTTTTCCTGTTTTGCTGAATAAACGACGTTACTTCCTCTCGGAGCTGCACAAGCCTGCAGTTCACTACACGATATCTGGGTAGAGAGGGTAAGACTTCTTGACTTTCTATTGATACCTTAAAAAATAGACCTTCCCAAACCTTTGTAGTTTGAAACTTGTGTATATTAGTTACTGTTGCTTCCTTTTGTTGTTTTGGGGTTTTTTTTCTTACCTACTGGGGGGGGGGTATTTTCTCATGGAAGACTGGAGACTTCAGGGAAGTGTTATCTATGTGTGCAGTTCATTCACTCTGTAAGCGTAAGTGGTTAAAATGCTCAACTAATATTGGCTGCATGCTTCTCCTAAGGAAATGGGACTGTCTGGAGAGAAAGTTCTTTTCTCTACGATGTAATTGACATATAATTGACATAGACCAGGAGGCCAGCATAGTTAAAATAAACACCGTTTCTATCAACAAGCCCATGTAATAGTTCAGTTTGAGAGCATGGCTGGTTAACAGGACTTTCTGAGAGGCAGGAGAATAAGCTGCCCCATAGAAACTGAAATCTGATGTTTAGGAAGAAGCCTTCAAATAGCAAAAGCCATTTTCATTTCTAGACTGTGTCATTTAAGAAAGTTCATGATCGGCATATTCCTTCCACTGGGGCATATGAAGTGACTGCATTCTGGGGTGGGGCAGCAGGGCTTCAAATAGCGAACAGATTCTCACCAAGTTTGAGAATCCCAGCTGTCAGATGGCCGTGGGACTGATTCTCAGCTTACCCTGAGAATTTTCTTCTCCTATATTTATAAATTGTGAGTATGGGAAACAATTTCAGATGAGAATCCTGGGCTTGCCTGCCTCTGTTGAGAGATTCCTTTCATTTTCCATACTGGGAATGTTCAAATCTGGCACTGTCTGTTCTTAATAGTGCTAATTTCACGCTTGGGGTATGACTATAAACTCTCAAGTGGTGCAGGGCATGCAGAATTATATTTGGTCCTATTTGTGGGGTCATAAGCTTTATTGTGAGATCACTAAAACCTTCTCATACTTTGGGTTTTTCATGAGAAACAGCTGGTGGTGGGGAAATGATCAGAGGGCCCAGGTTCAAATCTTGGTTCTGCCATCCCTAAATTGCATGACCCTGAACTTGGCTATAATGACTTTGGCAAACCCCTATACCTCTCTGGGCTTCAGTTTCCTCAATCTGTTGAAAGAGGGTATTGGATAAGATGACCACCTAGATACCTTATAGTTTTAAATTTCTGACCATCAAGTACTTAAGATCTTCGAGCTTGAGTAGAAAGAGACCTTAGAGATCAAGTTTCCTCCATCCTTAAGACTGTAAAACCTAAAATCTTTATATGTACTAAATGACCCAGGATGAGTTTTTTAAAATGTTCAATTCTCTTCTTAGTCAATACTAGTACAGTAAAGTGGGTCATTTGGCATTTGAAGGTCAAATGTTGAATCAAGGAAGGAACAGAACTGCCTTCCAGAAACCCAATACGAATGGAACAGCTGTGTGCAATGTGAGCATGAGTCACACTGCAGCCCTCTCTGCACCATAGCCCTTGCTAAGTGGGCCCCCGAAATCTGAGATCTGGAAATCTGCTCCACCTAATCTCTATGACCACAAGTCCAGGTGGGGCTCTTCCTCCATCTAAGGGCAATTCAGAGTCATTCAATCAAACTGGAAAGCAGCTGGAGGGTCTGGTCCTTCGGGCACCATCCGGAGAGATTGCTGAGGTTAGCAAAGTGCCCCTCCCTGACCTTGTCCCCCCAAAGGAATCTCCCCCAGTGAGGGAAAAATGGTCCAACTCAGCAGACTCAAAGACTCCAGCAGCGCTTCCTGTTCTAGTATACACCCATGGGTGGGTTGGCTTCTTAACTGTTCTTTCCTTAGACCTGGAGAAGACATATCCCGAGGAATCTCCACTCCCAAATCCTCCTTACTACATATACCCCTGAACCTTTGCTTTCTACAGAGCTAAAGTGGGTCACAAATTTGGGCTGGAAGACCTCTTTGGAATCATAAAGGCCAGTTATTTTACAGAGGAGAAAACTGAGTCTCTTAGAGAAAACATGTTCAAGATGAAATAGCTCATGAGTAAGTGGCAGAGCCAAGCTTCCCACTCAGATTCTCTCACCTCCAATTCTACTGCTCTTTCTATTATACCATGCTCCTATAGGACCAAAAGGAACACATTATCAAGCAAAGATCTTGAGATATTTGCTCCAATCCCCTTTATTTTACAGATCATAGAAAAAAGAAAAACTGGGGACAAACGAGGGGAAATGATTTGCCCAAAATGGCAGAGTTCATTCATGAAGCCAAGTTGACCAACTCCAAATCTACTATTTTGCCTTTAGACCATGTTGCTTGGGCAAGGCAGTTTGCTAAGAATGGAAACGAATGTTTACCTGTGGTATCTGGGTAACCATGTCAACATACTTCCCACCAGGGCCAGCCTGTTTATATAGACAGCTGTTTATATGATAGAATCTCAGGGGTAACAAAATGTCTGACCCAGTGCTTGAAATTCCAACATTAAAGAATAATCCCTTTAGGGGAAGGGGTTTTCAACTTGGGGTCTGTGAACTTTAAAAAAAATATATATTGATAATTCAATTTCAGTAATTCAATTTTTATGCAATAGGTTTCCTTTTGCCATCTTATATATTTTTTGTATTTAAAAATATTCATTTTTTGGAGAAAGGTTTTTTTTTTTTTACTTTTAGGATAAACATTACACTTTTCTTCTTCCTCTTTTAAAGCACAGATACCCCTGAATTGGAATATTGTCACTAATTCCTTAGAGGACAATTAGACAATTATTGATCTCATTGGTTTTCTCCCAATGAGAAAGTTGGGGCAACAGAAAGCACTCACCCTTTCTTGATACAGGAGAGGAAGATAGATCAAAGAGACAGAGGTAGTCCAAGTCACAGTGTAGTTTTGAAGATACAGTACTAAACTTGTAGTTGGGATGACCTGAGTTTGAATCCTGCTTCAGACACTAGCAGCATGACCCTGGGTAAGTCATTTAACCGTTCTTAACCTTAATTGTATCATCTGTAAAATGGAAGGATTGGACTGGTTGAACTCCAAGGGAATTTCGAGTTCTGTATCTATGATCCCAAAACTGCAGCTGTCAAATCCACTGTGCTTCCTATTATGCCACTCTGCCTACCCATTTCCAAAGGCCAGGCATGACCATTCAGCAGAGGTGAAGCACAGTCACTTCTTGGCATTAGCCTAGGCCACCATCTGTTCTTTGATGAAGCTACCCAGTCTTTCAAATCTCGTTTCCTGAGTGTCTTGCTCCAGTGCCCCTTTTCTAACACAAGGTTCAGTCCAGTGATCACAAAGGCAGCGCTTGTTTTTCTGAGAAGTCTCCTGGGGTTTCTGTGATTATGCTTCAAAGAGAACAGCCGATCTTGAGTTAAAATGGAAACAAAGTAGAAACCTATTTTTGCAAGGGTGGTCTGGCTGGTCTGATGAGAGAACAGCAGTTGATTGGCAAGACTTTGGAGCTCTCCAAGAGGTCTCCATAGGACTTTGCAGGTGGATAACCACAGAAAAGCCTTTCTTGGTCTGTTTCCCCAGTGACTGTCTCTTTCTCCTAGTGTGGCTCAGCAAGGCCAACCTTAGCAGTAGGTATAGTTAGTGGCTGACTGCATTGTGTGATTTGAAGAGACTCAGTCTCCACTATCACCCCCTGAACTGTTTCTTAAATTCTTAGGTCCATAGAGGAATCATAGGATTAAGAGCTGGGAGGAACTGCTCCCCCCCCCCCGACATACTTTCTAGTCTAGGAATTCTTAAACTGGAGTCTGAACGTATTTACATATATATGATATGTATATATCTCATATATATATATATATATATATATATATATATGACAGCATTTCAATATCATTAGTTTCTTTATAACAGATATATTTTATTTTGTGCACCTAACAAGATTCTGAGAAAGCTTCTACAGGGATCCCTGACACAAAAGAGCAAAGAACTGCTGAAGTGCCTCTCAAATGC
Organism: Macrotis lagotis; assembly: GCF_037893015.1. Taxonomy (NCBI): domain Eukaryota; kingdom Metazoa; phylum Chordata; class Mammalia; order Peramelemorphia; family Peramelidae; genus Macrotis; species Macrotis lagotis. The sequence continues at coordinate 49,768,742 of NC_133666.1, forward strand.
TTTGATTCTGCACGAGGAGTGCTTACAAACTGGAGTCAAACAACTCCTTGTCCCAAGGACACCGCTATTTCTCAGCAACTAAGGCATGGTCTTCCCTCAATGGGGAACCATTAGCAACTTTATTTTAAGCAGAATATAACAAAGGGCTAACTGGCTTCAAAGGAGATACTGGGAGTTGGAACTTTTGACTCTTCAATCTCCCCTCTTGATAATGACTAGCTGTGTAACCCTAGTTGAATCACTTCTCCACTGTGGGAGGCAATCTCCTTCTCTGTAAAATGTGGGATTTGAGAAATCACCAGAAGATTCTGTTTCTTTGAAGTTTTTAGTAAAAGAAATCCTTGGGGCAGCTAGGTAGTACAGTGGATAGAGCACTGGTCCTGGAGACTAGATGACCTGAGTTCAAATCCAGTCTCAGACACTCAATAATGGCCTAGCTGTGTAACCTTGGGCAAGCCACTTAACCCCATTGCCTTGCAAAAACAAACAAAATAAAAGCAAAAGAAAACCTTAGCAATAGTAACAATGCAGTATTCTATTATACATAATATTTAGAGTAGAAAAAGATCACAAGCCACCTCAGTTTCCTTTTCTTTTGGATTAGATGATCTTTAAGATCTAAGTCCTATGACCCAACTCCCTTCAAAATTTTATAAAGGAGGAAAAAAACTATGGCCCAGAGAGGGTAGTTAATTTGACCAAGGTCATAAAGATAATAAAAGACAGAGTTGATATTTGAATGTAGGTTCTCTGACCCTAAAGACAGGGCTCTTGTCACTAGACCTCAAATGCCTTCCCTCCATTGTTCTACTACAGAGGAAATGGCATACCCAGGCACTCCAGAGTAGCCCTACCCCGTGATCTCCTTCTCCCTCCTTTCCGGGGTCCCTGCTTCCTGTTGCTAGGCTATAAAGAGGCTTGGAAGGATAGTTATCTAGCAAGTCTCAGTAAAAGCCAAAAAGGGTCAATACAAGTTCATCCATGTGGGTCCCCAGTGGAATAGAATTGACCCCTCTACTGGCCTGCAAGACCCAGGTCAGTGGGCCTGGAGTGAGAAGGAAGTAATAACATTCCATATACTGGCCTTATGGTGGGGAGCCCTGGATTTTATCTCTTCCTGCAGCTGTAAAGCAGACAGATCCAACCTTGGAAAGGGGTTCTTAGGGGACTGGAGAACTATTTGCTTCTGAACTTCAATGAATGAAGTTGGTGTAGTGTGAGAGATACAGCTCCCGCTGTGTCTGGGTCAGAGCTAGCTCTCCTGTGTAGCCTGTTGGGCATGTAAGGGTAGGTAAGGCCAAGTTATGACTGTATATAGAGATACCAACTCTAAAGACCCAAATAATCAGCAAGGGACTTTTTCATATTTGAACAGGTAGGCAGCTGATTCAAGGGTCACCGATTTCTTGCAGCCCTCAGATAGTTCTTCTGCCCACTGGGCATTGCTGCCAGATATTTGTTAGTAGTCATTCCTTTGAGTTAAGGCATTGCTTTGACCTTGCTCAAGCTTTTAAAATGCAATGTCAAATAATGGCCCAAGTGGTGCTAGAGTAGAGAAGATCTGGTTTGAATTCCATCTAAGATATTACTCACATGACCTTGGACAAGTCCCATAACTTCTCAAGGTCTTAATTGAACTCAGTGATTCCTAAGGTCCCTGCTAATTTGGGATCTAAGATCATCTGATCCAATATGTGTGTATTTTGGGTATAGGTATATAAAAATATATAGGTGTATGATGTGTATAGTATATAAAATATGTATGTATGCATGTATGTATGATATGTGTGCATGTCTATATGCAGATTTGGTCTAAGAAGTAAGTCTGGAACAAGGAAAAGATAACTGTATTCTATAGGCATTCCTGCACTGTAGAAAATGAGGCAATGTTTGTTGGCTCAAGTTGTGCAACCTCTTTCTTTTCTAAATTGGAAAATTATGGGCCACAGAATCAAGTGGCTGTCCCCAGGACTAATAGATAATCATCATTCAGATTTCAAGAATACTTGAAGGTTTACAAACTACCTTGCCAGAAAGGACCCCTGCTATTTGATTTTTTTTAGTTTTTTTTTTTTTGCAAGGTAAATGGGGTTAAGTGGCTTTTCCAAGGCCACACAGCTAGGTCAGCTAGGTAATTATTAAGTGTCTGAGGTCAGATTTGAACTCAGGTCCTCCTGACTCCAGGGCCGGTGCTCTATCCACTGCGCCACCTAGCTGCCCCTGCTAGTTGATTTCAATGTTGTTATTGGACCCATTTTGCATCTGACGACACAGAGGCTCCAAGACGGGAGATGTCCTACCTAAGATCTCAGTTAGTAAGTTGCAGAACAAGAATCAGATTCCCCCACCCCTACCCCTCACATAAATGACCACTTGTTGAAATTCAATTCAGTTTTTAAAAATTGTATTATGTACCTTCTATGGACCGGACAGGATGTGTGCTAAGTGATGCAAAAATGAAATAGTTCCTGACCTCAATGAGCTTACTTTCTATGAGAATTTTGGAATTTATCAGGCATCAAGAAGGATCCAGCTAAGATGTATGTTTTTCCAGTGCCATATCCCTGCCCCCCTTGTCTTCCTGTTTGTTAGTACAGTCAGAATTCCATAGTCTCAGCTCCCTATTGCCTCTGTACCCAACCCATTCTTTCACTGACCATTGTCCATAGTAGGCATGACCTCCTTACTAAAGAGGTAATGTGAATTCTCATGCTCATGTACAATGGGAAAGGCCCAACCCCTGCTGCCTCTGGGCCATAGCCCAGTCTCCCATGTCACTCATTGGGCCTACTCGGGTAGGGGAGCCAAAGATATGGCTGTGTACATGTGGGGGCTTTACCAAGGTACATGTAGTTTCCCTAGGCTTCCTTTTCCTCAACTCTCAAATGGGAGGTCACATGAAATGAACTAAAAATGGAAAATGAAAAGATAAAGGAAACTGGGCTAAACTTAGAGTCAGGAATGATCTGGGTTTGAGTTTTAGCTCCCATACCTGCTAACCTTGTAACCATGGGCAAGTCTGTGCCCTCTTTGAACCTCTGTTTTCTCCTCCATAGGACAGAGATAACAACATTTGTATAGGGAAAATCCTTTAGAAGTTCTAAAGCATCAAAGACATGGAAGCCAGTAGTGATCTACAGCTACTTGCTGCGGCTGTAGGGTTATGGCCCAACTTACAAGAGACCATGAATGTGAAAGTGAAAAGGAAAGGAAGGTTGTTATTATTTTCAGCATTAGAGGGAGCAAGAGAGGCAACTCGCCACCTATTCCTTCTAGTGAAAGTAGAGATAGGTGCCAGTCTTCGATGACCCAGTAGGGGCAACAGCCAGATTTGTTGGCTTCCTGTGCCCAAGGGCCTTTGGTGAGCTGTTCTGAGCAGCTGTCCAGAGTCCTGCCTGGTGATTATTATAGGATATTTTACTGCCTTGGAAGAGAACTGGAAACTAGAGGATGTGGGCTCCCGTCTAGACATTTCGCCATCTAACTTGAAGCTATTTGCAGGTCCAGTATTTGAGGAATGGCTGAAGGTTACGTAAGATGAATGGGCCTTTCAACATGGCAAGTGTTTTAGAAATCCTGGAGAATATAGACCTGAAACTGGGCAGAAAGCAAGCCGGGATATTTGGGAAGAGCTCATGCAGCTTGGAGACACAGAGTCAGTACTGGACATTTTCGTTCCTGGAGCAAGGAGCCTGAATCTCCCGCAGGGCACAGTGACAAGGGATGGGGTTCCTGAGGTATCACCATAGTCATCTGTTTTTGTTGTTCAGTTGTGTCTGACTCCTCATGACCCCATTCGGGGTATTCTTGGCAAAAATCATTGGAATGATAAGCCATTTTTCTTCTCCAGCTCAAAATCATTGGAATGATAGGCCATTTTCTTCTCCAGGTCATTTTACAGATGAGGAGACTGAGTCACACAGAGTGAAGGGTCACACAGCTAGGAAGTGTCAAAGGCCAGATTTGGACTCAGATTTTTCTGTTTCCAGGCCCAGCACTCTAGCCACTGTGGCTCCATCTGGGTGCTCCTTTTTAGCTTGTAGCTTCTTTTTAAGATCTTAGTTTGCTAACTAGGTGCTAAATTTAGGTGTTTCCATGGTGCTGAAGGACTGCAGGTGCTGCCTTTGTTCTCTAAGGCTCCCATACCATCCGGGGACAAAGGTTTAGTTACCCTAACCTAGTTATTTCTTGTTTGAACAGACATTTCTAGATCCAGGCTCTCACAGATGAATGGTGGACATGTGGGATTGGAGGGGCAATATGCAGTCTGGGGGTTATATTATGGGAGCCCTACCCTCCTTGGTGGGGTCCTGAGGTAGACACAAAATAAACCCATTAATCTCTTCCTCCATCACTATGGTATAAGGTTAAATTCTGGGTCATCAAACTTTTTAGACTTGTAGAATCAAAGAATTTAAAGTTGGAGGAAACCTTCTGAGATCCCCTGATCTAATCTTTCTACTTTACAAAAGGGGAAACTGAAGCCCAGGGAGGGAAAGTGACTTGCTTAAGGTCCAAGAGGGGCTCATTTTCAAAAGGGAAATAAAGACTTCTTGTATCTCAGCCCTTGCAACTTGGGCACTACACCTGCCATGACAGGTCTAATGACCTGGGTCCTAGGAGGTAGCAGCAAGCTAGCTGTCGGTTATTTGCTTGTGTATCGATCATGGGCCGGGGAGAGGGGGAAGAGGCAGACTTAGGACAGTCAGTGCCAACTCCATTCTGGGCTTCCTGGACCCCAGACTCTCTCTGCATACCCTCCAACTCCAATTTGCTGCAGATTTCTCAAAGGTGAAGGAGAACAAGTCGGTTGCTCACAGGTTGAGACAAAGCGCTTTCTTTCTCCATGTGCCCCAGAGCATAACCCAGTATCTAGCATATAGAGTAGGCACTTAAAAACACTTGTGGAATTAAATTGAAGGGGAGGCAGACCCTGCCAGAACTTCCTTTTCCTCTTTCCCCAGTCCCAAATCTGACCTGTAAGTGAGCTATGCATTGTTGGGTCCTGTGTCTATAGGCACGCACGCACGCAAATGATCTGCTAATGCTATAGCTAACAGGAAAAGCGGGCTCTTTGGGGAGTTGTTCTTGGCAACCCAGCATGTAGCCATATGCCACCGGATTTTGTGTGCTTGGGAAGATGGATGTATAGTCCCGGAATCTGGGACATGGAAGGGGGAACCCACCTGAGGGGCAATCAAGTCTAGCCCATCTCTGATTAGGACTCCTCTCAGTGTCTCCTGATCTCTCCTTGCATTCCTCCATTGACGGGAAACCCACTGTTTCTTGAGGCAGCCCACTGTCCTTTGGGACACTTCATATTGTTAGTGTTAAGTTGGAGGCGGGGGATGGGGGGGTTTCTTCCCCTTACATCAAGCCTAAATGTACCTCTTTGTAATTTCCACTCATTGTTCCTTGTTATGCCTTCTGGGACCAAGTCTTTCAAATCCTTGAATGAGTCCTGACCTGCCATCTCCCCTCCTTCTGAATCTGCTCTCATCTAGGCTAAGCATCTCCATCCAGATCCTTCCAACAGTCCTCATATGGCATAATGTCCCATCCTCCCTACTTTAGACACTCTCTAACTTGTATCTGCTGTGCTATTCAGAACAGGGTCCAGTACTCCATATAGACTTTGACTAGGGCCCTTTCCACCAATCCGCCTCGACACTAGGCATCTCTTAATGCCACCTAAGCTGACATTCACATTGTTGTGTGCCACATCCCACTCATATGGAGCTTGTGTACCGCTAAAACTCCCAGACCTTTTGGGGAGTGAACTGCTTTGAGTCAGGCCTCCCCTATTTTGTACTGTGAAGTTGATTTTTGAACATCCAAGTACAAGACTTTTGCATTTATACCTACCAAATACTATATTTGACCTTTAAATCATTTGTTTTTCACAACACATCAGGATGTACCAGATCACTGCAACAATCTGGTTGTGAAAGACACCACCTAAGTGACCCCTTTGACTTGCGTCAGTCTAGAACCTCAGGTTACTGGGTCCTGGAGAAGCCTGTGAAATGCATCTGAGTTGGGGTTGGGTTTTTCTTTCGACAGTCCCAGCTCAACTACTGGCTAATTATTGAGTAAGGCCCCTCCCCTCTTGAAACCTCAGTTTTCTCATTTGTCAAATGAAGGGGGATCAGATGCTTCCACCTCTTAATGCTGATGTATGGTTCTGATTGCACTTTTTATGTACAGGACATAGGACATGCCTGGGCCCATGGTAGGTGCTGTGGGAATACTGAAGAGAAGAATGTGATTCAGTCCCACTCCCAGGAAGCTCACTTTTGAGGGAGACGAGATCAATATCGGTGGAATGGTAGTACAAGACAGTTTAGCATCAAATGATGCCTGTCGTACAGACTCCATTTGCTATCAGAGTGTAGAGCAGAGTGGAAAATGAAGACTTCCTTTGAGAGGCAAGTTTTATATCCAAATCAGGGAGCAGGTTTCAGACTTCAAAATCACTTCACCTTAGATTTTTCAGGGCCAAGTTTTTCGTCAACCTTTAGAATCAGATTACTAATGAGAAGTTTACTTCACCTCCCTGAGCCTCAGTTTCCTCAGCTGTAAAATAAGTGTTAGACTTATGATTAGGTCTCTGGTTTATCATCACCATACACAGAGAGGGTGAGCTGAGTGGACCAGCATACCCTGGGGTGAGCCGGGAAGGGGAAGTTTCAATAATAAAAACTTGTTGCTATATCTACGGACATCCAGCCCATTCTATGCACATCTGTGATTAACATGTAAGTGGTGAGACTTGAATAAGTCTCTGTCTACTCAATGGAGGGGTTGAAATCATTGGTCTCCAAGTCCCTTACAGCTTATCTCAGTCTTATTAAAATATTGTACTTTTTTGGATGAGGGTAGGCGGGATCTAGCATTCCCACTCTGAAACATTTTACCATCAAAGTTAGTGACTGCAAATGGAACTTTAGAATGTCTTTGGAAAATGGACATAATTCCTACATGATTTTTAAAAACTTTTTTAAATTTAAATATTTTTTTTAAATTGCATCAGAGTTGAAAGGGACAAGTTTTATTGAATCCATTTCTCCCATTTGACAGATGAGAAAACTGAGGTCCTGTGTAGGGTGACTTTCCTAGAGTCACCCAGGTCTAAGGTGCCAGAGGCAGCTTCAAAGTCAGATGCTGAGACTACATTTTGGCATGATGCTCAACACACACACACACATACACACACACACACACACACACACACATATTATACACATAAATGCCCATAAGCACACACATATAAAGACAGACACATGCATCTGTGTAGATGCATATTACTTGTAGATACATATGTGCAGATACAAATATATGGATGCATATGTAGATAAAATATAAACATGTATGTAGATTATGTTTTAAATATCTATTCATACATATTTAATATGTATGTCATATACATGCATCATGTACATGTATGATACATGTGTATCTACATGCCATATTGTATGTGGCATAAACTATATTATGTATATAGTGTGTGATCTGTGTTCTTTAGATCATGTATGTAGTATGTACATGTGTGTGACCATATGTCCATATATGTGGAGGTGTGTATATTAGAATAAAGATGAAAGCTTTGAGATGTTGCCTTTGTCTTGGGACACCTCCCATGGTACCTTGAAGATAGTATGTGTCCATCAGATTTGTGTTGAATGAATGGATGTGGCTTGGTAGCTGAAAGGCTGGTCTTGTTGTGGGGATCCCTGGCTATGGCCCTGGACTGATCACTGAACCTCTTGATGGCCCAGTCAACTGGAAAGTTGTCAGTTTCAGGGAAGGGACTGAACTGCAATGGCAGAAGGACCCCCCCCCCCCCCAACTCTACTCCTTCCCACAGGACACAACTCCTTAGCTAAACCTGCTGAAAAAAAAAATGAATTTGAGTTGATTGGAAAAGAAACTCCCCCAGAATGCCTTGCAAAAACTTCTGTTCTTGTGGTTATAAGGGTGTCGGCACTTCTCAAAATGACTTCTCCTTTATTAGAGAAGATAATTATATATAGCTTCTCTTAATGCCCCAAATGACCCAATGTACCGTGGCTCACTTGTGACATCCGGTGGACAATCCAAATAGCACAGTTTAACGGCATTCCCCTCCTTTAAATTCCTTCCCCATACATTGCAATGGCTTCTCCAGCTTCATTTCTTCCTAATTTGGAGGGCAGCTAGCTGGTGCAGTGGATAGAGCACCGGCCCTGGAGTCAGGATGGACCTGAGTTCAAATCTGTCCTCAGACACTTCATAATGACCTAGCTGTGTGACCTTGGGCAAGTCATTTAACCCCATTGCCTAAAAAAAAAAGTTTTTCCCTTTCCTGGGCAGCTAGGTGGCACAGTAGGTAGACACCAGCCCTGGAGTTGGGAGGACCTGAGTTCAAATCTGGCTTCAGACACTTCATAATTGCCGAGATGTGTGACCTTGGGCAAGTCATTTAACTCCATTGCCTTCCAAAAACCAAAAAACCAAAAAAAAAAAACCCATTTATTTCTAATTCTTGCTACATATATACTTATTGAGAGCTTATCTAGCCCATTTGAAAGATAAAGAAACTGAGGCCAGAGAGGGGGAGAGAACTGTCTAAGGACATATACAGGTTATTCTTATTAGTTTCATAGAAATCAACTGTTGGCAAAATGATTTTCAGAGCTATACCCTTTGGTACTGAAAGATCATCTATTTTGCAGATGTGAAAATTGAGGCCCAGAATGTGGAAGGGACTTAACCTCAAGGCCACACAAGTAATGAATTGTAGAGCCAGGATTTGAACTAGTGTCCAAACCTGATGTTCTTCTAGTTTTAAAAGTCTAGAAGGCAGTAAATTCAAGTTCAAGACATTTAAGTGATCCCTGCTTCTTTTTCCAATCAAGATACCACTACACATGTATACTCACATCTGGGATCTGGATTTCATCACTGTGGATATTCCCTCCACAGTCCCAGATTGCAGCCCTTCTGTGTGCATGAGCTTCTAAAACTGGTGGAGTAAAGCCATCCACCACCTTGCAGCCAACCCTCCCTGACTTGAACTGAAGTAATCCTCGAATCCCAGCCATTCAGTCCATGGCCAGGCCAAAGACGAAGCCTTCCCAACTATAGAGGCCTTGCTGAAACATGTGCCCCAAGAGCAGAGCCTTGGAGAATTCAGTCACCTCCTCCTCAATCCAAGGCATCAAGGGATCTGAGAATGAAGGACATTAGTGAAAGAAGAGGCACACACACGAGGGAAATTCAATAGCAAGAGAAAACAGGGGATAAGTAAATGCAGAATGATTGGAACAGATGATAAGCACTATTGGCTTTCAGCCAAAGGTGAGATCAGTGGGGTTAGGCTCATTCAGGAAGGGGTCGAGAGCAGATGGTTCTGGAAGAATGGGTCGGAATTGTCTCAGCAGAGACAAGGTGAGGAAGGGCGTGGGGATAGCAGGAAGATCACTGCACTAGAAAAAGACTAGGGTTTGACTTCCCAGCTCTGCCATTGGCTGGTGAGGCCAGAATGTTCACCTTTCTCACTTGTGGTTTCCTCTGTTGAATGGGGACAAAATATCTGTCTCCCTCATTGTACAAGGTCATTTGTGGGAAACAATTGAGATTGTGTATGTGAAAAGGAATTTAGAAATATAACAGTTCTATTATCATTGACTTCTTCCCCCTGACCCTTTTAAAATGCAATTTTCTTATCACTTAACAAGTCTTTATTTTCTCCCCTGTCTATCCCTTTCCCCATCTGGAAAACAAACCAAAGCCTTGTAACAATAGGTCAAGTAAAACATATTCCCATTCTGGTCATATTCAAAACCATATGATGTCTCATTCTGGTGGGTGACATTTCTTTATCATCAGAGGCTAGACTTGGAGTCAGGAAGACTTGAAATTATTCTGCTTCAGGCACTTATTTCCTATGTGTTCCTGGGCAAGTCATTCAATCTCTCTATGCCTTGATTTCCTCATCTTTAATATGGACTACCTATTTCACAGGCCTTGAGTAGTAAATGAGCTAGCATCTGTAGGGGGCTTGGCAAACTTTAAAGAAATATATAAAAGCTAATATTCATAGTGGCTTTTTATTAGAATTTTGAAGTCTTTCAGAGTTGGCTTTCTTTACATTATTGTTGTTCTTGTATGAAAAGTGGTCTCCGGGGGCAGCTAGGTGGCACAGTGGATAGATCACCAGTCCTGGAATCAGGAATACCTGAGTTCAAATCCAGCCTCAGCCACTTAATAAGCACCTAGCTGTGTGGCCTTGGGCAAGTCACTTAACCCCATTGCCTTGCAAAAAGAAAAATAACCCGAAAAAAAGTTGTCTCGGTTCTGCTCATTTCATCATATAAATTTTCCTGGATTTCTCTGAAACCATTCATTTCTTTATTTCTTCTAATATAATAACAAACCCATGTAATTAGCATTTAAATAGCACTTTCAGGTTTACAAAGTATTTTCCATCATGACACTCCTATTAAGTAATTATTAGAGGTAGTGTTATCCACCTTTTACAGACGAACAAACTGAGGTTTTGCAAGATGAAGTGACTTGGGCGGCTAGGTGGCATGGTAGATAGAGCACCAGCCCTGGAATCAGGAGTACCTGAGTTCAAATTTGGCCTGGGACACATAATAGTTACCTAACTGTGTGACCTTGAGCAAGCCACTTAAGCCCATTTGCCTTACAAAACCCTAAAAAAAAAAAGATGAAGTGACTTGTCCAAGGCCATGCAGCTAGCCAGTGTCGGAGGCAGGATTTGAACTCAGGTCTTCTCGACTGTACCTTCAGCACAAGTCTGCCTTGTTTTCCATACAGGCCACACAGTAAGAATACACCGGGTGAATGTAGGTCTCCCTGCTTCCTAACCTTCAGGGGAAGCATTTGCTCCTCTTTCAAATTCCTCTGATCGAATCCTCTCTGTTCTGAATACAGATAACAAAACATTTCTGGCCTGGGTTTGATGGCACTGTGGCCTTGGTCATTCTGGTTGATTCAGTAACTGACTTCCAAGCACTAAACACTCCAGGATCCCTGGTCAATGGTCAATTCAGTTACGCAGTGAATTCCCATCCCCACCCCACCCCCCAAAAAGTCAGGCAGGCGGAGGTTTTGCCTGAATTGACTGGCTGTTTGCCTGAATGGCCCTATTAATTCAGGCTGAACAGTCTAAGAACCCCTGGCGACACAGTCTGTCTTCCAGGACAAACCTGGGCTTTGCCTCAGCTGGGGTGCCTTTCACCTCTCTGATTTTGACCTGATTCTTCCATTAAATGGGGATAAGAGCATCTGCCCTGCTGGTCACCCGCCCAGGGCCTCAAAGGATAGCTCACATGGAAAATGAATGAATCGGGACTCTGTCCATTTGGGAACTTTGCTCTGTAACTTGCAGAGTAACTGTGGGCCCCAAAGAACTTCATCCTCCTGGGGACATTCTGGGGCTGAGCCCCTCCAGAGCCCCTGGGCCCATATCCCAATGATTCCTTTCCAGGAGCTATGCTCTGCCATGGCCTTCATTGACAAAGCTTTGAGAGAATCCCCATGTCACCAAGATGCATTGAGAGAGGGCTGGGAGAGAGAGAGAGAGAGAGAGAGAGAGAGAGAGAGAGAGAGAGAGAGAGAGAGAGAGAGAGAGAATCCTAACACTTAAAAAACAAACCATTGGCATCATTAGGTAAAACAACTCGTGGATTGACCGAATTATTCACTTTTCAATTGACTTTTTAACTGTTGAGTAAACAGATACAACTTCAGAGTATCTCGAAAGAAATATTTTTCCCTACACAAGTCACAGTCAAGGGCAGAGCTAATTCAGACTATATATTGACTCTAGATCTCAGGGCCTGCTTATTTTTAATCAATCTCGCCTTCTTTTTTAGTTCTCCCTAATTTTAATTCTATTTACAGTAAACAGAAAGTATTGGTATCCTTTCATTTCTACAAATTTAAAGGGGCAACTGGATGGCACAGTGGATAGAGGTCTAGACTGGGAATCAGGAAGACGTGAATTCATATATTCATATCCGGCCTCAGCTCTACACAATCATTTAATCTTTGTCTGTCTCAGTTTTCTCATCTGTAAAAGGGGGGATAATAGGCTATCTCATTGGTAGCTATTACAATGATCTGTAAAACTTACTTTTCCTAAAATGAAAAATATGGGGGAGAGCTACTGCTTGGCCTTTAAGCTCGAACCAATGAAGAATATTGGCGTTGTTGCTGGCCCTAACCATTCATAAGTAGGTATTTAAGAGTACTATGGACAAGCACCATATTATAAAAGGAGTTGTGATTAACCTAGAAAGAAGCCTTAGGGGGCAAGCATTTTCATCAATAAATGCCTGGGTTGTAGACCAGAATTTCCTACCAAATGGGTTCCAGAAGTAGTGGCGGGGGGTGGGGATATAGGCAATAGTCACTTTAATTTTAGATCATCACTGACTGGGCTGGTGCTGAACCAGCCAATGACAGAAGGAGGAACAAGAATAGTTCTACCTCCATCCTATAGGCCAGGTGTCAGGCATCACTCTAAAGCTCACAAAGCTATAAAATCATGGAATTTTCATACAGGGAATAAAGTCCGTTACTGCTCCGGAGTTCTTTACTTCCAGCTGTCTCCTGTAAGTAACTGTGGTGTGAATGAGAGAAAGGTTTCTTTCTGGGGTTTTGGGGGTGGGAAAAGTGCTTCCCAATACCTCAGTGTGCTAACAACATAACTGAATTGAACCATAGTTGAATCAAAATATGGGAAAAGGCCTCCATATTGTATGTAACTAGAGGGCAGACAAGGATTTATGAGTAAAGGGAAACAGATTTGGGAGCCAAGAGAAAGGAAAGACAGAGGTAATCAAGTTTAGCACCTTCATCTTACAGATGAAGAACCAGAAACCCAGAGAAGGTTGAGGACTTACCTAATGTTATGTGAACAATATCAGCCTGGACTTGAACCCCGTTGCCTTTGACTCCAGTTATTACCCTCTTTCCACGATGCTTTATTGACTCTAGTATGAGATAAGAGAATAGCCAAGATGAGTTGCAAAATCTATGAAACAGAATACCCCCTCCCAAATCTTTTCTGACTTCTTGGTATAGTCCTTAATATCTTATAAAAAGGTATATAGTATAATAATAATGATGATTATATAATATATGCTATTATGTATATATTATATATTACATATATATTGTACAATATATTAAAATACATTTATTGTAGAGTATTATACTTGATCATAATAGTCTAATTAGCATAAACAGTATGAGAATATTATACTATCTATAACATACTATATAATTTTTTTTTGGAAAGGCAATGGGGTTAAGTGGCTTGCCCAAGGTCACACAGCTAGGTCATCATGAAGTGTCTGAGGACAGATTTGAACTCAGGTGCTCCTGACTCCAGGGCCGGTGCTCTATCCACTGCTCCACCTAGCCACCCCAACATGCTATAATTATATAATAATAGTGTAATAAATCTGGTGATGTCTACGGAATAAAAATAGGCTCTGTTTTTGTTCCTTCTCTGGGTTTGTTTCCCTTTTGTACAAGGGGAATAATGCTAGCTGTACTCTCTACCTTATGAGCTTGTGGGGAAGATATATTGGAAACCTTAATGTGCTTGACAAAGCCGTTATTGACAGGCCCGGGACTAATGTTGTCTTCCCCTTGTTTTCTGCAGATCTTTTTTCTCATGTGTTGTTTACAGAAGCAGCATAAATATTCAAGATGGAAGGGAACAGTACAGAAGTAAATTGTGCTGGTCTTCACCTACCATTTCAGTATACCCTATATGCTATCACATACATTGTAGTCTTCATCCCAGGCCTTCTGGCCAACAGTACAGGTCTCTGGGTCTTATGGAGTTTCATCAGCAAGAAGAACAAGGCCATCATCTTCATGATCAACCTGGCTATTGCTGACCTTGCCCATGTTCTCTCTCTGCCACTTCGAATCTATTACTACATTAACCACCACTGGCCCTTCCCAAGGATCCTGTGCCTTCTCTGCTTCTACCTGAAGTATCTCAACATGTATGCGAGTATCTGTTTCCTGACATGTATTAGTCTGCAGCGGTGCTTCTTCCTTCTCAAGCCCTTCAAGGCCCGAAACTGGAAGCGCAGGTATGATATAGCCATCAGTGCCACCATCTGGATCACCGTGGGCACCGCCTGCATGCCTTTGCTTATCATGAGAAGTGACAACCTGGACAATGCCTCCAGTGAGACCTGCTTTGCTGATCTGGCAGTTCGTCCCATCACCATGGCTTCTTCCATTGCCATGATCACCATAGCTGAACTGGGAGGCTTTGTGATCCCTGTTGGCATTATTGCTTTTTGCACCTGGAAGACAATGAAATCCTTACAGGATTACCAAATGCCCCCCCAGAACAACAGTGAGAAAGAAAAAGCCTTGCGGATGGTCCTGATGTGTGCCATGGTCTTCTTCATTTGTTTCACCCCATACCATCTCAATTTCCCAATCTTCATGATGCTGAAACAAAACCTCTTTTCCAGCTGCTCCTTTAAGAAAAGCATTCTGTGTTTCCACATCATCTCTTTGTGCCTCGCTAGTATGAACTGTTGCCTTGACCCCCCTGGTGTATTATTTTATGACAGCTGAGTTTCGGGATCGGTTGTCTCCCCGTGGCCTCATGAATGCCCTGTCCCGTTTCACATTCAAGAGCAACAACTTTGGCTTTAATCGAAGACAAGATGAGCTTCAAACCATTACATTCGAGCTGCTGGATGACTTCAAGCCACTTTAATCCTATTATGAGCGAGCAAAATATATTCAATTTTGCACATTGATGAGGATTGACTTAGAGACATTGTCAACCACCAATCTTTCTTAGAAAGTACTATTAAAGAAATTCAAAAATTTCTCTCATGTTTACATAAATACTTATATATGTATTGATTGGCGACAGAGAGAATGAGAGAGAGAGAGAGAGAGAGAGAGAGAGAGAGAGAGAGAGAGAATGTGAATGAGATTTCTTCACCTACACATTTTGCATATGATTGCCAGATGACTCTTAGGTATTGATCTTATCACATTGCTTCCCTACTCAAAACCTTCATTAGTTTCCCATTGCTTAATAAAATTTAAACTCCTTGGGCTAATGTTAAGGGTCCTTCATGATTTGGCCCAAACCCATTTTTTTTCAGCTGTATCTACCACCAAACCCTTTCATACACTTGATGTTTCAACCAAACTATACACACCCTGCAATCATATACCTGTCTTTTCTCAATGTCATTCTCTCTAGGTGGAATTCTTTCTTCTCATATCTAGCTAATGAAAACCTACTCCATATTTTAAGAACTCACTTAAAAATTCCACTTGCTCCATGAAGGCCTGCAGGGGATCTCTCCAATCAGAATTAGCCTCATTCTTCCCTGAACCGCAGTAACCCTCTGTGCTATTGCACTTGTTGCCTCATCATTTTTGGCATACAGATCTTGTGTCAGAGCCTCCTTCTTGACACAAATATCATAGGTACACTTTGGAGAACTATCTTCTCTGGTTCATTGCCCCACTGAGATAATCTGGGACCTTCAGCATCTGGCAAACCTCTACCTCGTTCTGGGAATGTTATCTTCCTCTTGTAAGTACAAGGGTTCATGAGCATAGTTTATTTACAGGCTAAGGGAAACAAATAACATCAAAACCCATCGAAGAAAATAATACTCAAAAGTGAGTAATTCTTCTCCCCACTTGCCCTACCCCACCCCCCAACCAGATCCAGAGAATTGGATCTCCTTTATTGCTGACAATAAAAATAGATAAAATTACATTTAAAAACCAAGTCAATATGCAGTCCAAAGAGTGTCCCAGTTTCTATTTGAGTTTGACTCTGACTTCTAGCATTGCCTTCCCTAAGGCTTTGATGAGAGTCCTAGAGATCCATTGTCTGTATGGCCCTTCTGGCTGACTTTGTAAAGTTGCTTTTCATGCCACTCTTAGTGGTAGTCCCTGGTTGTCCGTCCCCAAATCAGTTCCTTTAGCTTATATTTCCTCCAGTTCTCTTCAGCTCCTGGAAAATAGTGGCCATCTCTTTTCCAGGAAACCAACTCTTTTCTAGAATCTCTGACAACCTACTTCATGGGTTCATTTTTGAAAGCTTCTCTTATACCTTGGTTCTGTGGCCCATGAACTGACTGACCATTCTGAGGTCTCAAGGAATCATCTCCTTTTGTACCTTACAAGTTGGTCTCTCTCCAATTTCATGCTGGCCTATAAATGACTTATCAGAGTTTGATATCTTCTCTTTCCCTGCACCCAGACTAATCATCTCCCTCCTGTGCCAGTGACTTTCATGGGTTTTAAAAATGTATGAAAGTACCCTGATCTCTCTCTAATGGCCTCGGTCTACCACCATGCCCTTGGGAACAACTGGGCAGGATTATCCTCAATCCCTATTGCTGCTTCTTCAAATTTTTGTGGCAAAGGGTAGAGCACACACTTTCTAACCATGTAGCTACACACCAGACAAGGAAAAGGATAGACCCTGAAACCTTTGTATAACTCTTATCCATCTTTCCTACAAAATTATAAGGCTGGAACTATGTCTTCCTCGTTTGTGTATTGCCTACTCCCTACCAAGGAGCAAGCACAGTACCCTCCACTGTGTAGGTACTCTATAAATACTTACTGAATGAATGAACAGACTAAGCAATGTTATCATAAACAGAGGAAAGAATTGCAGATTTCTGGGGAGGTAGGCTTGTTCCTCATAAACATATAAAATTTTCATAAACATATTTTTCTATTTTCCTGGGACTTTGAAAAATCAAGGTACAATTCAGAAAAGAAATATAAATTAAGTCTGTTTCTTTTACATATAGAGTCAGTATTAGGGATCTTTGAGATCATCAGGGCCAACCTCCTCATTTGGCAGGTATGGAAAGTGAGACTTGCCCATAGTCACAATAGCTAGTCAGAAGCAGAGCCAGCATTCAAAGTTAAATCTTGAGAATCATGAAGCATCCCCAGGTTTAGTTTCTTTTTTTAAAAAAGATGAGCCTTGGGGGTGGCTAGGTTGCATAGTAGATAAAGCACCGGCCCTGGAGTCAGGAGTACCTGGGTCTAAATCTGGTCTCAGACACTTAATAATTACCTAGCTGTGTGGCCTTGGGCAAGCCATTTAACTCCGTTTGCATTGCAAAAACCTAAAAAAAAAGATGAGCCTTATTGGGTTTAATATTAGTCATTAAAATAATAATATTAGAAGATTTTATAATACGGGTTTATACCAAAGTAGTATTTTAACCAAAGGATTCTATTACTGCCCACAGTTTGAAAGCCCCTCCCCTCCACCATGCTTTCGGCCCCTTTCCTTGTTACAACATGGCTGCCATTTTCCCTTTCCCACTTGATGGGAAACAACCTTTGCTTAGGTTCCCTAGGGTACAAGTAAGCTAACTCTACCTTTGATTTTCGATTTCTGTTCTCAGTTCTCCATATGGAATCCTAGGATCATAGATTGAGAGCTGGGTGAAACTTTAGAGACAAACAAAATCCAGCCCTCTCATTTTACATAGGAAGAAACTGAGGCTTTGTGATTTGGTCACACAGCTAGCTAGTGACTGCCTATGGGCAAAATTGAACTCTGATCTTCCTGCCTCTTAAGTCCAGTGCCCTGGTCATTTTGCCAAGTTGGTTCTGAAACATTTGAATTTTACATAATGAATTTTTGCTTAAGTTTGAGTGCACCTGTTTCCTATTGAAAGAGTTAAGAATTACTTTGGAAAGGGGGGGAGAAAAGATCCACAGGCTACTTTTATCAAAGCATTAAGACTTTGTCCAATTTTCCATTACTTTCTTCCCAGATTCTTAAAGTCTTTTCATAAACCCCAGGAAATTTAAATGGTGAGTCATATCAAAGCCCCCACAGCACTTAACATAACAAGAAATGCTGGTTGTTTTGTTGACACCTGGGGTTTCTGGGAATACATTTTCCCTTGGCTTCCAAGACTCACACTTGCCAGCACAAGTCATTGGTTATTTTTAGTTTTATAAATTATTAAAAATTATACTCCCAGAAGCAGTACTTATCTCTCTAGAAAAAGGGAATGAGTTCCAAACTGTTTTAATGATCTTGAAATGGGTAATTTTCCTCCTTGCTTTTAAGAAAATGGCTGGCGAAACTTAACTTGTTTCTTTCCCTTTGAAAAGGACTCAGTATTCCCCGTTGTGATTGTAATAGACTTTTAGATGTTAATCTTTCTTTTGGAGGCTACTGAAATGGGGAAAGTACAGTTCCTCTAAGCCACCCAGGGATCTGGTAGGTTTACAAATGAGGCCTACCCCACCACCTCTCTGGGCACCAGCTAGTAACTGAAGGAGAGGAGTTATGGGTTTGCTAACTTTGCCACCTTGTGGCCTTATCTTAGAACTGCAGCTTCATACTTCCAGCTTCCTCCTAGGACTTGGGAGAAGCAGCTGATCGATAAGTTTGGACCTTCTTGATGTTACCAAGTTGAAAACTCAGAATGTGAAAGCTGGAAGAATTCTTGGAGGCCCTCTAGGCCATTCCTCTCATCTTATGATTGGCTTCTACTTTACAGCCCAAAGAGGGGGAAGATACCTGCCCAAGATTCCAGCTGAGGTGACCAATTGTTTTTTTTCTTCTCTCCCTTACTATCTCCTTCCCTCTAAACAAAGTTTCCCAGAATAGGACTGAAGCTCAATGTGTCTTTCTATCCCTGCTACACAGGACAGGATTCTGAGCATGGCTTGGTGGTTTTGAATTGGATTGGTAGACCTAAATCCAAAGCCCTTCCTCTGTTGCTTCTAATTCTACCAGAGCCATAAAAGGGGAGAGAATCAAGATGCACGCTCTTTATTAGATATTAGATACATAAATGAAAAGATCTCAGTAGTGGAGGAAGGAAGGGAATAAGCTTATATTAAGCAATATTTGCTGGGCTGGTAGTTAGGTGGTGAAATGGCTAGAGCACTGGCCTGGAAAATAGGAAGATTTATCTTCAGGAGTCTAAATAGAAAGTCAATCACTTCCTGGCTGTGTGACCCTGACCAAGTCACGTCGGCCCGAATGCCTTAGTTTCCTCATCTATAAAATGAGCTGGAGAAGGCAATGGCCGACTACTCCAGTATTTTTGCCAAGAAAATCCCAAAGGAGTTCACAAAGAGTCAGAAAATCCCAAATGAGATCACAGTTAGACATGACTGAAATGACTCAACAAGTATGTGCCGACCACCATGCTCTCTATACAGCTTTCTCTTTACAACTATTATTACATTTGATGCTCACAACAACCCTGACAGGTAGGTTCCACTTTTATCCCCATTTGGCAGTAAGGAAATTGAGACAACTAGAGGTGAAATGACTTGCCCAGAGCCACACGATTCTCATAAGTGTCTGAGACTTGCTTTGAACTCAGGTCTTCTTGCCTCTGAGCCCAGAATACTGTCTACTGTGCCAACCCACTGTCCCTTTCTGCTGTGGTCATTGGACAAGGGAAGGGAAGAGGAAGGAAACAAGCATTTAGAAAGTGCCTACTACATATCAGACACTGTACAATTATCTGATCCTCATGATAAACCTGGGAGGTATGTGCTATTCTTATCCCTGTTTTATAGTTGAGGAAACTGAGGCAGGCAGAGGCTAAATGCCCTACGCAAATTAGTAAGTGTCTGAAATTTGAACTCAGCTTCCTGACTCTAGACCCAGCACTACTCTCTACTGTGCTGCCTAACTAGGCCTATGTGTCCGAACCATCATGCCATAGGGAATGGGGGGGGGAGCTTCCTCTTCTCTCTCCATGGGGGAGCAGCTAATTCTAGAAGAATGAGAAATTGATCAAATTGATTCTCACATAAACTGTCCTTTGAGGTCCCTGAATCTTGTGATGACACCTTTAGTGTTGTCAGATCACTCATTTGTCACTTTGCTTGCATAGGGGACCGACATATCACAGGTGATGTCTTAACTCACACACATGAATTGGATTTCAGTGAGGTAGAGTTAAACAAAGTTATCAACCTCACTCTCTCAGAGTCATCCAAGCCTAGTGACAAGACAGAAGTTAAGATTATTGGTGATAGCTTGGGATGGGTATAACCAACAGGTCTCAAACCCATCAGCAAATTAGGGGGTGTCTACCCCAAGCATGTAAAAACTTCCCCTGGTAAAAAGGGTGGTTTAGAACATTTGTTTCAATTGCCATGAAAGAGACTGAAGCAAGCGCTTTGGCGTGCTTACAGTTTGGTCAGACATCAAAGACACCCAGGTCATCACAGGTCATTTTACTGACTTAAGAAGCAAGCAGAGAACAAATACATGGACTGTGGCTAGAAGTCAGATAGTCCTGGTCAGGTCACCTAAGGGGTAAAACAAGAAGAATTTGGCCTAATCTAACCACAAAGTCTGTCACAAGAGTCAGCCAATCAGAATGGCCTGGGGAACAGAGAGGTTGAGACTGGGTGAGGGAGTGATGGTGAGCTGAGGACACAATTGGCAATCAGTGAAATGTAAGGAAGATGTGAGATCAGGGGGAACATAGCCCTAAATTCTGAGAATGTGAGGATTCTGGGTCTGAAACTGTTGAGGAAAATAAGGGTCCAGAATATATTCTCAAAAAAAAAGGCTATGTCCTGTTCTTACTGACCTAATTAGGCAGTTCTTGTCATCCAGTCTTCCACCCTCATCACACCCACCTAAGCTGCTAAATGCAATTTCCTTCTCTCTGAGATTACAGTAGCTCCCACTGTTATTCAGTCACATCTGACTCTTTCTGAACCTTTTGGGAGTTTTCTTGGCAAAGATACTTGAGTGGTTTGCTGATTGCTTCTCCAACTCATTTTGCAGATACAAAAACTGAGGAAAACAGGGTTAAGTGACTTTCCTAGTGTCACCTAGCTAGTGAATGTCTGAGGTCAGATTTGAATTTAGGTCTTCCTGATTCCAAGCCCAGCATTCTGTCCTCTGTGGCATCATCTAGCTGTTGTCCTATTGCCTTCCTATGCATTTAATAGTATAGTAGTCTATATAATTCATAAATTAGGAAATACGTATATATTGGAAGAAAGGCTCAATTTTTTTTAATTGAAGAAATTCATTTTCCCTGATCTATGGGACATTGTAACAGCCCTTGTTTGACTCCAGGCTTGTTCCCCTGCCCGCCCCTTCTACACATACACACACAGACACACAGACACACACACACACACACACACACACACACACACACACACACAAACACACACACACACGCATACAATCTAACCTCTCTTGTTAATCTTTTGTTCCACTTGTACACACTCTTTGCCCTTCAAATATTCATTCCTTAAGCAAACTCTTCAAAGCAGCCAAACTGGTCTCCAGAACAGGTCTTTGGCTCACCCACCTTGCTACCTTTGTTTACCCTGAAGACCTTCAGTTTGATTCCAAGGTTGATGCCATGCTGCCTTGGTATAGAACCCCATCTGGTGCCTCATCTTGCCACTACATGAAGATTCAATGAGATGATTCATGTGATTTCGGAGGGGTGGAGTTCATTGGAAAACTCTTCCTTGACATTGAAATCTACCATAGTCTATCCATTAGTCTTAGTTTCAGCCTCTGGGGTCAAGGAAAGCAGTACCAGTCCCTTTTCTGCATGACTGCTTCCCAAATATTTAAGGACAGCATCATGTGTCCCCACCTTATTCCCACAGTCTTCTGGAGATTGGGCATTCACAGTTTTAGAGCTGGAAGGAACCTTAGAAATCACTTGGTGATCATCTTACAAAGGAAGAAATTAAGGACCAGAGAAGGGAAGTGACTTACTCAAGACCATGAAACAAGTTAATGCCTAGTCAGGATTTGAACCAGGTCTGAACCACAGTATCACAGATGTGTAGCTGAAAGTGATCTCGAAGACCCTGATTTTACAGAAGAGAAAACTGAGGCCCAGGTAAGTTCAGCAACTTGCCCTAGTTCATACATAGGATCAAAGTTTGGGAAGCCAAAGGGATCTCAGAGGTCAGCTAGTCCAACCTTCCCATTTTACAGATGAGAAAATTGAGTCCAGAGAGGTGCTTACTTGCCCTAGATAACACAGGTAGGATTTGAACCCAGGTCCAAGTCTGATTATTCTCTCTACTATACCACATGAATCTCATATCACCATCTCTACTAATAACTAACATTGCCTCATCTGTCCAACGGGAATGATGATAGTTCCAATGTCCCTGGGTTATTATGAAGTTTACATGAGATCGTTATAAAGCATTGGGCCCTGACACATGGCAGGTGTTATGTAAATGCTAGCTATCATCTTCATCACCATCACTACCATCATCATCATCACCATTATCATCATCATTTGTTGAGCACTTCTTTGATGATACCCACATTCTCTCACTAGATCTTCCAAGGGGTATTGCCAATTACACAGGAGATACCAGATCCTCCCTATTTCTGAGCTACCCCAAAACATTGTTTTGGCTTGTCTTTGTATCTCCAATGCTTAGAACAGGACCTGATGTATTATAACCACTTAAGAAATGTTGTTGATGTAATGATTGACTGAAATTGATTTTCCAGCAACCCCTAAGAAGACCAAATAGCTACTCCCACTTTGCTGCTTCACTTTTCCACAATTGCTTCAAAAGAAGTAAAACTCCACACCCAGAGACTTAGGTCCTGGTTAATGAGGGGTGTTCCCTGAGATGACAGGGAGAGGAGCCCTGTCTGAGACTTTGATGAAATCTTTCTCTAAAGGGTGTGGGCAAGCCCACTGACAGACAACCTATTGAGAGGCTCTGGGGTGGCCATATCCTGGGGGTGGGACCAGCATGGAAGGGGCCCTGCTACTGCCTTCTGCTCTAGCCTAGCAGGGGCATGAAAGCACAGGTTCATGCCTCAAGGCTGATATAGGAACTGCAGACTGGGGGATGGCTGGTAAGAGGCTACAGATACATGCACAATTTTTCCCCCCTTTCCCCAACCTGGGACCTTGGCTCTTTAGCTCTGCTGCTTTTTGCTCAGCACTCATGCTTCCATGGAAAGCCCACTGGCTCTGGAGTAGTCAGAAACTTCTGATCTTACCTTGGAAGTATACCAACTTTATGGTCCTAGACAAATCACTAAATTTTCTTGAGGTTCAGTTTCTACATAATTCTGTTTTTTGTGGGTTCATGGGGTAAAGTGACTTGACCAAGGTCACCCATCTAGTAAGTATCAAGTATCTGAGGTCAGATTTGAAATCAGGCCCTCCTGACTCCAGGACCACTGTGTCACTTACATGCTCAGTTTCTTCCTCTTTAAAATGAAGGAAGTGGATTAAATGGCCTGATCCTCTGATCCCCTTTCTTTTTTTTTGCAAGGCAGTAGAGTAAAGTGGCTTGCCCAAGGACACACAGCTAGGTAACTTTTAAGTGTCTGAGTCCGGATTTGAACTCAGGTACTCCTGACTCCAGGGCCAGTGCTCTATCCACTGTGCCACCTAGCCTCCCTCTGATCCCTTTTCTTATCAGACCCAGTAAAAATGTGGATCTGAGTCACTTTCTGGGAATGAGATGGGAAAAGCAATTTCACCTGCTCTGGGCCTCAGTTTCCTCATCTACAAAGCAAAAGGTCTGATCTTGATGACCTCTTAAAGACCCTTCCATCTCTGAACTGATGACCATAAGTCCTCACTCTTAGTAAAGTGTCACTGGCTCCCAGTGGACTTGCTCACACTTTTTTTTTTTTACTTTTTAAAGATTTTATCTATTTTGAGCTTTACAATTTTCCCTCTAATCTTGCTTCCCTCCCCCCCCACCCCCCACAGAAGGCAATTTGCCAGTCTTTACATTGTTTCCATGACATACATTGATCCAAATTGAGTGTGATGAGAGAGAAATCACATCCTTAAGGAAGAAACATAAAGTATAAGAGATAGCAAGATCAGACAATAAGATATCAGGTTTTTTTTTTTTTCGAAATTAAAGCTAGTAGTCCTTGGTCTTTGTTCAAACTCCACAGTTCTTTCTCTGGATACAGATGGTATTCTCCATCGCAGATATCCCCAAATTGTTCCCGATTGTTGCACTGATGGAAAGAGCGAGTCCTTCAAGGTTGGTCATCACCCCCATGTTGCTGTTCAGGTGTACAGTGTTTTTCTGGTTCTGCTCATCTCACTCAGCATCAATTCATGCAAATCCCTCCAGGCTTCCCTGAAATCCCATCCCTCCTGGTTTCTAATAGAACAATAGTGTTCCATGACATACATTGACCACAGTTTGCTAAGCCATTCCCAAGTTGAAGGACATTTACTTAATTTCCAATTCTTTGCCACCACAAACAGGGCTGCTATGAATATTTTTGTACAAGTGGTGTTTTTACCCTTTTTCATCATCTCTTCATGGTATAGACCCAGTAGTGGCATTGCTGGATCAAATGGGATGCACATTTTTATTGCCCTTTGCTGCCCACACTTTCCAGAGCGACTTGCAATCAGAGTCCCAGGCAAGGCTTCCCTCTCTGTCTAACTAATCAAGGACCTTGTTACTTCATATTGGGTAAGCTCTGGTATTTTCATATTTATCATTGCTCCTAAATTTTTCCCTCAGTTTCTCTGGAGTCCTACTTAGGCTATCCAGGTCTGACTTCAAGCTCTGGTTACCTCATTTTCCCCAAAATGCAAGGTGGAGAGGAGGGCACACATGTGTTGGCTCAGACCCCCGTTGCCAAGTTCACTCTGGAAGGCTTCAGTATTGTTCTGTTCATATCTATAATCAGAGCCTGAGATTGAAAGGAGAAAAGGAAATAAAAAGGGGGGGGAGAATGGTTGCCTGGCTCCCTCTTCCCAACCCCACTTTCCCCTCCCGCCCAACTTTGACCTTGCCTCCTCGCCAGCCTCCCCCATTCACCACCTCAAGAGTGTAGCTTGAGGAGAAGAGGCAGGAAGAGTGTGTGGGAGCACTTTGTACCTGCCAACAAGTGGGAAGGGACTGGATTAAAGCCACCCAAAAGAGGGCCCTTCTCTCCCAACTGCCTTCCCTTCTGTCTGTTTTAAGGCCCCTCTCTCGTTTAGCATCCTCCGGTTCTGCTGAGGGATGCCAATTTACCAGCAGAGTCTAGGGTTGAGTTTCCATGGAAACAGGCCCAGGCTCTCACTTAAATCCCTTTCCTGCATTACCTGTAAATGTGGCTCCCCGGTGATCTCTTCTTTTGACTCATTTGGCACATTTGGTGGTTAGTGAGAACTCTACTTGACTCAGGATGCCCAAATCCAGAAAGCAGTTGGACAGAGTGACCCAGGGGAAAATACAAAGCGTTGCCTAGGAAACCTGGAAGTAGGCGAGGAGAAACTAGCTTCCAAACTAAAGCTCTCTGCCAGGCCCACCTCTTATCACTGGACTGGAAAGCAAGAAAATGACTTTACTTTCCATCTGGCTTTCTTTCTTTTTTTTAAATATTGTATTTGTTTTTTCCAACTACTCGCAGTGGTCGTTCTTACCAATCAATTTTTTTGGTTATGTTCCCTCTCCCCTCCTCCTGACAGAAAGAAATCCGATATGGTCTCTACATCTGTAACCATGCCAAACAAAAGATCCATATTGATCATATTGTGAGAGATCAGATCCCAAACATTAGAGAGGAAAAAATGACATAACACATAAGATGACTTTTAAAGAATTGAAGAGCTTTGGGTCTGCATTTAAACTCCACAGTTCCTTCTCAGGACATGGATGGTATTTTCCTTCACAAATCTTTTAGAATTGTCTTTGCTTATTGTCCTGCTGAAATGTACAAGTCCATTATGGTTGATCATCACCCCATGTTGCTGTTAGGGTGTACAATGTGAATTGTACCACATTAATGTCCACATTAATTCATGTAAGTCTTTCCAGACTTTTCTGAAATCCCATTCCTCGTGATTTCTTATAGAATAATAGTATTCCATCACATACATATACCACAATTTGTTCAGCCATTCCCCAATGGATGGGTATCCCCTTAATTTCCAATCCTTTGCCACTACAAAAAGAGCTGCTGTGAATGTGAGATTTTTCCCTTTTTATGATCTCTTCAGGGTAAAGATCCAGTAGTGGTATTGTTGGATCAAAGGGGATGCACATTTTTACATTTTTATTACCCTTTGGTCATAATTCCAAATTACCCTCCAGAAAGGCTGGATTAGTTCATAGCTCCACCAACAGCGCATTAGTGTCATAGATTTCCCACATCCCCCCCTCAACATTGATCATTTTCCTTTCTAGTCATCTTGGCCTATCTGAGAGGTGTGAGGTGGTACCTCAGAGATGTTTTAATTTGTATTTCTCTAATCAATAATGATTTACAACAATTTTTCATCTGACTATAGGTAGCTTTGATTTCTTCTCCTGTAAACTGCCTTTCCCTATCCTTGGACCATTTAGCAGTTGAGTAATGACTTGGTTTTTGTTTTTTAAAAAAATAAGTTTGACTTAGTTCTCTGTATATTTTAGAAATGAGTCCTTTGTCAGAAACATTAGTTGTAAAGATTGTTTCCCAACTTTTCATATTCTTTTAATTCTTGGTTGCAATAGTTTTGTTTATGCAAAAACTTTTAAAATTTAATGTAATTGGGGCAGCTGGGTGGTGCAGTGAATAGAGTAATGGCCCTGGAGTCAGGAGTGCCTGAATTCAGACCTGGCCTCAGACACAATAATTGCCTAGCTGTGTGACCTTGGGCAAACCACTTTACCTCATTGACTTAAATAAATTTAAAAAAAATTAATGTAATCAAAATTGTCTGGTTTGTTTTTTATAACTTTCATCTAGTTGTCAGAGGATTTCTGTCTCTCTCAGTCTCTGTTCCTGGTCCTTTCTCTGTCTTATCTCTGTCTTTGTCCTTGTCTCTGCTCTGATAACTATATGTTTATGCTTGTGGGAGAGAAAGGATATGGATTTTGGGCTGGGAGTCAGGAGACTCCAATTCTAGTCTCAGCTTGGTTCCTTGCTAGCTATGGGGTTTTAGACAAGTCCCTGTCCACCTCTCAATTCCAGCTTCTTCCTGAATAGAGATAAGGGGCAGAATCTCTGAAGTCCTTTCAAGCTCTACCATTGGATAATTCTTTGGGGGGAAAGGGGATTATTCACCTGGACAGGACAAGAGTGAAGGGGTTTGAGTGAATCTGAAAATCAAAATTGATAGAGTTTAAGGTATAAAGATCAAGGGGACAGAGGAGGCTGATTTAACAGACAGAGCCCAACAAGATCACCACTATCACCTGTGAGTGTTTCTACTTATATTAACATCCCACCTTGGCAGGACCTCAGCTTCTAGGGTGCTGGGAAAGTGATCTGGCCAGTCTGGAGAAAATGGGGACCAGGTAGGGAAAAGGGGACTTGTTAATAGAAGAGAAAAGAAGATAAAGAGAGAGAGGAGGGGACAAAGGGGGAAGGGAAGAAGAGGAAAGGAGAGAAAGCATAAGAAGAGAGAAAAGAAGATGAAGATAGAAGGGGAGAGGAGGGAAGGGGAGAGAAGAGGTGATAAAAGGGCAGAAGGCAAAAGGAGAGAAGGGGAGAAAAGGGGGAGACGAGGAGAGAAGATAAGATGAAAGAGGAGAAGGGAAGAAGAGATCAAAGAAGAGAAGGGAAGAGAAGAGATCAAAAAAGAGAAGGGGAGAGATGAGGATAGAAGACAAAGGAAAAAGGGGGAGAGGAGAGAAGATGAAAGGAGAGAGGACAAAGGGAGAGGAGAGAAGATGAAAGGAGAGGAGAGGGAAAAGAGAAAATGAGAGTGATTACAATGGACAGGATGACTTTAGAAAAACTGCAAAGGCTGCTGCTGAAACCTTTTGCATTCCCCTCCTGTTTCCCACACCATCTCTCACCTCCTGGTGGTGCTCCAGCTCCAGCGCAGCTCTTCTCCTTCCCACCAGCCCTTAGTCCCAGCTAACTGGCAACAAATAGCAGCTTAGGGCTTGGCTGCTCAGGCCCTCCTAGGAGTCTGGATCGTCTCATAGGGGTGACTGGAAAGCCTTGAGGACCCCCAAAGGGACCCACTTTAAGATTCTGCAAAGCTCTTGACTTGTATTCTTTGAATCCTTCCAAGCCCACTGGAAGGCAGGGTCCTCTTATTGTCTCCATCTTAGAAAGGGGAATGGGAAAGCCATGAAATAGCTTGTCCAGGTCCCACATCTAATCAGAATCAGAATGCAGAGCCAGGACCCTCTTGATTTCAGTCCCTGTGGTCTATCCACTTCACTGCCTTGCAGCCTTAATACTGGATTTCAGCACTCTCAGATCAAGGAGCTCTCAAACCTGATCACCCTGGTGTCTGAGAGGCTCCCTGTTTGGTGGAGAGAGAACAGGGCCTGGAGTCAGGAAGACTTGCATTTCGAATCCATCCTTAGACACTTATTAGCTGTGGGTCCCTGGATAAGTCACTTAAGCTCTGTTTGACTCAGTTTCCTCAACCATAAAATGGGGATAATAACAATATTCCCTTGCAGGGTTGTTAGGAAGATCAAATGAGACAATATTGGAAAAATACTTAACACAGTGTGTGGCTCATGGCAGCTGCTATGTAAGTGATTGTTCGCCCTTTCCCTTCTGGCAGCAGCCCATTGAACTTCAGAGCATGAGTCAGAAGAGCCGGATTCTAATTCTGACTCTGCCCTTGCCCGGTGGATGACTAGCCAATCACTTATATAGGAGAGATTAAGTGGCTGTACTATTAACTGCCAGCCTGAAAAAGACAGAAAGGATCAGGAAGGAGATAGGAAGATAGCCCTTATGAGGAGTTCAACTCAAGAGTCCTTGGTGTAGTCCAGTATTAAGAAAATTAAGTCAGGGAGCGTGAGTTCAAATCTCAGTTCTGACCTCTCCTGATTATATGATCTTAAGCAAGTAATTCTACCCCACAGTCGCTCAGTTTTCTCATCTGAAAAGTAAAAGGTTTACAGTTTTGCTGTGGTTGAGTTATTTTTCAGTTGTGTCTGACTCTCTGTTCCCCTATTTGGGGTTTTCTTGGTAAAGATCCTGGAATGGTTTGCCATTTCCTTTTCAGCTCATTTTACAGAAGAGGAAACCGAGGCAAAGGAGGGTCAGTGACTTGCTAGCAAATATCTGAGACTCAGGTCTTCCTGACTCCAGGCCAGGCACTCTATTCACTCCTTCCATGCCACAAAGAGCCAGAGAGGCTTTGTCAAGCACAAGTTATACCAGGCTTCCTTCATTTCCTTTTTTTGGGGGGGCAGGGATGCAAGACAAGTCAATCAAAGGAACACCATAGATTTTAGCAAAATATTTGCCAAAGTAGGGCAGTTAGGTGGCAAAACAGACAGCACAGAATCGGGATAGACCTGAGTTCAAATCCAGGCTCAAACAGGTCCTGGCTGTGTGACCCTGGGCAAGTCACTTTACCCTGTTTGCCTTAGTTTCCTCATCTGTAAAATAAGCTGGAGAAGGAAATGGCAAATCACTCCAGTATCTTTGCCAAGAAAACCCCAAGTGGGGTCACAGAGAACAGAACAAGACTGAGAAAATCTGAACAACATTCAACAAAGTGACTGATGCTGCTTTTGTGGACAAGCTAAAGAGATACTGGCTGGAAGACTGTATGATGTGGTAAATGGAGAAAGAGCACAGAGGACCTGGGCCCCTTAGCAAGTCCCTTGACCTCCATGGGTTTGTTTTCCTCTCTGGAAAATAAAGGGATTGGATCAGATGGCCTCTGAGGGCTAGGAATCTTTGTTCTGAGGATGAGGTTCAGTGATCTAAGTGACTGGACCCCACGTTTTCTACTTCTAAAGAACGAGATCTGAAGTAGATAGGTGACTTCGCTTGTCTCCTCAGTGTTTCTGGGCTGAAGGACATGAGGGCTGTGAACTGTAAACTGTCCAGGGCTATAATATCAGAAGACTTTTGGATAAGTAGAAGTCATCCCAATAAGGTGGACCCACTCAATTAGCATTCTCCATAGGGCAGAGGAAATTCGCCATTGAGGGAGTCAAATAGCAAATCTCAAGCAAGGTCTCCCTCTGGTGACTAGGCTGTTGCCCCACACCTTTTTTCTATGCAAACATATATGGGACTGTGTCTTGTACAGTGGGGCCTTGTTTCCCAAACCCACGGGGAACAAAGCTTCTTTTAACTGTGCTGGCTGGCCATGGAGGGAACCGAAGACATTCCAGGCTCCATGGCATCCGGTGGGCAGCTGCTATCCCCTGAGGAACAGGCCACGGGGCTCTCCCACATAGGAGCTTCTTGCAGTCAGACTCAGAGAAGAGCCAGAGCCTTGGGGGTCCATGGGCCACATTATTTAAGTACCAAGACCAAATAAAGTCCATTTTGAGGAGGGGGAAATTGCCCCTCTCAAATTGGGGAGACCTAACCTAGAAGAAGGGAAAGAGGAATGAGGAAAGAAATGCTGCTCCCCCTTCAACACACCTCTCTTCTACTATCTC
Source organism: Macrotis lagotis (assembly GCF_037893015.1). Classification (NCBI taxonomy): domain Eukaryota; kingdom Metazoa; phylum Chordata; class Mammalia; order Peramelemorphia; family Peramelidae; genus Macrotis; species Macrotis lagotis. The sequence goes on from NC_133666.1 coordinate 49,799,135, forward strand.
CTTGGGGCAGGGTGAGACTTGGGTGACCCTGCACAAGTTACTTCCCTTCCATTGTCCTCAGTTACACTCTGAACTAAAGGGACTGCACTTTCCAAAGACTATCTTCCTTTTTTTCACTTAGCCATATCTAGAATTCTTTTTCCTTTTCTTTCAAGTTCCTTTCTCCGTCATTTTTTTCAACCTAACCCAACCCAGTCTCAGATAACCTGGTTTGAAGACAACAAAATGTAGCTTTTCTGTAGTGCTCATGAAGTAGAGGCAGAGAATGTGTCTCCTCACCCAGGGGTTTTGGGACAAAAGGAATCACAGGTCCAGCTTTTAGCCTCATCCCTTAAAGTTTGGAAATCAGTATCTCAATTGAGTCCTGTTACTTACAGGTGAGGAAATTGAGATTCAAAAAGGTTGAGTGACTTACCCATGGTCACACAGCAAGTGTCAGAGGCAAGATTTGAACAATAATGATAATAATAATAATAATAATTGTTAATAATAATGAATAACATTTCTATGGTTCCTTAAGGTCTACAAAGCACTGTGCATATATTCTCTCCTTTGATTTGAACCCAACTCTGCTTGATGCCAAATCAGCAGGCTGTCACTCTTCCTCTCAAGGACGAGGTTGGAAATGGGAGAATCGTCTTCACAGCTTCCCTTAAGCCATTATCAAGGTTGAGATCCTTGAACCTGAGTTGTTTCTTGTCTGAGGCTATCTCATTGACCCTAGTCTTTAACCAATCAAATCTCTCTCCATCATTAGCTGATTACTTTTACATATGATAGAGGGGATTCTTTATTTCAAAATAAAATTTCTTTTGAAGTCATTTGTTTTCAATCAACAATCAAATGTTCACCTGCATTTCTCAGTGTATCCCTCTCCACACCAGAGAACCACCCCTTAGAACAAAGAAGAAAAAATAGCAACCAAAACAACCACATATTGGAAATATGTTTACAGTATTCTAGCACCCATAGTTCTCCACCTCTGCAAAGGAGGAACCAATGTGCCTTCTCATATTTCTGCTTCAGGGCTGAAAGTGATATTTATAATTTCTCCACATTTTGTGGCCATCCTGTTGCTGTTGTTCTTTCCATTTTCCTTTATATGATCAGAGAGAGGGTTCTCATTTGGAGGCAGATTGGCCTGGGGGCTACTCTGGAGACATTGATTCAGTGGGTGATTCTTCAGACCCCTTCCAGTCCCTCCCCCATGATCCTAAGAGTATATGCTATGGTAGCCACACAGAGTAGACACTTGATCAATCTTTCTGTCTTATTTCCACTTCCTGAAATTAGAGTTTGCATAATAATTTTAATAATCATAATTATTTTAATAATCACAAAATTTAAATAATCATAATAGTAAAATAATAAGAATCAACTTTTTATCACTTTAAGGTTTGCAAAACTCTTTCCAAACATTATGTCATTTGATCTCCCCCAATCCTGTGATGTTGATATGATGATGATGATGATGATGATGATGATGATGATGATGATGATTATCTTCATTTTGTCAATGAGATAATGAGCCTGAAAGATGCCCAGGATCATGTAGCTAGTAAGTGTAAGAGGTAGGATTCAAACTCAGGTCTTTCTGACTCCAAATCTAAGACTCCATCCACTATGCCACCTCCAAGGGATCTTAGAGGGCAGAGGGAGGAATGAATGAAAGAAGGTAGGGAAGGAAAGAAGGGAAGAAGGAAAGAGAAGGAGGGAGAAAAGGAAAGAAGGATAGGAAAGAGGAAGGGAGGAAGAAGGAAGGAAGAAAGGAAGGAAGGAAGGAAGGCAGAGGAGGAAGGGAAGGAAGGAGGAAGGGACAGAGGGAGGGAAGAAGGAAGGAAGGAAGGAAGGAAGGAAGGAAGGAAGGAAGGAAGGAAGGGAGGGAGGGGAGGAGGAAAGAAAGGGGGAAGAAAGGAAGGAAGGTAGAGATGGAGGAAGGGAAGAAGGAAGGAAGGAAGGAAGGAAGGAAGGAAGGAAGGAAGGAAGGAAGGAAGGGAGGGAGGGAGGGAGGGGAGGAGGAAAGAAAGGGGGAAGAAAGGAAGGAAGGTAGAGATGGAGGAAGGGAAGAAGGAAGGAAGGAAGGAAGGAAGGAAGGAAGGAAGGAAGGAAGGGAGGGAGGGAGGGAGGGAGGAAGGGAGGGGAGGAGGAAAGAAAGAGGGAAGAAAGGAAGGAAGGTAGAGAGGGAGGAAGGGAGGAAGGGAGGAAGGGAGGACGGAAGGGAGGGAGGGAGGGAGGGAGGGAGGTAGTGGGGAGGGAGGGAGGGAGGGAGGGAGGAAGGCATTCCAGGAAGAGTCCCACTGCCCTGCATACATTTCTCTGACAAATGGAAAGAAGTCTCCGGTGCCTATTTTCTGCCCTCTGCCCTCTGACCATCTTCCACTCTTAGCCTCCATGGAACAAAATATCCAGAGGAACTTTAAGTGTGGGGGCTGCTTCTGCTCAGCACCATCAGCCACATTTGGGAGCTAACCATTAAGTCTGGGGCATCAGGAGGAGCCTGACATTTTGATCCTAGGAGTGTCCACTGGATCAGGTGCCCCAAAGGGCTCATGTCTGGGCAAAATGGAAGTAGACAACCCCCAAACGATGTCTTGGAATTCCTGGGCAGTGAGGAGGAGCTCAGGCTGGAACTTTTGGAGTCCCGGGCCTAAGGGGCCACAGAGTTTGGAGAACACTGGAGCAATGGGTTAATCTTTCCAGCCAAGAACTAGAACTTGACCTCTTTCTTGTCTTCAACTTGGGAAATCTGGAGGTCCCCCCCAATGACCCACCCCAGAGGCAGTAGGCCATGTTCAAGCTGGTCCCTGAGGAAGGGGCTTTCCTACACCCCAATGCTTTGCCTTGGTCTGCCTCAGCCCCTCCTAAGGATGAACTTTGCTTTGAAAAAAAATGATTATAATGGATGAAAACAGGTGCCATACTGGAAAGGAATGTGGGATGGCAGTTAGAGACCTGCTCTCACGGTGTCTTAGAGGGAGAAAAAGTGGGTGGAAATGCAATCCCCGTGACAGTCAGAAGTCTGAACAATCTTCCCTCAGAAAATACAAATTACAGCATTTCTCCCTCACCCTGGGCCCAGCTGTCCAGTCAAGTGGCCTGTGTGTACCAGTGGAACCAGGCAATTTGTTGATTAATCTTAAAGGATATTTTCTGTAATGCTGTTGGGTAATTCCAAAGAGATTCTGCAAAGTGACAAGCAGGAGACATGGCCTTGGTGAAATTGTGACTTACCCCTAATCCTCCATGAGACGTTCGCAGGGATGATAGCAGCCGCCTCCCACCCCCCAAACTCTTGCCAAAGCAAAAAAAAAAATCGAGGGTACACACACACAGAGAGAGAGAGAGAGAGAGAGAGAGAGAGAGAGAGAGAGAGAGAGAGAGAGAGAGAAATCCAGGAAGGGAAATAGGGGTGGGGTGGGGGTGGGGTGGGGTAAGGGTAGGTATTTCAAGGCCAACAACTCAGTGAAGAAGGTTCTCTTTTTTTCTCAGTACAGGAGGGAGTCCCTGACTGGGAATAAGGCAGGTACTTAAGGGGCCTCATTCCCTCTCTCAGGTCTCTAGGGCTCTCTGTGGGGGTATTTATGGCTGAGGCAATGTCTTCCAGATGGGAAAGTGAGCACCCAGGCCTAGTGAGACCTGGGGACATCCCACCCCCAAGCCCCACCCAAATCTCTCCAAGGCTATGTGACTGTCTAGACAAAGCCAGGTGACCTGGTGGAATTAACCGACAACCAGGATACCCGTAACCTCTGATCTACTAACCAGGCAGCTGAATCACAAAGAACCAGTCGGTTCAGTGTGTAGACACAGTTTGTTCACAGCATTGGTGGGGAGAGGGGGAAGAATCTTAGGGGTCATCTGGTCCAGACCATCTAGTTGGTGCAGTGGAGACAGCAAGGGCTGGAATCAGGAAAACCCGAGTTCAAATTCGACCTCTGACACTGTGTGTGATCTTGGGCAAGTCATTTAACTCCATCTATTTCATTTTCCTCATCGGTAAAATGAGCTGAAGAAGGAAATGACAAACCACTTTAGTATCTTTGCCTTAAAAACCCCAAGAATCCAACAAAGAGTTGGACTGAAAAATGACCAAAACAAAGTCCAAAGCCATCTTTTCTTTTATTTTTTTAAACTAAGAAGGAAATTGAGGTACAGAGAAGGAAGAGGACTTAGGAGTGTAGGTTTTACACCTAGAAGGAAGTTTAAAGATCATTCGGTGTGGAAGTGACTTGACCAAGATCACATAGTCAGTATGATCCATAGTAGATATTGGAACTCAGGTCCCCAGACTCCAAATCAAACTTTCTTTCCACCCTATGTGGTGACTGGGAATTTCTCACATGGTGAAGGGATGAAGAGTAAAAGAACAAAAATCTTTCTTTTCTGATGAGCCGCCAAATGGAGATTTTGTGGGCCCTGAGCAACACGACTCCCAAAGACTGAAACATGAATGAATGAACAAATGAAAAAAAATTAAATGCAAAGCATGAAACCAGGGAACCAGTACATGATTGGTTTTCTGACTTGTTTAATAATCCTTGCAGATATATAAACAATCCCTTTTTAGCTATTCATTTTATCAATAGAAGGCAGCATGGTATAATAGATAAGAGCTGACCTCCGAATCAAGAAGCCCTGAGTTCAAATCCTGCCTCTGACATACATCCTGACTATTTGACCCTGGGCAAGTCACTTAAAACTCTCAGTACTCTAGGTAATTCTCTAAGATTCTTAGATATTGAGATGATGATCTGAATCATAATGGAAGGTAATGAGGGTTATCCCCTCACTCAGTTCTTTAAGCTTTGAAATCAGGTCTAGACCCAATCCAATTTGATCTATAGAAAAAGAATCTATGAACTGTAAGCTCCCTGAAGACAGGAAAAGGCCATATATAGCTTTTATCTAGCACAGTGTACTACTGTGCATAACAGGTCTATTTTTGATTCCCAAAGTTCTTACTTTGGCTCTTTCATCAGTATCTTTTATCACAAGAAAACATGTTTACAAATATTATTTAAATTTAATATTTAAAAAAACAAATTTCTATCATGGTAAAGCAAATTTGCAGCTGCTGTTCCAAACCATCTTCAAAAATGCAAGCTTGGGATGGTTAGGTGGAGCAGTAGATAGAGCACCGGCCCTGGAGTCAGGAGTGCTTGAGTTCAAATCCGGCCTCAGACACTTAATAATTACATAACTGTGTGGCCTTGGGCAAGCCACTTAACCCCATTTGCCTAGCAAAAAACTAAAAATATTAAAATAAAATAAAATTTCAAAAATGCCAGCTCAAAATATTTCTGTATAGAAACTGAAACTTTACATATTTAATGCATGTCTAATGATTGAAGAAATGAAAGTTACCCTACCAAACTATAAGCTCCCTGAGGGCAGGGTCTTCTCCATGTCCAACCCCCTCATTTCACATGTGTAAATTTGTCTACAGAGAGGTGGTGACTTATCCAGAACACATAGGCAATTTGTGACTGAGTCCCAACTTGAATTCACCTAACTCCTAGGCTAGTGCACTAACCACTAGGAAATCTTGTTTCCCTCTAAGTGGTACCTAGTCCAAAGAAAGGAACATTGCTATTATTCCCAACTAACTTTGTCCAGATGAACCAACTTCTTGATTCAATGGTTTCCTTAAGGCAACGGTTTCAAATGCTGTCCTGAAATATAAAATATGAAACATGAAGGGCCTTGGAGGATGCTTTCTCAACCCCTCAGGCTTTAGTGTAGGTTGCACTGTGTGTGTGTGTGTGTGTGTGTGTGTGTGTGTGTGTGTGTGTGTGTGTGTGTCCTTCCAATGCCCCCTCTTCCTGGGGCAGGGGGATAGGAGCCTACTCTCCCAAATGGGCCAGGAGATCCAGGCTCCATAATTTCTGTGTTGTAAAGCATTTGAAGTTGAAGGCAATAAGGGTCATTATAAATAACTAATGGAATGAAAGGCAACAGACAATATTGATGGAACCAATTTGCCCAAAGTCATTGCTCAGCTTCAGATGAGTCTTGCCTGGGCCCAGCTTCTGCACTTACTTAGATCTACAAAGGAAACTGAATGCCAGAGCTCATTTGTAAGTATCTCTGAACTCAGCCAAAAAGACTTTCAACAATGATTTCACTCTTTTGCCTTCCATTTTCGGAGATGTATCAAGATTGAAACCCTCTGGAATCCTCTTGCAACCTTCCCTAATCTCTCAGCTAGAAATCATCCCCTAGGTTTAGTTTCTCATTTTTACCTAACTGTAAAGTGGGCAAGTCTTGTTCAGTTTGGGGTCCTCTCTAGCCTTTGCCACTCCTTAGACTGTAAACTCCTTGAGGATGGGAACGGTTTTCTTAACACGTTGAGTCTCCCCCGTAACTACCATATCACCCCTTGCAATAAATGTTTACTGTATCTATCATATAGTAAATAGTTCTTGGATTCCAGTCCATTCCATTCTATTCATCGAGTCAACTAGAATGCATTAAGCATGTCCTGAGTATCATATAATTTTCATGGTAAGAACACTGGAACTTGAATCAAAGCCTGGGTTTGCATCCTGCCTCTAACACTTGCAATCTATAGAGCCTTGAGAGACAATATTATGTTGGGGATATGTCAGGAAAAAAATGGAGTCAAGTCTTGCCTCTCACACTGACTAGCTGAGTGACCTTGAGCAAGGAATTTCACTTTTTGAAGCCTCAGTTTCTTCATTTGCAAAATGGAGGTAAGATTTGTAAGATCTGGATGTGAAGCTCAAATGAAATATAAGTAAAATGTTTTGAAAACCTTCAAGTCAATTAGCTTAGGCGATTGTCAGTTTTAGTTTTTTTTAATTTATTTATTTAAGGCAATGGGGTTAAGTGACTTGCCCAAGGTCACGCAAACAGGCAATTATTAAGTGTCTGAGGCCAGATTTGAACTCAGGTCCTCCTGACTCCAGGGCCAGTGCTCTGTCCACTGTGCCACCTAGCTGCCCCTGATTGTCATTTTTAAAAATAGTAACCCTTTTCTCTCAATGACCCTGGAAGAGAAGTCCTGACCCATAGGGTTTTGAATTAAATTATCATACCCATTTTACAGATGAGGAAATGAAATCTCACTGAGATTAAGGGACTTGCCTGTAATCCCAAAGCTGGTAAGTGTCAGAGTTGGGATAAGAGGCCCAGGACTCAGTAAACTCCTAGATTCCAGGGCAATGGGAACTAACCAGAGCACACAAACATTAAAAGTTACCCTAGGCATGTTTTTTGGCATAGAAGACGTTTTGGTAGACCTAAGAGGCAATGTGGCCTTGGCGAGGCATAGCAGTTTAATGGAAAAGCCCAGAGGAATGGACCTCAGGAAGAAGAAAGGAAAGGAACAAGCAAGCATCGATGAAGTGCCCACTGTAGGCCAAGGCACTGTGCTCGCTACTTGATCAATACTATCTACAAAATACTATCTCCTGGGGCCTGGGCCTGGCTTTGTTGTGCCAGCCAGCGCAGGTCCCTTTCCCTGTGGACATCAATCCCCACTTCTGTATGATGAGCGGGGTGACCTCAAAGATCCAAAAATTCATTCCCTCCACAATTCTGCCCTAGATGACCATATATAATTAGGATGCTAGCCCTTGGATGCTGGGAGCATTACTGGGTGGAGGCCAGAAGTGTTCTTCTGCCTTGTCCAAGCCACTTGGCTCTAGTCACACTTGTTTTCTGAGTTGTTTCAGCTTCCACAAGGCAACTGAACAGTTTAGATTCTCTCTCCTGGTTCAGGTGACAAGCAAGCTCACTTGGCTGCCCAGTGCCTTTTGGGTACTGTACATAACCGCTGGCAAAAACAGGATATGGCATCACTTCCTTGAGCTTCAGAAGGCTGATTAAAACAAAAATCCCCTAAGAGAATAAACAGCGCCTTCAAAATATACATATGAGGCTAGGCACTTCAATGCTTAGGTTCTCCTAAGGCAATTTGCCCTGCTAACAGATACCTTCAGGGTCAGAAAACCGCTTGAAGAGACCCTCTAAATGCATCCAGGACAATTCTGGTAGAACACCCCAGTCTGATTCTAACCGGGTTTCCTGCCCTGCCCCACCCTCACCCACCTCATGCACAGCCTTTCACGAGTAAATAGCAGAAGAACGTTCTCCCAAGCCCCATTGCAAAGGAACCCAGTCAATCTGCTTATCTGTCAAGCCTGGTCTCAAACCCGGATAGAACATCCTCCTCTGGCCACTAGGGAAATATTCTCCTGCATTGAGGGGAATCTGCCTGCAAAATAAACCAGGATGTTTATATAGTCTAATAAAGGAGGCTCATTAGCTTTTGGGGTTTTCTCCAACTCCAGGGGAGGATGTCAAGGTTAAAAATTCTACAGTTCGTGTCCCACATCATAAATTCTGATGCGAATTGCTCTGTCCTGGGGACACAACCACCTACCAAACCCTTGTCTCATACCCATGATGTTCCCAGCCTGGTGTTAAGATCTATGGGGGGTTCCAAAGATGAGTGACACAGTTCTAGGACCAGTAGAGGATTCATAGCTTAATAAGGGGAGATCAAACCAAAGTTCATGGAACAACAGAAACTAATACAGGGAAGTATAGGACTATAGACTTTGCAGGGATTCAGAGGAGAGAATGATGGGAAGCCTAGTCTAGGTAAAAATGATAGATTTGGAACCAGAAGAGCTGGGTTCATATCTTACTTTTGACTAAGTCACTTAGTTTCTCTAGAGCTCAGTTTCCACATTCAGTTTCTAATAAGATTCTGAGTTTCAAAGTCTTCTCCCTCCTGCCCTTCCCCCCAACCCACCCCCCACCCACTCCAAGACAGCAAGCAATCTGATATAAGCTATACATGTGCAATCATGGAAACATATTTCCACATTAGTCATGTTGTGAAAGAAGAAATGGGGCAAAAGGGAAAAGTCACAAAAAAGTGAAAATAATATGCTTCCATTAAGACATCATAGTTCTTTATATATGGGTGACATTTTCCATCATGAGTCTTTTTGAAAGGGACTCAGTTTCCATATCTGTAAAATGAAGTAATTGAATTAAATGGTTTCTGAAGTCACTTCCAAGTCTAAATCCCATGATCCTAGGAGATCAAAAGTGAAAAGAGCACCAGCTGGGGGGACCAAAGACAAAGAAGAATTATGTCTTACACATAAGTAGCTCATGAGCCTATCTTAGAGTCAATTCCATCATTTCAGTTGAGATTGGTCAACCACATTGTTGGAAATTCACTCTCCTTTTGTCCCCTGAGATACAATAATCTATCAAGGGACACCATGCTATCCTAGGCATGGGTCCTCTCTCCAAGATGCAGATAGTTCCCTACCAGACCTCGGAGATGGTCTTGGAGAACGATTGGAGCTTCAGGATTTGTCAAATAGGTGCCCATTGATTCCAGATCCTGTGACAAACTGGAGCTGCATCTCTTTGTCCTTAACTACATAGGACCTTGGACAACAGACGCACAACTCATTGCTGAATCAAGACACAGGTCCAGGACCTGCTAGAATTTGTCGTTCATTGATGTAGCCTTTGAGAGATCTTAGCTACTTCCATGCTGAATTGGAGCATCTATGAAGGCTGGAGAAGGGGGCCTCCAAGGACCAATTTAAATGATTCTAATTAGTAAATTTTTTAAAAATTGATTTTTCTGTGGAGAAAGAGTGGAAAAAGTCCAAAATGCCATTGGATCTCTGATCTTAACAATGTAAATAGGTCATCCACCCATGTGGATCTATCTATCTGTGGACCTTCATCCATGTCCTCCCATAAGTTCTCCCTAGAGGTTTTCTAAATGAGCTTGGGACATTCCTCTCATCCTCTTGACACTTCAAGGCTACCAGCATATATGCTGCTCCCATATCATTCTTAGTCATCATCCCATGGCCAGTCCATCTTCATTGAGAATGCCTCTCTTTGATGAGAGCCTATGTGGTATAGCAGATAAAGTACTGACCTCAGAGCCAGGAAGACCATTCAAGGTCCAACTCTGACACCTCCTGGCTGTATGACCCTGGGTAATTCATTTAACCTGTCAGTGCTCCCTAAGATTGCAAGTGACCAAAAACATGCCCACTGCACTGATGGAAGGCATTTCCTGATCCAGGAATTCCCCATACCAATGAAAATTATAGGTCCAGTCTCTACTTTATTTCTTTTACCACATCCTTTACCACTTCTCTTGAATGATTCCTCATTTGGCACCTGCTCATTCTCACTGTGCACCTCTCTATTGTCCTGTGTATAATGTCACCTTCGGTTCTTCAGAATACAATGTTTCAGGGCTCACAGTCACACAACATCACTGGAATAGTAATGATGTTAAAAAGATGGCCTTTCACCTAGGAAATAAACTACAGGGTCATGAAAAGCATTGCATTCTTTTGTAAATCCAACTTATTCTCCTCCTCCTATTTAACTGTGGTCCTAACTCATTGTCCACCTATTTATGTATGAGGTTCATGGTCTATCTGCCCAACTGCAGATCAGAGTCAAGATCATAGACATTCTTCATCCACTTTGTTTTCTTAGTGTGGATAGTTAGATCTCACACTTTGGGGGGGGAATTGAGGATCTCATAATACAATCACGACAAGTCATGCCTCAGATGCCATCAAACTCTTCCAGATGAGTATGGATTAAAGTGAATAACTAAGTACACTTCAGCTGAGTGTGAACTAAACTGAATAATTACGCCTCTTATTTCTGTAGTGCTTCAAGTTTGCAAAACATTTAAATCACAGTGACACTCTTGGTTAGGGAACATAAGTGTCAGTAAACCTCTTTTACAGATTTTACAGATTTGGGAACTGAGACCCAGAGAAACAACACAATTTGCCCTCCAAGGTTATACAGCAAGGAAATGTGAGCGCCAACACTGGAACACGGATCTCCTAACTCCGGATCCAATGTTCTTTCCACTATGCCTGCCACGCTGTCCCTCCTTGTCGGAAAACAAGGCGAATCCTTGTTTGAAAAAAAAAGGAGCCAAGGAAAAAATAAAATCCTTTGGACTCATTTGCTTTTTGGTTTTTCTCCAAAGCAGGGAGGCGTTCAAAGTTAAAACCTATAAATTTAATGTGGAAACAAAATTCCCCATAGCAGCCAGGGCCACCTGTATTTACACAGCCCTCCCCAGCAAGACTGCCCAGCATGGGCCAAGCAGCCAAGTCCATGGCAGACAGCTTCAGCCCAGGGAGAGATGAGCCATGGTCTCTGGGATTTAAGTCAATTTGATCCAATAAATATTTATGAAACTCCTACTATGCATCAGGAATCTGAAAGGGCACCTGGAATATAAAGGCAAAAAAAAAATTCCTAATTGAATTAATTCTAATGGGGGTTGGGGGTGGGGTGGAGCCAGAATAACTCCAAAGTCTATACAAAGTGCATTGGCAAAACTGTCATCCACTCAAAGATTCCCAACTTCAATCCACTGGTGGAACTCTCCAAAAATGTGATCTACAAGGTCACCCTTGAAGATGAAATTCAATTAAAATTTGAAAACTCAGCACCTCTGATCTCTAAGTTAAACCCTTGAAATAAGGGAGATTTTATTGCAAGGTAATAAACTGAAATCAAATAAATGCCCCGGAAAAGGGGACGTTATGTTCTTTATGTCAATTCCTGGAAATTGGATTTTTTTAATCCTATAAAAATGACACCAATGGTTACCAAGGTAGAAATTCCATTTCCCCCATGAATCATCCTGGCAAGTCCAGATGCTCAAGGGTCCAAGCTAAAGTAGCAGCTCCTGGGGATGGTGGACTTGAGGAAGCAGAGGGAAAAGCCATTTCCCTGACCCAGAACTGGTAACAGTGACTGGGGCAAACCAGTAGGGACCGTGGGAAGGGGGGCAAATTTCCATGGAGTAGGAGACCACCTCACCATGGTGGGTGCAAGATGGCAGACAAGAAGGTAGAGTGGGGGTAAGAAGTCCCAGGGAGTAGAGCTTCATGGGAACAGGACCCAGAGGGCAACAGTCTAAGTTACCTTCAGAGGACAATGAGGCAAAGTGGAGGGAAGGAAACAATACCTTTAGGGAGGAAAGAATTCCATGATGGCACCCCCTTGTGTCTTGAGCTTGGTATAGTCTACTCTGACCCTCCTCAGCACCCAGACTATGTGAACCTAAAGCCTAATCATGCCAGAAGCCATTAGCCCCATCTCAACTTTAGTCCTTCCAGTCCTTCTAGATCCTTTTCCTCATTTCCCCTGGAGTCCTCTCTTCCTCATGTACTTGGTACCCTCTCCTCTCCTCTGCTTTCTGGGCACCTATTCTGGGGTCTTTTATTCACAATGAGAGAGCAACTGGCAAAGTATAAGGACCCTTGAAGATGATCTAGGCATAGTTTCAGAGCTGCACTCGGCCTCAAAGGGCATCTTGTGCAACCTCCTCTTTGAACAGACAAGGAAATCAAGACCCAGAGACAAGTGACTTGCCCAGGATCTCACAAGTAAAAAGTACCAGAGTTGGAACTAGAACCCAGGTCTCTGGGGATTTTTTTTTTCACTCTCCATTATCTTAAATGGGTCCTTGAGATTTTGTTTATACTGATCATAACTGTTCACTTACAGACAAAAGTCACAACCAAATACTTATCTAGCAAAATGCTTTGCTTGCACAATTTGACCTGGAGGTGGTGGTGGGGGGGATTTCAGACCTCTAAAGGAAAGGCCAGAGCTTGGGATGGGAGAGACAGCAGCCAACAGCTGTGGAAGGAGAACAAGGCTGCACATCAACCTTGGAATTTATTGACTTTGGGGCCAAATTGGCAGTGTCCAGAGACCAGGCTGAGAACAGAGCCTGGGAAACTGGACTCTGAGGATCTGGGCCTACAAGGGACCTTGGAGATGAGCCCCTCATTTTACCAAGGAGGATACCCAGAGCCAGAAAGCTGCAAGAATTTGTCCAGGGTCACATGAGAAGCAACAATTCAAATCCCAAGCCAGGTGCTTGGTCTCCTAGCCAAGGCTCTCTCTCTCTCTCTCCTCAGGATGAGTCTCAAGGCCTTTTGAGGAGGTGAGGGGGGGCCACTCAAAATCCAACCAGCTACAATCCTGAAGGATAGGGCCCAAAGACAGTGTCACAGCCCAGGGACAAGAAAGCAAACATCTAGTGGAAGCCACCAAAACAATTTTCACTTTTTCTTTCTGTTGTGATCTTATTTCCATCATCCGCATGGGTTAGTAAGCAAAGGTACCTAACTAACTTCAGAATGCCAAAAGTCCCCACACCAGCAGCCCAGTCCTCCCAAGGGGAAACAAAGACCTTGCTTTATCAATGGTTACTTTTTTATTTATTTTATTTTTACCAATAACATTTTTAAAAAATTTGCATTTCTTGTAAACTGCTCCCCTGGGACAGGAAGTGGTTAAAAATGGGATCACCAATCAGGAGCAGCCTGAGAATCATCTCCCAGTTAGATAACTGGGGTGTAAAGGCAAAGGTAGCTCTTAGAACAACTGGGTATCAACCAGCCTCCAGGCTACTCCAGAAGAGGCCTTCGAAGCCTCAAGCTGCTAGGAGGAAAGATTCAACTCCAGATCTGGGCCTCTTAACCTAGGATCCATGGGGAGATTTCAAGAGGTCCATGACCTTGGATGGGGAAAAAAAAATATAACTTTATTTCAATCCAACTGGTTCTCTTTCAATTTTATTTTATGCATTTAAAGACATTACTCTGAGAAGGGACTGCCAGTAGGTTTCACCAAACTGCCAAAGTGGGGCCATAAGACAGTGAAGGGAAAGATCCTCCAATAGAATTCATTCTACAATAACCCTTTGTAGCAAAGATGAGGGGTGCTTTAAACCAGTTTGAAGGCAGAATGTTCTTCCAGGTGACAGACTATTTCAAGGAGAGAAGGAAGAGGATATGGGAGGTAGGAGAACCCCCTTAGCTTCCCAGTCTCCTCAAGTTTCTCTCTGGGCCTCTAAATTACCAAGAACTCAAAAGACCATTATTTTACAGTTAAGCAAATTGAGGCCCAGGGAAATAAAGTGACTTCTACCCATTTTGCTCTCAATTTGTTTCTCTGTGGCCAAGGAGAACAAATCCTTTTGCTCCTGTCAAGCCTTCAAATACTTGAAAAGAGTCAGCATGGCCTGAAGCTTCCTTCCAAGTCCACCCCCACTTCAGTTCTCTTCTCCAACTAAACCTCAGACCCTCCAATTAAGTCCTTGCATGGTCTATTCTCCATCTTCCGATTCAAGGTCACGCCTGCTATATTCCTGGTTCAGGATGAGCCAGATGTTCCCTTCGTCAAGCCCTTTTCTGAGGAAGAAGAAGACTGCCATCCAAGGCCAGGACCTCTAGTGTAAATCTCCTGCTCAGTCAGAAGAGGAAAGGGAGGACTTGGTACAACTGGAGCAATCCCCTCCCCCAGTGGAATCTCAGATCTAGAGCAATTAAAATAAAAATAGTGGACAGGAAGTCATAGACTCACAACTCTCAGAGCCCAGACCACAGAGGGCGGCACGTCCAACCCATTCCTGAACAGGAATCCCTTATTCTGCAGCTCTGACAAGTGGTCACCCAACCTCTTCGGAAACAGCCTTTACTACCTCCCTGGGCAACCCAGCCCACTTTTGAACAACTTGGATTGTTAGAAAGTTTTGCCTTACCTTGAGTTAAAACTGTCGTTTAGCAGTTCCCCAGGCCCTTCCACCCCCTTTTCATATGACATGGTTTCTCTTCTCTGGACTAAAGTTCCATCAACAAACAGTAATAATAATAATAATAATAATAATAATAATAACAGCAACAACATTGATGCCAACCATCACTGGCATTCAGATGGAGTCTTCAACTTGGCAAAACATCCCACATACATTTTCTTATGCAATCTGCTTGGGGAAGACTAAGAGAAGGGACTGGCCCTAACTCGCCAGAGTCACCAGTGTTCTTTTTGCTAAATGGATTATGGGCAGAAAAGAGGAAAGTCCCCAGGGGCAGGAGGAAGAAGGGACAGGAGAGTCAGTTAGGCAGCACTTAAAGACTCTGAACTCCAAAGGATGGCTGAGTTACACCAGAGGAAGGACTTTCTTCTCCCATTGTCCATAGTGAGGAAATGCCCCAGAGAGGGGAAGAACCAATCAGTGCTGGTCTAAGGTCCAAGTGGCTTGAGATCCAGGGAGATTGGGGCAGGCTGTTTGAATTGGGGATGTCTGGGAGGATCAGAAAGAGATAAAGAGGGAAAAAGAAAGGGTTGGTGCCCTCACAGGAGACTGCCTGCCTGGAGTTAGGGAGAGTGGTGGGGACAAGCCTTTAGGAGTCCTCTGGTTGGAGCTCAGTTGGCCAGTCAGGAAAATTCAGGGACACTTTCACATTGATTTATATATCACTTTTCATAGATTTTCTCATTTGAGCTTTCTAACAACCCTGTGAAGTAGATGCTATTATTATGCCCATTTTACATATGAGAAAAGTGAAATGGACAAAGCTTCAGTGACTTGCCCAGGGTCACATAGTTGAATATGAGGTGGAATTTGAATCCTAGTCTTCCTAACCTTCCTTCCAAGACCAAAAGCATCCATTGGGTTCACCGAGTTATTCTAGCAACAGTTGGGGGGGGGGCTCATTCTCTCTGGGACAAGCCTAAGTAACCCCCAGACTGTCTCTGGAGAGGCTGGCTGCCATAAGATGCTAGATCTGTCCCTTCTCTGTAGCCCTAAATTAGGACTTCCTTAAAGGGACAGGGACCGGACCCACTGAATAGAAAGCGGCATTCTTTGTTGGACTATACCAGGTCATGCAAGAAGGCCTTTCGAGACAGGAGCTCTCTCTCTCTCTCATACACATATTTCCAAACCAAGAACCATCTGCAGGGAGAAGGCCATCCCCTGAGCCAGGGACCCGAGTGAAATTGGCTGCATCTCTCTGATCTCTAGAGTCGGCTGAAGTTTGCTCCCTGTGGTTGGAGGAAAATGAAATTGATTGGAGGCCATCTGTTAGTTGGGAATATTCCAGTCCAGCTTGGCCATTAGATCTCCCCCTAATGAGGCCACACAGGTTTTCTGTTCTACACAGTCTGTCCCTGTCTTTGAAAACTGGGACTGTTCCCACATACTTACTTTGGAGCCACGTTCCTGGTTGCACTGGAAGAAGAATTCTTTTTGGCAGCAGAGCCAAGGGGCTCATTTGGGGCGGCTCTCAAATTTGTTTTAGATCAAAGGTACTTACTTGAAAACTATTTATTATCAATTGTCTCCTAATTTTTCAAGTTATTAACCTATTTTAAAAAGCCCATCAACTCCCCGATTCATCACAGCTTCTAATAGTTCCAGGCTCACCACGAAGGAGAATAATCTCCCCCCTCTAGTCTGCTCAGTTTGAAGGCCTGCAGGTGCTGGAAACTCAGGAGAACTGACTGTCCAAAAGGTTAATCCTATTCCTCCTACACAGCATTAGAAGGTACATTAAGGACCGGGTTGTTGTTGTATTTTGAATTTCTCCTTTTTTTATTGTGACCTTACTTAGTACTGAAGTGAGGCAAGTCCATGAGACTGCAAATCTCTGTGCTATACAGCTTGAGTTTCCTTTTTAGGATATAATAAGACTAGCCTATGACTTTCCAAAGTATTCCTGCCTGGTTGACATTCTTCTTTTGGACCTTCCTCCTGTTCTTTTCTCTTTCTGCCTCAATGACCTTCTCTTTTTTTTTGGCACCCTCTCCTCATACCCCCTTACTCTCTCACTCATCACATTTGTTTAAAAAACCCAAACTGAAATCTCTTCTAAAAAGTCTATTTAAGCAAGCAAAACAAATCCCCACATTGGTTAGGCCTGGAAATGTACATCTCATTCATTCTGCATCCTGAGTCCACCATCTTTGTCAGGAGATGGGCAGCATGAGGACTTTGTCTGTCAGTATTTTTTTCCGGCCATCTCAGATCTCTTTCCTTTCCCTCTCCTTCATTCCTATCCTCTTCAGACACCCGTTGCTTTTGTCATTCAGCTTTCCATTCTATTCTCCTCTTGATCACTATAGGCAATCTTCTCAGACCTTGGTCTTCCTCTAATGAATTTTCCAAGTTTGAAATTCAAAAGAGGGAGCTTCCTTTCAGATGGGGCCCTGCCTGCATTCACTCCATGAAAACAGCAGCTCTGCGGAGGAGAGAAATGTTCCAGAGGAACTTTGGTTTAGGTGATCTCTTTGAATCTACAAAGGCAGATCTGGGAAGCTTCCTCCTCACAAAGGATCCAGCTAATTCTAGTATGCTCTCGCACCTTGGGGGTAACAATGGGGAAGTCCCCATTTTAACTTCAAAGACAGACTTTAGCACAAGTCTCTGAATTGTCACATTTCTAGTTCTGTCTATAAATTTTAAAAACTTATTTTCTTGCTACCTCACTGTTTAAGGCAATGGGAAGAGGGTTTTGACTCCGGGGACCCAGGTTTACATCCTATCTCTACTATTTTCTTCCTGGGTGGTCTTAGTCAAGTCCCTTCCCCACTTCTGGATCTCAGTTTGCTCCTCTGTAAAATGAAGACATTGATATAGATGAGAAAAGCAAACTTGTAGTTATTTATTAAAACACCTTGCTGCTTGTCCTTCATTTTCAAAGATGACTAATGACATCAGAGGTGATGTCTTGATTTTCAAGTGAATTGGATTTAAATGAGGCAAAGTTACATGACATCATCAGCCTCACTCTCTCTTCCTGAGTCACTGAAGGCCCGTGGCAAGACAAAAGTCAGGATGCCTGGCAATGATCCAGGATGCAGTGAATGAACTTGGTGTCTTTGAGGTCTTGACGTCTTACAAAGTTGGCTAAGTTCTAAGCACTCCATATCACCCTTGGAATAAACTGTTCTCATCCACCCATTCCACCAGGCTGTCTTCAGATGCTTGGAGTAGACATCCTCCTAACTTCCCAACAGACTTGTCACTTTCCATTCACCTGATTTAGCCCTTCTGCCTACCATGACACTGTGCTCTGCAAACACTTTACATGTTCATCTCATTTAATTCCCATACCAACTCTACAAGGTAGGTGCTGTTATCATTTCTATTTTATAGATGAGGAAACCGAGACAAAGAGCTAATCTGAAGTCCGATTTGAATTCAGGTTTTCCATACTCCAGGCCCTCTACTCTATCCATTATGTCACCTGACTGTCTTGGTAAATGACATCAGAGGTCCTGAAAAGCTTCACAAAAATTTATATTACTTTGTAGTACCAACTAAACAAGGTAGAAAAGCAGCAGATGAAACTCCCTAAGTTTAGAACCATTTACTTAGAGCAAGGTATTAGGTTGAAAGATAATTACTTTATGGAATAATTAAGAAAAGAAAAGACTTGGCCCTGGCCTTCATCAGGAGGTCCCAGGGAAATTCAGATCTATGACGGCTTTACCATTCATGGTCCTATTGAGTTGGCTTGGGGCTCTGAGACTTTATAGGATTTACCCAGGGCTCCACTGTGAGAATTTGTCATAGGTGACCTTGAACCTGTGTCCCTCTCTAGAGGGGTCCCTCTCTAGTCACTACCCAGTGCTCCCAAAAAGAAAACCTCTTTTTCTTCAACCTTTCCTTTCCTGATGCTTGTCCCATTCAAGGGTTTCAGATTTTGAAAGTCATCCATTTCATAGACAAAGAAGGTGAGATTTAGAGAGGAGAAAGGACTAGCCCAAGGTCTCATCACTAGGAACACAACTGAGATTTGAACCTGGGTCATAATGTCATCTATTTAGAGCTATGCAAGAGAAGTTGGAATTCTACCTCAGAACTTCTAACTTCTTTTTTTGCAAGGCAATGGAGTGCAGTGGCTTGCCCAAGGCCACACAGCTAGGTAATTATTAAGTGTCTGATGCCGGATTTGAACTCAGGTCCTCCTGACTCCAGGGCCGGCGCTCTATCCACTGTGCCACCTAGCAGCCCCCAGAACTTCTAACTTCAAATGCAGTGCTCTTTTTGCTAAATACTGCCTATTATCATATTCAGTCCTTCAGTAAAGAAAATGACCAAGAATGCAATTTATGTACATGTGCAAACCACTCTGATTAATTTAACTTCTTTTTTTTTTCTAGCTTGACCAAAAAAAATCACTCAGAACATTTTGTGTAAGAGATGCAATAATAGGTTAGTGGGAAGTAGGGAAAAGAACTGACTTTATATCCTGTCTCTGACACTCCCTAGTTCTGTGACCAAGGAGAAATTTTGTGACCTCTCTGAGCCTTGGTTTCTTCATCTGTATAACAGGGATAATACTATCTATTATGTTGACCCTGAAAACAAAGTATAAACCCTTCTTGTGCCATGAACTCCTCTGGCAGGATGGTGAAATCTATGGAAGTATGTAATGGGTTTTTTTTTAAACCATAATTGAAAAAAATGCTAATTTTTGGTGAGAGGTTAACAAAAATTAAGTTGCAATTTTTTTTCTCAATCACGTTTATGGACTCCCTGAAATCTATTGATGAAAGTTGAGGGATTCCAGGTAAAACCCCCCTGTTTAAGAGCTATGAGATCCAAATGAAATCACATCAAGCTAGACTCCTTTGAGTTTGGCAGATTAATTAGTGTCATCCAACTCAAAAGTCTTGACATTTGGCATCTCATTATAATGAAATATGGGGTGTTCAGGGAGTACAAGCTTCTTTGGGGTGAGAGCTGCTGAGCCCTTTTCAGGGCTACTTTCCACCTTTGGCATTCACCTGTTACCCAACTCTCTCTCACCTGTGGCTCCAAAAAGTTATAACATGGACAGTGGCCACATGCTAGTAAACTGTCTCAATAAATGGGCTAAACCAGATTGAAGGACTTCAAACCCATCGATGACCTAGAGGGATGTCTACCCCAAGTATGTGAAAACTTCCCCCAGTAGAATGAGTAGATGAGAACAATTTATTCCAATGACCACAAAGGTGATTGAAGTAGGTTCTGTGGAACACTTAGAGTTTGGTCAGGTATAGAAGATACCCAAGTTCATCCACTACATGCCGAGCCATTGACAGTTATGTTGACTTTTGTCCCACCCCTGGTCTTTGATGATTCAGAAACAGAGTGAAATGGATGATCTTGTGCAACTCTACCTCACTTAAATCCAATCCCCTTACAAGTCAAGATATCGTCCTGTGATGTTATTGGTCCTCTTTGAAAATGGAGGTCAAACACCAACAATAATGTAGATTTTATATCCAGTTCCTACAAAGTTATATATGTTCCACACCCAAGTTCTCACCAGAGGCTCAGGCTTACACAAAAAAGAAAAGGGATTGTATTTGGATATATGAACATCAAATCTTCATCATGGTGTGCAGAGGATTTTGGATTTTCAAAGGTTCAGTCAAGGAAAACGAGTTCTGGTAAGTTATATCATGCTGGGAAGGCTCCTTGCCTTCAACGAACAGTCGACCAGCCAAAGGGAAAGAGGCTTACTAGCTCTAGGTGGCCACGGGGGTCAGAGACTATTTGGTCACAACTCAGGAAAACCTTTAACATCAGACAAGACATTATCTACTTTGATGAAGAGAAGTGAGTATCCTCCCTGATGAAATCACAGCTCCTTGGTGGATTATCTACTTCTTGTCCCTCTCTCTTTTTTGCAGGGCCATGGGGGTTAAGTGGCTTGCCCAAGGCCACGTAACTAGGTAATTATGAGGTGTCTGAGGTCGTATTTGAACTCAGGCACTCCTGACTCCAGGACTGGGTCCTCTCTTTTTTCCATCCATCTTCCACACAACTATTAAAATCACATTCCTTAAATATGACTCTCTCACTCCTCTGCTCATAAACCTTAAGGGCTCCCTATTGCCTTTGAAAGAGAATAGAAATTTTGGGTGGCTAGGTGGCCCAATGGATAGAGCACCAGCCCTGGAGTCAGGAGTCCCTGAGTTCAAATCCGGCCTCAGACACCTCATAATGACCTAGCTGCCTGGCCTTGGGCAAGCCACTTAACCCCATTGCCTTGCGAAAACCTAAAAAAAAAAAAAAAAAAAAGAAATAGAATGGAAATTCCTCAGTCTAGCTTTGAAAGTCCTCCACAATCTGCCTCTGACCTAACTTAAATTATATTTATAAGATGATGGACTATTCCACTTATGTCTAATGTATTGGAGAGAACAAGGACCTTAGAATTAGAAATCTTGGGTTTAATCAAGTTATTTTATTCCCCTGACCTTTGATTTTGCTCATCTGTAAAATGAGAATGGTACTTATCCTCCATTATCCACAGTTGTTGTAAAGCTCAAATAAGAGACTTAACATATTTTGTAATCACATGAGAGATATTTATTCATATGTATGAGACAGCTTAGAGGAGTGTTGGACTTGGAGTTGGGAAGGGAAGCCCTGCATTGGAATCCTGTCTAAAACACTTGCTAGCTGTGTGTGACTCTGAGTAAGTCAATGTAACCGCTCCATGCCTCAGTTTCCCTCAATGTAAAATGGAGATAATGGCACCTTCCTCAAATGGTCATAGTAAGGATCAAATGAGACAGCATGTCAAGCATTTTGAAAACTTTAAAGCACCATATAAATGTTATTATTTGATTTTAATATATCAAGGATCCAAGGCAGTGTGGTGCAATAGAATGAATATTGGCTCTGGAATCTGGAATCCCACCTTTGACACTGCCTGTGTGACCTTGAGAAAGTCACTTTACCATTGAATGCCTCAGTTTCTTTATCTTTAAAATGAGAGCATTGAACTAGTTGGCTTCTGAGTTCCCTTTCAGCTACAACCCTCTTCCACCGACAGAGATCCAGTCCCTGCTGAGTGAGTTTCTGCATCCAGAAGCAATTCCCCCACTGCGACTGAGCCTATCTACATTGAGTTAAACCAATCCTCAGATGAGGACTTGCTCAATCCCTCCTCAAAGATTCTCAGTATCCTAGGGCTTTTACTAATGATAACAATAATGTTTTCCCTTCATTTTCGAAGAAGACCATGACATCAGGGAGGTGACGCCATGACAAGCACATGAATTGGATTGGGGGGGGGGGCTGTGCTCAGTCATCAGTCTCACTTTCTCCTTTAGAGTCATCTGGGTCCAATGGTCAGATATGAATCAGGATGACTGGAGATGACCCTGGATGCAAGGCAATCAGGGTGAAGTGACTCGCCCAAGGTCACACAGCTAATAAGTGGGTCACACAGCTAATAAGTGGCAAGTGTCTGAGGCTGGATTCAAACTCCTGTCCTTTTTTTTGAGGTTTTTGCAAGGCAAACAGGGTTAAGTGGCTTGCCCAAGGCCACACAGCTAGGTAATTATTACCGTGTCTGAGATCGGATTTGAACCCAGGTCCTCCTGACTCCAGGGCCAGTGCTTTCTCCACTACGCCACCTAGCCGCCCCACTCCTGTCCTTTTGACTCCAAAACCAGCGCTCTATCCATTGTGCCATCTACCTGTGCCTTAGGGCTTGTACTCCATTAACATAGCTTTCTGGAGCCTGGGATCAAATTTACATACAGCATAATGAAATTGGGGTAGGTGAGGAAATGAGTGAAATGGAAGGAAGGCAGGAAACTCTAGCGAATGGGTCTATGTAAGATGAACTCTTCTTTTTTAATAAAAACCATCTTTTGATACTTTCTTAAGCAGTCCTGTGAAGACTATCTTTTTCTCCAAACTTAACAGTAGAAACTACGTAGTAGGTTTGGGATCTCAATGTCCCATGACTTGTTCTTTGGCATAGGGAGTTATAGTGGTAGTGTGGGGGCCTATGAAGTTGCTGGGTTAGAGCTGCAGCCCTCCTGATGGCACAAGCCCCCAAGTTCTAGGATGTTCCGAAGGCCCAAGGTAGTCAGACTGGTACCTGAGAGCCTCTAGGCACCTGTAACCTCTGGAGGGTGGGAGAGCTAGGGATCCACTCTGAGTCTCTGATCTAAGGGTCCAAGGGGTTGGAAGAAGCAGACTAGAAGCTGTTTAGGTCCCTCCAAATGAGATTCTAAATCAGTCTTGGGAAAGAGAGGAAATATATTGCTGTCCCCTCAAATTGAGACTCCCTTGAGCATAGCATGGAGTTAGGAGAGCGAAATTTGGAATTAGAGGACATATACTTGTAATCTGCCTCTGCTTCTTTCTCTCTGGGCCTCATTTTCCTCTTCTGTCAAATGAGGAGGCTGGCCTAGAGGAGGTGTCTTCCATTTCCAATATTCTAGGTCCTGACTTAGGGAGCAAAATAGTGCAGCTATTCCCTTTGAGAGCTACTTCTTAGCCATCCTAAGAGAAGTGAAACCCAAAGCACCCAAGGGCTGCTGGGAGTTTGGCGTACCCCACTTAGAGGTTCTGCTCTCTCAGTGGAACATACCAAAATTTACCCAGCCACAGAGCCCATCTCCAGATAGAAGGAGACTGGGCGATACCACAAAACCTTGAATGTGACCACACATTTAGAAGACAATACACTCTGGCCTTATAAATAGAAAAGATAGTTGAGCACCCCCCCCCCTCCAAGTGTTAAGCTGTATGGCCTCATCTCATGGGTCCCAGGGCGCAGCCCAGCCTCATTAATCAGAGAGAGGGAGCTGCCCCCTGGGAAACGGAAATGCTCAACGTGCACTCAGTCTCTTGTAGATCTCGCTCTGACATTTCCCTGCCATGTTTTATAACATGGTAGGAGGTTGAAAGCTGTGAGCTTTTTTTTTTTTTTTGGTGAAGGAAGGAAGGAAGACCCACAGTCCCTCTCGAGCAAAGGAGCCAGAATCGATGAACAGATCAGACTGTCAGGTCCGACTGGTTGTTGGATGAGCCCTTTGGGGAGCAGGGGGAGGACTCACTGAAGAAGAAAACTGAGAGAAGTCGCACGGTAGGCATCTCCTTTCTTTCCTGTCTTTTTCTCAAGATGCCCCATCCATAGGGCCCTGTCCCCAACTTGCTCCATCAACTCCCAGGAGCATTTGAGGTATTTACTCAAGGTATTTACCTTGAGTCTGGATTGACCATGGGGATCATTTCCTCTGGATTTGTCTTAATGGGGTGAGTCTGGTGACTGGGTGACTGCTGAGGGGTAGATGGGCCCTTGGGGAGATGAGAATTTTATAGACTCTTGCGGGGGGGGGGCTCTTTTCTGACCTCTCTCCCAATGGTTCTCAAGCAACTGATGCTCTTGGAACGGCCCTAATGGATTTTCCTCTGCAAGGCAGCCATGTGTGGTCTGAGTATCACATACAGAGAGCTGATGCTTGTCCAAAATACTATGTCTTGGACCACAATGCTGGGGGTAACTACAGGTTCTCTTTTGATCATCTACAGAGTAACTAAAATACATAATCTACTTTCCCAACCATTCTCTTTTTTTTCCAGATTTTTATCCATAATAAAAAAATTCGATTGGGCAAATTCTATTGTCTAGGGACCCCAATCTACATGGCTGAAGCTCCCTCACATCCTACCCTATACGTTGAACTCCTGAACTGTTAAAACTCATTGCTTTGGACAAGGCTATCTGAAGAAATTCTTTGAAAAGAGAGGAGGGTAAGGGTGTAAAGACTAAAACAAACCATTTTTTTATAATGAGAGAGGGGAAATAAGACAGATTCCTGCTGTTCTGTTCTTTGTAGATAAGCTTTATCTATTGGAAGAAATATTCAGCGGGGGCCAAAAAAAGAAAACTCAACAACGAATAAAAGGAATTGAGCTTCAGTTTGCAGCTTGCAAACACTTAAACAGTCTTAATTTGTTTGGACTAAACCTAAGTGTCAGTTTACCAGTTTTCTCAAGAGATTTATCTGTGAAAATTCCCTTTAATTTGAAACCAAATGAGTCAAGTTGGAAAGGATGGGGGCTGAGAGCTGCAAAAAGAGGAGAAGGGTAGATTTCTCCTCATTGGGAGGGGACAATGCTGTATTCCTCCCCACCACCCACAAAAGCACTCCCATACTTCTCAGTTCCACTGTCAACTGGGCCACACCAGAACTGCCGGCTAGTATTTTCTATTCTTGCCTGAGAAGGAGAAAATAGCAAACCTTCATAAATGTGAGTTGTTGCTATTGCTCTGCTTTTTGTCATTGGCATGATCGTTGTTGCTGTGGCTGCTGCTGCTGTTGTCGTTTTTATTCAATTCAGTTAGCAGGGCTAATTAGATACACGAATCAGCCAAAGGGCAGCCACAAGAATTTTCAGGTACATGTCTTAGATATGTGGGAGGCGGATCTCCATTCAGCCCCCATCCCCAAGCTGAGTGTGTGAAGTACCAGTTAGCCAATATTCTGAGTCTAAAAATCAAGCCTCTTAGAGAAAAGGCTATGTCCGGTTGAGGGATGATGCTGAATTGTTTGGTCATTTGACTTTGACAAGACTCCACTCCAAGTAATCTGGTTTCTCATCCCAGCTGTACAACTTCCAACTTTCTGACTTGGAGTTATGGTACCTCCTTTGCCTAGGTCTCAGTTTCCTCATCTATCAAAGGAGAGTGTTGAGCTAGTTGATTTAATAAGGTCCCTCCAGCTCTATGAAAATCTATGAAAACCTTGGAAATAGAACCATCAGGACCTCCTTTCTGTTGGGACCACTGGCTTCTGGTGTTGTATACTACCAAGGGGCATAACCAGGCAGTAGATCATCAAGCCAGTTCCATGACATGGAACAAGTGAAATTCCTATTGAAAAATTGAGCAATGAACAAACTAAACTCACCTCTCATTTATAGGTGAGGAAACTTGCCCAAGGTCATATAACTGTTAAGTGTCTGACACTGGATTTTTAACACCCTATGCCATGCTGCCTGAACATAGGGTTTGGTAATCTGAAAATGTGCTCAGCTCTAGGAAAAGAATTCCCCTCCTAATGCCAATGGTTTACCTAAGAGCCACAATAGGTGTCCTGGTAAGGCGGGAAATAACCCCCAGAGCTTTCTGAGCATCAGATTGGAGATGGAGGTCCAGTAGCCCCAGGAACAATTTCCCATCTTTTGAATTTCAGTATCAATGTCTGCTTGAATGACAGAATAGGTTTATAGCCACTGTTTCATTTCTTCCTCACTACAATCCTTTAGATTTGATTTTGAGAAATACTAAGACCCAAGGAAATTGGGTGACTTGACTAGAGTGAGTTATTTAAGAGAACGAGGACTAAAACCCTGTCATCCAGGGTTTTTAACAACTTATGCCAATGCTGCCCAGCAAGGTAAGCAGAAAATGGCACACAGGCAAGACTGCCTGGTTCCAAATGCTGCCTTACTTCTTGCCTCCTGTGTGACCTTGGGCAAGTGTTTTCCCTGCCCTCGGTTTCATCATCTGGACAGTATGGGTATCAGACTAGGTGACTTCTGTACTTTGTTTCCATTCTCCATCTTTGATTTTCTGATGCTAGTCATTGAGAAAAGTGAAAGGAGCTCATTGTAAATCCCCCTCAGCAACCTCTCCAAATAGGGAGTTTCTCCCCATAGTCTGGTCAATGCAGCCTTCATTCCTATTCATTCATTCATTCATTCACTCATTCATCCAATCTATCCATCTATTCATCCATCCCTTCATCCAGTGAGTATTTATTAGGTATCTGTTGTACAAGGTTCTAGAGATGTAAAGCCAAAAAGGAAATGATGCTTGCTCTCAATGAGCTTCCATTGTTTAGAGTGGGGACATAGATGAATAATTCCAAATATGAACAGAATAAAGTCAGTCATTTGGGGAAGAAGGGCACTAACAACCAAGAGGAGGGAATGAAGTCTTGAAGGAATGTGTTCAGGGGCAGGGTTTTGGTGATGGCAGGGTTGGAGTCAGGTAATCAGGGTTGGAATTCCAGTTCTGCCACTTACTATCTGTGTGAGCTTGGGCAGGTCATTTCACCTTTGTAGGCCTCGGTTTCCTCATCTGTAAAGGGAGGAAGTCAGCCTATATGGCTTCTGATGTTCCTTCAAGGACATCCTCTGATGTCCAAGCTGGCTATCTCTTGCTTCCAAGGTCTGCTCCTATGGCAGAGGTGGCCTTCCAAAGGTTCTGCCAGCAAAGGACTTGGCCTGACAGGTCTTGCCAAGTATCAGAAGCCTGGCCATTAGCTGATGAATTTTTCATGGACCATTACTCATAAAACCAGCTCTGGCAATGTGGAGGGGCTGTTGTCTGTGTCAGAGGAGGGAACTCTTACTCATATGGAACCCCACATGCTGAGGGGGAGGAGATGCCAAGTGCCTCATAATCAAATGAGCAAAGATTGGGAGGAAGGATGATTGCTTCCTCTGCTTGATTCTATATTTATTTCAACTAGCTCTGTAAGTCTGAGATACCCGATTGAGACTTGAGGGAGCAGCCCTATCTCCTCACCAAGGCAGACATCTTCTTCCAAGTCTAGTGGGTTCTGAACTGTCTGACTCCCACACTTATCTTTGCTGACTTTAACTTTGGGTTACACATCTGATAAATGGAGAGCATTAAGCAGCCTGTGGTGGACCCCTAGTCCCTAAGAATTCCCATGAGTTTGACTTTGGGAAATATAGATTGTTTGGGGGCTTCTGGCTGTGTAGAGTCAGAGATCACAAAAGGAAAGACCTTAGAGTTCATCCAGTACAACCTTATCATTTTATAGATGAGGAGATGATCCAGAGTCATTCAGATAATAAGTGACAGGATCAGGATTTGAACCCCAAATTTTAGAGTTTAGAAAGCTCTTTTGTACCCATCCTTTCATTTGAGTCTTATAACAGCCCTATGAAATGCAAGCAGTACAGGAAATATTATCCCTATTTTTAATGGGCAGAAACTGAGTCTTAGAGGAAATGAAGTGACTTGCCCAAGGCCACACAGTTAGTGGTAGTATCAGGACTAGAGTCTAGGCCTTCCCGACTCTACCACTTACTATCTGTGTGACCTTGGGCAAGTCCTTTCCCTTCCTCCAAGACTGTTTCCACCTCAGAAAAATGAGAAGGCTGTTCGAAATTTCTCCAAGGTCCCTTCTAATTGTAACACTGTGTTTTCTGAGACCTCTTCCGATTCTTCTATTTTCTGTTCTAAGGTCTCTCCCAGTTCTGAGTTCATGCTCTAAGATTCCTCTCAGCTTTGACATTTTCTGCCCTTATGTCCCTTCTCTCTATGACATTCTCTTGCCTAGGGTCCCCTCCACTCCTAGTATTTTGTAGTCTATTTCTTGATTTCTTGAATTTTCATATCAACAGATAATGGGAAGTCAGATTGATTGTACAAATGATAACTGGCAAGAAAATTCCTCCAAACTGTTGAAACATCTTTTTTTTCATTTTGAATTAAAAAAAAATAAGATTCCTCTTTCTTCTTCCAGGAAGGCAAAAGCTATTGAGACTAATGTACATTTGGCACTGGGACAGGTCTAGTGGATTAAGTTTAAGCATCAAGGAGCTGCCCTGGACAGATTTGTAAACAAGCCCTCCCCTTCCCAGTAAAGGGAACTGGAATTATCTTTAACACAATGTGGCAATAAAACTCCTTAGAATTTTACTATCAAATTAAAAACTGTCAGCTGTGCAGAAAATGCTGCCGGAAATGAGGTTGGGTTGAAATTTGCCAAGCTCCTTGAAGTGATGAGGGATTATCCAATTCATTTGGTCATTGGAGAAAGAGGAATTGAACAATCCAGGGCAATTAACCACACATTTGTCCTTACTGGGAAGAGGAAAATAGCATCATCATTCTGGACAAAAAAAAAATCAGAGGATGCTCAAAAAAAACCAGATTACAAGTAGAAATTTTGAAGCTTTAAAAAAATCTAGTCAAAGATAATTTCTTGTTTCTTTGATGCCAAAGAGGATCACCTACTTGATTCCATAAGAACTGAACCCTTTGCCCTTCTGGTGACCTATTCTCTTCCCTGCACTTTTCTTCCCTCTCCTCTTCATGGGCCTATAATGACAAAAATTCAATGTCTTGGATGTTACTTAAGCATCTGCTGTATGCAAAGTATTCACCCAGATTCTGGGATCTCAAAGACAAAATGCAAAAACAACCCTGGACCTTGAAAAGCTTATATTCCATTGGAGATTCCTGAGTCTGGGATGGAACCCCTCTACAATGTGGCTCTCTCATCTGATTTCATCTGATTTCTCTTCATGCACTCTCATTCCATTCAAACTAGTCAGTTTGAATCTCCATTGCTTCCTCCTGTAGGATGCCCTTCCCAAATAGAGATATATATCTATGCATGTTTGTTTTTAGCCTGCTTCATTCATGTCTAACTCAAAATGTCCCTGTTTGGGGTTTTCTTGGCAGATACTAGAGTAGTTTGCCATTTCCTTCTCCAGCTTATTTTATACACGAGGAAACTGAGGCAAATGGGGTGAAGTGACTTGCCTAGGTCACACAGCTAGTAAGTATCTGAGGCCAAATTTGAACTCAGGAAGAGGAGTTTTCTGACTTCAGGCCCAGTATTCTATCTAGTATACCACTTAGGTGCTATAGCTGGATAGATGGAAAGATATTGCTATCTATATCTATGAATATATGTCTACATATATCATATACATATATGTGTGTGTATGTGTTCATATATCTATCTATATGTATGTCTGATTCCTAGTGCTAGTACACAGTAGATAATAAATGTTTGTTGAATGGAATTGAATTTTGGAGGGGGAAGATGACAACATGTAAAGAGACAGTCCTCTGAAATAAGGGAACTGGCTCGGGCAACAATATGAAATCTTGATTGGATTGGAGAGAATAAAGACTTAGGAAGACTTGGGAGAAAAGGAATTGCCATATTCTGGGCAGGTGATAATACAGTTCTCTTCTAGGGAGATTGCAGAGGAAATCACAAGGGGGTAGACTGGAGAGACTTTAGAGGTAGGATTAGTAGGAGCTAGTAAACGATTGAATGGGAGGAGAAAGGACCTGTGATCCTTGAATTTTTGGACACTGGAGAATGATGGAGCTATTTGCAACTGGGAGAAATAGTGATAGTCCTAAAAAAAGCAGTTAAAGCGAAATGATAAGGAGTCAAGTTTGGGACCAGTTGAATGTATGGAGGCAGAATGACATCCAGGGAAAGATGTCCTAGAGGCAGTTGGAAATAAAAGGTCTAAAGCTTTGGAGTTAAGGAGAGCTCTAATAATATCGACCTGAGAATTATCTACACAGAGAGAATACTTGAAGCTCTGGGAGTATAAAAGATAGAGAGTTATGGGAGGGAAAAAGGGAGAGGAGGAGAGGAGAAGAGAGGTGAGGAGAGGAAGGGAGAAGAGGAAAGGAGAAGAGAGGAGAGGAAAGGGGAGGACAACTGTAGAGAAGGAATTGCTAGAAGGAATTCTACCAGTGAAACCACCACAGCAGCCCTGAGCTGTCTCCCTATCTCCTTATTGCCTAGTTTGCATGGTGGGGGGGGGGGGTAGGACAAGTGGGGAAAAGGTGTTCCAAAGGTATCACTTTGGAAATGTTTGCAATTGGGCTTACAAGGACAAGATCAAGATGGCAGGGTTGGGTGGGTGGTTTGGGGGCTGCTTGGAGTCATTGCTCAGACTTCCAAAGAGGGGCGGACCAGGAGATATGAGGGACACAGTTAATTTTGTCCAGTTCTGGGCTCATGTAATTAATTGTACAGCTTTGAGAACATTGTGTGATCTGCTGAGAACAGTGCTATTTCTCAGAATAAATAAAGTATGACCCAGGTCATACTGTACACAAGGTAATAAGCATCACTACAGGAGAAATAATTGCATCGCATGTGGAGAAATATTTGTACCCAATTATGTCTTTCCAAAGGGAACGGAAAAAAAAGAATTCTGGGAACATTAAAATGGAAAGTTTCTGTGACATGACCACCGTTTTTTATCTGGCCTTATGATTTTATTGAGGTAGGGGAATCAATCAATCAACAAGCATTTCTTAAAGGTCAGATCTTGTGTCATTAGCAAACACAAAAAGGGCAACAATTCCTAATATCACAAGTCTTATGTTCCATTGGAGGAACACAATGTATATATGCATGGATATCTCCAAAAGCGAATGCCTAGTAACTGGAAGGAGGGCACCAGCAGCTGGGAGGGTGAAAAAAAAAACTTCATGATTATAGGAGGTAGCATTTGCCTTGAGTTTTGAAAAAACTTTGGAATTTGAAGAGGTAGAGATGCGGAAGGAGAGCATTCCAAGCATGGAGATCCAGTCAGTGTAGACATGGAGTTGGGAAATGGAACATGCTCTGGTAGGAACATTAAGAAGGCTGCTTTGGGTGGACCAGAGAGTGTCCTTCTGAAGGGGAGGAAGATACACTGAAACTGAGTTGTGAAACTGTCAATGGGCAACTAGCCTCCACTAAATCCAGGTCTATAACTCTTACCTTCCAATCTCCCAGGATCCCCTGGGGGTACTGACACAGGAAGTGATCTCCCTGCAGCCACACAATGTAGCACAAGGACCTAAACCTAGGTCTTCCTAATTCAAGGCCAATATACTAGGTAGCCTCATGGAGCAAAAGCAGGGTTAATTATCCAAGTTTGCAAGTTATTTCCTGGCTGTCATTTGCTCAAAAAATGTAGCTAAAAGGGCAGGCAGCCAATATCTGGAGGCTGTGAGCAGGCCTCCCCACACCTCCAATTCATGCAGTTCTACAGGTTGAGTTCCCTGGTTAGGAGCACAATCCGAGTTCAGTTTTCTCTTTTGCTAACCCTACCCAACACACACAAACAGACACACATGCATACACATACAGACACACACATATATGTGTGTATATATAATATATATATATATATTATATACACACACACACCCATGGATTCACACACTTTTCTTTTCTTCACTTTTTCCTTCTATGATGCATCTGAGCCCTTGATACATTTAACCAGGATCAGATGCAAGGAGACAGGACCAGGCTAGTGGGAAGCCCCAAGCTAACAACTAGATGGGGAACATACCCTGAAGCTCAAGAAGACTGTCCTTTTATCGGGGTCTGGGAACCTGAATCCAAACATAACCCCATACATGTGCAGACATGCCGCCCTGTCTCATTTTGAGTAGCCCTAGAAGGAGGTGAGAAAAGTTCATTCTCCATCTGTAAAACATCAGGGTCCTTTCAATTTAACAGCCAACAGGATTTAATTCCCAAATTCAAAACTTGATTTGGGAAGCCAGGTTTGATTTTTGGCAAAGTTTCTCTTTGCTCAGTTGAAAATAATTTCTCAGGGCTTGGGATATGAAGGGGCTTTTATTTGCCCACCCAGTCTCCCTGGCACTGCTGGTAACCTTGTCTACTGACTCAGGGTGCCAGCCTAGAATCTGGGTGAAGCAGCTGGCAGCAGCTGCTGGTAAGAGCCACTGGCTGCTACCAAAGGATGGAGAGGAAAGAACTAGAGGGCAGTAGATTACCACAGAAAAAATACAGAGAGGTGATAGAAATAGAGAAGGAAAGGGAATAAGCATTTATATAGCCCAGTTGAGAAACTGAGGAAAACAGACGTTAAGTGACTTTACCCAGGGTCACATAGCTAGTAAGAGTCTGAGGTAAAAGCTTGACTCCCAATCGTCCTGATTCCAGACCCAGCACTCTCTCCACTGTAGCACCACCTAGCTACCCCAAATTAAATGGAAGGCATGAACCCTCAGAGAGATGACTGCTAGGAGCAAGGAGGCCCAGGCCATTGGCACACTTCTACTGTCCCTTCCATTAAGTGTCTCTATGGTTGACCTCTTTAGTCCAAACTTCATTCCTTTTGATTGTACAACCTTATATAGACCAACCATGTGAGTGGCAGAATGCTTCATAGGACCACTGAGTTAGAACTGAAAGGGACCTCAGACTGTCTAATCCAATGCCTTCCATTTACAAATGAGGAAATAGATACACAGAAACAGAGAAAGACTTGTCCAAGATTACACAGCTAGTTAATAGCAGACTTGGAATTTGAACCCATGCCCTCTGACATCAAACTGTCTTCTTTTCCACTGTTCCATGCTACAGATAGCTGTTTTGGCTTGTCTAGATTTCATCTCACTTTGGGAAATAAACTTATTACTTTAGACTGCTTTAATATAACATAGTTTTCCCCTCAGTGACTGGAAGCAGCAGGCAGACCTTACTTTAGTAGGGAACTTACTGGGTGCCTGTGGGGCTGGACCAGATCAGGAAATCAAACAATTATCCAGGGTGGGAAGGCAACTCGGAAGACATTCATCTCAATCTCTTCTGGAACAGGAGTGCCCACTCAATCCCTTGCAGTAAATTAATTATCTTCCATTCTCTATATGGAGACCTCCAGCAAGATGGAGCCCTCTCCCTCTCAAGGAAATTCCTCTTTGCAACCACTCCACTTTGGGACCATCCCAATTATTGGGAAGTATTCTCCTTCCTTCGAGCGGAAATTGGTCTCCATCTAGAAATTCCAATTCAGTTCTAGCCAATGAGCATTTAGGAAGCTTACTCTATGTGCCAGCTGCTAGGCATTCAGGGACAAAGAATGGACCCATTCTTATGCTCAAGGAGCTTACATCTTCAGAGGAGATTCTAACAGTGCACAAAGGAGATGCAATATCATCTACAGGGGAAAGAGCATCATCAATGGAAATCAATCCATGGGAATAGTTGTGGTCCTGCCCCCAGGTTCTCAACTGTATCACCTTCCATCTACTCTGAATCTGTCTTACATAGTTGCTTAATGATCATCTTCCCCATTAGAATGCAAGCTCCTTGAGGACAGAGGCTGGGTTTGCCTTTTCTTTGTAGCCTCAGCCCTTAGCACAGTGCCTGAATACAGTAAGCACTTAATGAAACTTATTGACTCTCTCTCTCTGCCCTGAATTAGGAAACTAGTTAGCCTAAACCACACAAGGAAATGGGAAAAGATTTATGTAAATACATCTTGTTTGAAATCATTCAGAAATGAAGGAGAAGGAGAAACCAAAAAGGAGACCAAACAGAACAAGTCTAAAACTTTCTTCCATATGACACCCCTCCTGAATACTTAAGGACAGCTATCAGGACCCCCTGGAATATTTTTTTTCCTCCAGCCCAAATATCCCCAGGTCCTTTGACTGATCCTCATATGATACAAAAAAGCAGCTAGATGGCACTGCAGTGGATCAAGTACAGGGCCTAAAGTCAGGAAGACCTGAGTTCAAATCCAGCCCCATACACTTACTAGTTGTGTGACCTGGGCAAGTCACCGAGTTTTACTCAGTTGCCTCATTTTTAAATGAACTGGAGAAAAAAAATAGTAAACTACTCTGGTACCTTTGCCAAAAATCCCCAAAATGACTCACAAAGAATCGGATGACTGAAAAAAAGATTGAACAACAATAAGATATGACCCATGGACTCAAGCCTCTCATGAATAAATATTTTTTGGAGTTCCCAAAGAGGAAATAGTTGACTCATTATTAGGACAAAGTAAGAATATAAGATAGAAAGAAAGAGAAAGGGGGAAAGGAAAGGAAAGAAAACAGCCCCAAACTGGTACAATTTCTGAAAAACTAGAAGAAAATGTAGACCCCAAACAAGCCATTTATTTATTTGTTGTTTATTCCTTAGGTTCTGCCTTACAAAAGGCCAAGGACAAGATCTTGGCTTGTATTTTCCATGTTTGTTTTTGTTGATGTTTATTAAGTTTATTTAAAATTTTAAAAGAAAATAGGGACTAAAACAGGCTGAAATAACAAGTATAGATTCACACTGTTTCCCTCCAGTGGATGGACTATTAAGTGTTTCTTATGCCCCCAAGAAAGATGGCCACTGGTCTTATAGAGTATAGTACAATAGAAAGTGCCATACTTGAAGACAAGGAGGTCTAGGTTTCAATCCCAAGAATGCCACTTAGTTGCTGTGTGACTTCACTAAGCCCCTCGGCCTCTCTAAGCTTCAGTTTCCTCATCCGTAAAATAGGAACAGTAATACTTGAACTACCAACCTCCTAGGTGTGTTGCCAGCAAAGTGCTTTGTAAGCTAAAAAGTGTTAGAGAAAGATTAATGGCTTAGGAAAAGATTACGTATCAAAGTGCCGGTCTTCTTGCTTTGTAGAGGTCATAGGATTTTAAAGCGACTGCTAGGAGGGACTTTAGGGATCATGAAGTCCAATCCTTTCATTCAAAAAGGAAGAAACTGGGGCCCAGGGAGAGGAAGTAACTTTTTCAAGGTCACATAACTGGAACAAGTCAAAGAAGTTGGCTTGTTTTTTGCTAATCAAGTGGCTGATTTTTTCAAAGTTGAAGCCTTGTTGCTCCCAGATCCAGCCTTAGGATTTTATCATTGAGTATGGCAGAAGAGAGGATTTCACTCTAGAGAAGAAGCTAGATGAGATCAAAGGGAATCTTTCATTTCCAAAAGAAGTAAGAGGAAGGAAGGATGAGAAAAGTGATACAGAAACAAAAAAAACAAAGAATTGTGCCTTGCACTGTCCCTCCTGGAGATTCTTAATCTGGGGGTTGGGAGTTAGAGTTATAGAAAAAATATACTCTCCTTCATATACAAAAACAGAAGGAGGAGGAGGAGGGGCAGGAAGAAAAGGAGGAAGCATGGAGAAAAAAGAGGAGAAGGAAGGAAGAAAAGAAAAGAGGAAGAAGAGGAGGAGGAAGATGAGGAGGAGGAAGAAGAGGGAGTAAGAAAAGGAGGAGAAAGAACAGGAACAGAGAGGAAGATGAGAAGAAGAAGAAAAAGGAGGAGGAAGAAGAAGGAGGCGAAGGAGGAATATAGAGAGGAGGAGGAAAAAGAAAAGGGACAGGGAGGAAGAGGAGAAGGAAGAAGGAAGAGGAGGAGGAGGAAAAAGAAGAAAATCATTACATTTCTCAGTGCTCTAGGTCCTCAACACTCCCAAGTATGTCAGAATCAGATTAAAACATAAAAGGTAGTACCTAACAAAGTAAATAAAAATGTAGGAGATAATGTTAGCATGTGGTTTTCAAAGTCAATATGCAGCAAGCAGGGTCCTTATGTACAGTTTAGTGACCCGTGTTTCTCGTTGACACCGCTGCTGTAGGCAACTCTTTTAAGACGTAGTTGTACAGCCGAGCTGATCTGAGTTAGTTGAGGGAATTTCCTCACCTATGAAGAGAGAAGAAGGGATTGTGTACTTCTAATGCACCAACTTTTTACTAGGTGCTGTGCTAATCGATTTCCAAACATTAGCACATGTGATAAAAGCATAGGTCTGGCCGACAGTGACAATAACATCACCCCAATAACTACAGGTATTTCTAGCATCTTAAAGTCTCCACAGCACCTTCCCATCATGGTCACCACTGATCTCAGAAACTGCAGAGGAAGGTTGCCCTAAACCCAAGCAGCCCATTCCCAATGGCACACCCCTGTTCATTAGGGAGTTTTTCCTTAGACCAAACAAAAATTCCCTTCCCACTAATAGACATCATTTTTAAGAACTGTAAGTTTTCCAATGTGTCTTCCTCCCAACAGTTTAAGTGCTAGGCAGGTGGTGTAAGTATTATGACATTAGCTCCATTTTCGAGCAAGGGATTATCCATCCTTATGGTTCAGAAAGGTGAGCTGACTTGCCCAGGGTCACAGAGTCGGTGAGCTTTCCAGCTGGGGCTCAGGGCCGGGTCTCCTGACTCCAAATCTAACACTCTTTCCTCTGTTCTACACTAGGGAGTTGGAGGGGGTGGGGGAGCACAGTGGGTGTGCCTCTGTGCAAATTTCCGATCTGTTGCACGCTGGGCTTTATCCATTTAAACACACCCCAGAGAGTTCTGTTGCATCTGTTGAACTAAATTCATCTGTCTTTTACCTGTTATTCTAAACCAAATTATAGTGTAAAACTCATGGGAAGCAACTGCTGCCTTCCCTCCCTCTCTCTCTCTTTCCCTCTCTCTCTCTTTTTTTTTCTTTTAGCTGAAAGGTTTCTTTCAGCATACAGGGACAGCACACTTGGCAAGGCTTATAATGGGGGATGCCAGGGAGAGAGCAAATGGTTAAAAGGTTTGCAGCTGGAGGAGCAAGGAGGATCATGGGAGCATGGTTAATCCATATGCAGGAGAATTGAGAGCCAAGTGCTGTTTATGGTCTTTATGGTCTTGAATTTTCCAAATTGCACACTGAGGGGCCCCATGTTGCTCCAGATTAAAACTGGACTTTTGCCCTAAGCCTGGTAGCCCAAGTCCTTCTACAGAGCCGAATAATTCCTCTACAAGGAACACTTGGCACTTTCCAGTTTGAGTGTTTCCCCCACAATCTAGCATGATGAAATGCTTCTTCGATACCTCAAACTCCTCAAAGACAAAGGCTGTTTCATTTTCTGCTTCTGTGTCCCCAGTGTCTAAACTGGTGTCTGACCCATAGTAGGTCCTTAATAAGTGGATTGGATTGGTTGGACCTACAAGCTCAGTGATTGATATGAGTGTGTCCCCAGTGAGAAAGATCATAATCAATCCATTCTTTTGCTTCTATCTCCTCATGGAAGTCCTATGGTAGGAAGTCCACCCAATTTCTGGAAGACCACCTCTGAGTCTTTTACCACTCTGTAGGTCAAAACAGCTATAGCTCAATCCCTTTAGGATTATGGCCTCTCACTGGCCAATGGGGAAGGGAAGGGAAGGGAAGGGAAAAGGGAGAACAAGAATGTGTATTTGCTATGTATCAGTTGCTATGCTAAGCACTTCACAAATATTTGATTTTCATAACCTATGGGGACAGGTCCCATTATTAACCCATTTGATAGCAAGAAAAACTGAGGCAACTAGAGATTAAATGAATTGCACAATGTCACACAGCTAATACGTGTTAACTCCTGATGTGAATGAAATCCCAGGTCCACTCCCTATCCCTATAGACATATTTGTCCTGAACTTGTGTTTTCTTCAATAAACATGGGAATTAGTTTGGAGACCCCTGTCTCTGATGCATTAATTTCCAGGCATAGGCAGAGGTGTCAAACACATGAGTGCGGAGGTCTCACTCCCATGTGAGGTCTCACTCCCAAATTCAACCTGGACCAGATTAAAATGTAATTGGAGAGGACTGAACAAAATAAACACAAATACAATCAATGAAAGCTAACATCACATTTTAAGACTAAATTCATCTGTGGTCCATGGGGGTCTTTCTGTATGGATTACTGGTCCCTTTCTATTTGAGTTGGACACCACTGGTCTTAGAGAATTGCCTGGGACACAGAGAGATTAGGTGGCTTTCTCAAGGTCATACAACTAGCATGTGTCAGACAGGTCTTAAACCCATGTCTTCTCACCCTGAGACCATGCCTCCCTTTTTGCCTTAGACTGCCCAGAACAAGGACTAAATGAGCCAAAAGATTGAAGATCTTCTTTCAGTAGTTTGTTTCTCTAAAGGACCTGGTATTTCATCAGTGTGGGCACTCCCTCCTTTGGCACAAATCATACCCTCTTTTTTTGTAGGGCAATGAGGTTTGATAATTGACCCAAGGTCACACAGCTAGTAAGTATCAAGTGTCTGAGGTTGGATTTGAACTCAGGTCTTCCTGACTCCAGGACCAGTGCTCTATCCACTGTGCTATCTAGCTATATCATACCCTCTTGATGCCTAAGTAGATTATTTTCATGAACTGTTTGGGGGGGGGGGGGCGGGGATGGCTTTCTGGTGTTGAAATTCTTTAAGGATAACATGGCTAGTCCCTGGCTGGTTGCTAGAATATTCTAGAAGCCTTTCCAGCTTGGTTGAAGCTACAGAGGTTTTGCTTCAATACTGTAGCCTTCAAGAATTTATCTTGAAGGAGGAGACATCTCCATGGTACCACGAGGCATCAGAGGAGAAAAAGATTCACTTATTCTCTTTTTAAAATGGAGTAGAGAGCAGCTAAGTGGCACAGTGGATAGAGCACTACCCCGGAGTCAGAAAGGCCTGAGTTCAAATGTGACCTCAGCCACTTAATATTTACCTATCTTGTGACTTTGAGAAAGTCACTTAACCCTATTGCCTTAAATAAATTTTAAAAAAATGAATTAGATGCAGAAAACCAGAACCTATGCTGCCAGGCTCTCATCTCTAGCATCCACTCAAGGGATGAGCCATTTTAATAGGAATGTCTGAGAACAACTAGCTATGTTTCTTTGGTGTTTATTCAATGGCAAAGATGAATTCAATAGCTCTCAATTCTGTCCCTGTGAACTCTGCTCTGGACTGTGCCTACTGATCTGCTCTGTTTAGGTGGCATCTGGCCAGTCCTCACACAAGAAAGGAAGGATTAAGTACCAAGTTAATTTTCACCTTCTCCACCTAAATTTCCTTTTCTAACCAGAATTAAAATCACAGAATTTCTAAGTTGAAAAAGGAGCTCAAAGTCTCTCTCTCTGATCCAGCCAGTCCTCAGACAGGACTTTCCCCCATACCATCCTGATCGAGGGGTCAGTGACTGGATGGAAAGCTCATTTCCTCTTGAGGTGACCCATTCGATTTGGGGGCAGCTTCCTCAGGAGGCCATTTTCTTACCACAAGGCTTAATGAATTTGCCTCTTTGCAACTTCTATATAGGACATGGTTAACTTCTCTTCCCTTCAGGTACTGAAAGATAACTACCATGTCCAAGTCCAAGTCTGGCCTTAGCATTCCTTGTTCTTTCACTTGTTGATGACTTGGTGCTTAAGTTACAGCATTCCTGAGGCTGGTTCCTTTTCTAGAAAAGGAAGGGTTTGAGATATTTTGTCTCTGAAGTCCCTTCTAGCTCTTGATTGACCATCTTATATGCAACCTTGAACGAGTGACTTCATCTCCCTGGATCTCAGTTTCCTCATCTGTAAAAGGAGGGTGTTGAGATAGATGGTCTCGGAGCTGCTCTCTACCCCCCAATATGGGATAGTCTTCAGATCTCTCGCTATGTTGATCACTTTCTTCTGGATGGGCTCAAGTTTATCAATGGCTTTCCTAAAATGTGTGGCCTAGAACTTAGCACAATTGGCCAGATATGGCCAGACCATGGTGGTACTTCCTGGGCAAGCAGTCAAACAGAGCTTCTTCAGACCTGGCTTTGTGGTTTGCTCAGTGGCTGGGCTGGTGCGGGTCGGGCACACTCTTATAACTCCTTTGCTGGACCCTTCTCATAGGGACAGCAGATTTGAGAAAAGAGCTTTTGTCTAGTTTGGCCTCTCCCCCTGCTCTCACCACTTAGCAGGCACCTGTTCTATATCCATTCCTGTGCCATGTTCTAGAAGATTCAACAAAGAAAGGAGCTTATGTTCTACCGGATAGGCACAGTTGGATATTGCCCACCCTCTCTCTCATGCCTTTCTCCTCCTCCAAGATCCACTCCCCCAACATTATCTTCCCAAGGAAGGCAAAATCACTTACTGAGCTTCCCCAAATGGACCTATCGTCGCCACACACTGGTGATATTATAGAAGAAGATATTATAGAGAAGGTGTCACATGCTTAATAAATGTTTGCTGACTTGACTTAACCTCATAATAACCCTAGGAGGTAAGGGCTATAGTTATTACCCTTATTTAACAGTGGAGAAACTGAGGCTTAGAGATTACATTGACTTTATGATGATCACATAACTAGCAAGATCTGAGGGCAGGTCTGAAGACAAACGGAACACTCTCCCAGCTCCATTAGGCTGTCTCTCCCTCCTCTCCCCTGCTCTTTTCTCTTGCCAGCCTTGGATCCCATGGTCTCAGGGTCCTGATCTCTGTTTTCTAAGGTGAAATTCATAAGGACCTCCTGGTGACACAAAACCTCAACCCAAATAGATGACTCTTTAATGATGGGATTTCCAGTCCAGTAGGGGAGATATTTGTGGGCACAGGGACCTTTTGGTGACCCTCCAATCAAGTCATACAGACTACAGCCTATTCTGTTTGCACATCAGGCTGGGAAAATTTGGGGTACAAAATGTATATTATAACACAGCTGTACTGACAGGCTGCTAGGCCTTAATCCACTCAATCAACAGGCATTGAAACAGCTGTGGTCGTGAGAACTTCCTCCTAAGAAGATTCCTGACTGAGAAAACACATTTGCTGTCCTCCAGTCACAATGAGAGGGGGGGGGGGCTGTGGAATTCTTTTACAGTAGATCTGAGTAGCTGAGAGCCTTGGGAATCACAAGGGACCCTCCAGCTGTCCCATGTTTCAGGGCTTTACCTGTCTTTCACTCTTCCCTAGGCCTTCTCTAAGCCCAGGGGGACTCCTAGAGGCAAGGGGAATTCTTCTCTCCTCCATGTTAGCCAGCCTCTCCCAAACTACCTCCCCTAACCCCCTTGCATCAGGATTCTATGTGTCCAGCAGGTAGTGGACCTGGAACCAGGAGGTCTGCCTGACAATCCTGCCTCAGCTGGGGAACTCCTGGAACAAGTCATTTCAGTTGGAGAGTTTTGTTCTATAATCCTTTGATTTCCAACATAGAAACTTGGGTTGTGGAACTATCAGGGACCTCTGAGATCATCTAGATTTTTAGATGAAGAAAATGAGACTCCCCAGAAATGGCACAGCTTAACCAAAGTGCCAAGCTTGGATTGGAATTCAAGGGTTTCTTGAATCCAAGTCTAGTACTCTCCTAGTGATATGAGCTCTCTTGTCTGAGCCTCAGTTTTCTCATCTGTTGAAAGGGTTTGTTGTGAGAGAAAGAAGTAGGTGGCAGCTAGTTGGTGCAGTGGTTAGAACACTCCACCTCGAATCAAAAAGTTTTCGTTGAGTCATTTTTCAGTTGTGCCCAACTCCTTGTGATCCCATTGAGGGCTTTCTTAGTAAAAATACTGAAATGCTTTGCCATTTTCTTTTCCATTTCATTTCACTGAGGCAAACAGGATTAAGTGACTTTCCCAGGGTCCCACAGTTAGGCCAGATTTGAACTCAGGAAGGTGAATCTTTCCAATTCCAGGCTCAAAACTCTATCCACTGCAGTGCCACTTAACTGCCCTTGAAGGAATCTAGGGATCCTATAAATCAGAGCTGAGGAATAAATGCTGTCTTGGTT
Organism: Macrotis lagotis; assembly: GCF_037893015.1. NCBI lineage: Eukaryota > Metazoa > Chordata > Mammalia > Peramelemorphia > Peramelidae > Macrotis > Macrotis lagotis. The sequence continues at coordinate 49,840,859 of NC_133666.1, forward strand.
CAACCTACAGAAACACTTAGAATCAAGAAATGAGGTGCCCATGATGGGGAATGGCATAAAGGCCAATTGGGCTGGACTATGGAGCATCCAAAGTGTAGCCAGGCTAGAAAAGACTAGAAGGGTTGACTACAGTCAAACTGGGAAAGCTTGCAAATGCTAGGCTAAAGGGACCTCTTGCTGCAAACCTACTGGGTTTGCATCTCCTCATGAAAATGTTCCCATACAATGAAGTAGGTCACATTCCAACGGGATCATGCAGGCTGGGTGCAGATCACTAGTTCTGTGATACTGTCTTCTCTTTCCCAGTCTCCAAAGGGGGATACCAGAAAATGTGGAGACCCAATCCATTGTTCCCCTTTCTGAAAGTGAGCATCTCTAACATAGATGGTCTCACTGTCAGCCATCAGATCCAGGTTTCTTTTCCTATTAATGCATTTGAAAGAAAGAACATACAGAGGGGGAAATGCATTACATTCTGGGAAGGAAAATTCAAATCCATCACTAAAGGCCTGATGATGGGACCAACACAACTGGGACCCTGAACTGGGCAGTGAAAACTGGGTTAGCTCAAATACCAGGTCATCAGTGGTTCACCGATGCCCCAAGGTGGGAGGAACTGAGCAGGGGGCAGAATTTGAAGGGAGTATTATCAACTCATTTTTGTGAGAAAGTGTTTTTATAACCATGATCTGAGGATACTAAATGCTTTCTAGAAGTGCAGTCAGGAGAGAGAAAGAGACAAAGACAGAGACAGAGACAGAGACAGAGACAGAAAGAGATAAAGAGAGTAATCTAATAACCTAGAAAACTTAGAAGGCCAACCTTCCAGTGCTGAAAAAGACAGTCATTTAGTAGCAATGAATCGGCTATTCTGGAAACAACTGGGGTTTGAGGAAGTGGAGTATAATGGATAGAGGGCAGCTCTGAGAGTCAGAAAGACCTAGATACCAGGTCCATCCTGGCTGTGTGACCCTGGACAAGTCACCTAAGCTCTTGCCTCAGGCAACTCTCTAAGACTAACTTTCAGAGAAGGTGCTGAATTACATTTATAGGGGGAATTTCTTCTACTCCAAAGTTCTCTATACCAGTGAAATAATTTGTAGTCCCTATCTCCATATATAGAGATATATACATTTATATTAACCAGTTCATATTTATAAATATACTTTTTAAAGATATTCTACCATTTCTGGGCTGAGTATCATAGATGTATCATGCATACATAGTCTATTTTGGGTCATCTAATTCAACTGAGTGATCTTACAGCATCTTATGACTTCTGGAAGTTGGATCAGAATCTTACAGAACAGAATATTTAGCTAATTCTCTGATTATACAGAGGAAGACATTATAAGGCCAATTCACCAGGACCAGGTCAACCCAGGGTGCTGGATTTTAAGGGTACTGACAGCATGTATAGTCACACACCAGGGAATCACAAAAGCTGAGAGTTGGAAGGAACTCCAGTGACCATCTAGTCCAATTTAATGCATGAAAGGAATGTCTATTATGAGGTTCTTGACAAGAGGTCATCACATCTCCTTGATAGAGGGGGATCCCACCATCCCTCAAGGTAGCCTATTCTACTTGGACTCCCATCATTAGGAAGTGTTTCCTGACAATAAGTCTAAATTTGTTGCTGTAACCTCTCTCCATCTATCCTGATTTTTAATCTTCCAAACAGAACAAGTCTAAGGGAAGGCAGCTCTCATGCCCCCCACCCTGAATTTTTCATTACTTTTCATTCCCAGTTTTTTTCAACTTATCTTCTATTTGAGACCCTTCACCATCCTGGTTGAGCTTAGCCCAGAGTTAGCAAGAATCATCAGTTGGGAGAGGAGGCTAACAGACTATGCGCTGGGGTATTCTTCCTTTTTTTTCCCCCAACCTTGTTCCATTTAGCTAAGGCTAGACTTTGGGCCACCCATCCTGAACAATGTCCTGGAGCCCCAGATGTGAAAATTTGCTATTTTAGCTCTGTTTTGATCATTTCCAAAATCCAAGAATGAACATTTGCTATTATTGAAGCTTTGAGAATAGTTCCCAAGGAGAATCTTTGATTTAGAGCTAGAAGAGACATTGGCAGCCCATTGTCTCCAACTCTCTCATTTGTAGATGAGGGAACCGAAACTGGAAGAGTGACAGCTAAAATGTCTGAGGCAGGATTTGAACTCCTATCTACTCCAACATGGAGGATTTAACGTTATAAAGAGGCCTGAGATAGAATTTACCTCTACTTTCTCAGTTAGAAATGAAATGCTGGTTTTTGATTTCACAGCTAGTGAACAATTGAACTGAGATTTGAACCAAGTGCTCTCTCCCTGACAGCAGATTACATATTTGGGGAAATGGAAGCATGACTAGAATAACAGTTATGTCTTTTCCCACCCCCGGCCCTTAAACCCTATTCAATCCTTAAGAGGAAACATTTATTTGGCTACCTTGCCATTTTTGTATTATCTATTTGAAAAAAAAAAACTTTACATTTTATAGACTCTCCTCATACAAGGTAGAGGCCAGAGAGATTTTGTGGGGGAGGGGGGAAAAGCAGAAGGGAAGGTGTTGTGACCTCTCTCTCTCAGATGATGAGTTTGCCTCCTGGGGAAATCCCCCTACCCTCTCTGCTGAAGGGGTTTTCCTTGGGTAGGTATTTGCTACCATATGTAGGCTATATGGATGGGGTAGGTGGCAAGGTTGTGACCACAATCTAGGAGTGAGGGGGTTCAAGCAAGACAAAAGACTCTAGCTACATATAAAAAAAGAGCAGAACTACTGAGAAACTGTGGCAAGGAGGAAGTAGCAGGTCTGTATTTAAGGATGGTCTGCATGTGGGGGAGGTGATAGGGAAGGAGCATCAAAGATGATTTCATGGTTTCCACTCTGGGGGACTGATAAGACAGTGTTAGCACTGATGAGAGAACAGGTTGAGGAAGGCTATCTCAGCTTAGTTTGAAATAAACTGTTTGGATTTTCTGGCTATCTGTTTTCATTTCCGTCAAAATGACTTGGATAAAAACTCTTAGAATCCAGTGCCCATCAATGCCCAATCAATAATCTAGATTGATTTGATGGTCTGTAAGCCAATGGCCAAAAAGATAGTGAGATGGGTGATGATTGGGTTGTTTGCTATCTTCATATTTATCAGCAGGGTAGCCTAAGTAGGAAAACACTGAATTTGTAGGCAGAAGACCAGAGTTAGATTCCCAGCTCAGTCATTTACCTAGATGTGTGACTCTAAGAAAGATCTTTCCTCTTCTCTTTCAACTTCAATTTCCTCTTGTAAAATGAAAATTGAACTTGATGACCTTTGAAAGTCATTTCAGCTCCCATGTTCTGTCATGTGCAATTGTTTGGTGGCCACTTATCAGAAAAACCAAGGACAGTCCATTAGACCCTATCTTTGGTAAACTAGAGGCAAGAGCCTTCTCTACCAGCAAAGGTGTTATTTGTATTCTTCTGACTGGGAAAGATAGGGATCCACAAATTAAGAAAATTCACTTTCTGTATGGGCATGAGAAACATTTTCCAACTTCCATCCCCTCCTCCCCCCCATTACACCTAGTGGAAGGAAGTTTGGTAGTAGCAGTAGCAGTGATCGGGGACAACCCATCCCAGTTTAAGATTTAAGAAACTGGACTAGCCAATTTCTACTAGTATAGGGGCTCTTAATTTGTGTGTGTGTGTGTGTGTGTGTGTGTGTGTGTGTGTCTGTGTCTGTGTGTGTCTGTGTCTGTGTGTCTGTGTGTCAATGATGAAGTCTATGGATTTTTAAATATATAAAATAAAATACAGAGAATTACAATGGAAATTGATTCCACTGAAATACAGTTCTCAAAAAATTTTTATAAAATCATGGATAAGGGCAGCTTGGTGATACAATAGATAGAGCACTAACCCTGAAGTCAGGAGGACCTGAGTTCAAATCTGGCCTCAGACACTTCCCACTCACTATCTGTGCGACCTTGGGCAAATCACTTAACCCTATCTGCCTTGCATCCAGGGCCATCTCCAGTCACCCTGATTCATATCTGGCCACTGGACCCAGATGGCTCCAGAGGAGAAAGTGAGACTGGTGATTTCACACAGCCCCCTCCCTCCAATCCCATTTTTTTTCCTTGTCATGACATCACCTTCCTGATGTCATGGTCTTCTTCAAGAACACAGGACAAATATCATTACCTTACCGAAATAATTTTTAAAAATAATGGATTGCAGGTTAAGAACATCTGCCCTAAAGTCACCTTGAGAGGCAACAGGATAGAATGGACAGCATTCACTACTTGGTGCTAAGAAGTTCTGGGCTTGTTTATACCTATTTGTTTGCCTGTTGTCTTCCCCATTAGATATGAACCCCTTGAGGGCAGGGACTGTCTTGTGCCTCTCTTTGTATTCCCAGCACTTAATATAGTGCCTTATACATGTAAGATGTTTAATAAATGCCTAATGATTGACTAATTCAAAACCCCTATCAGACACTTACTATTAACTGTGTGATCCTGGGCAAGTCTCAATCTCTCCTGCCTCAGTTTCTCACCTGTAAAATGAAGGCAGTGTACTCAATGATCTCTATGGTCCCTTCAAGCTCTCTATCTGTGGTCCCATGTTCCTGTTCTTTGGTGGGGTGACCAGGTCCGGTCTCTATCTTGCGGAAGAGAGAAATTTCTGGAAAATAAAGCTAAACAATGGGGAAAATTGGCTGCCAGAGCTAATGTTGGCTCCATCAGATTCCTGCCTCAACTCTCTCCTCCTCTTGGATTGGTTAAGTCATCTTTGGGTCATCATGCCATCCTCATGGCCTATCCTTCGGCTAGGCAAGGAGTCACTTCTTTTTATGGAGAGCAGGCCACCCTGATCAAGGTCCTACACTGGCTTCTAAGTGGTTTCTGTTGGTTCTTTTCTTTAAACTCTTTCTGCTTTTTTTATTTTCTCTACTCTATTTTGGAGGTCCATGAAGGAAATACCATTCAAATGTTATACATATATATAAATATATATATATATATGTATATATATATATATATATATATATATATATATATATATGGACAGAGAGAGATTCTGAAGACTTAAGAATGATTTTAAGTTCACTACTCTCCCCCATTTATCTCTTCTGATTTTGCAGAATACTGAGAGTTCGATTATAGATAAAAATGAAGTCCTTCAATTACTTTGCTTTTGTTCAGTTGGTTTAGTCATATCTGACTCTCCATGACCCCATTTGGGGTTTTCTTGACAAAGATACTGGAGTGGTTTGCCATTTCCTTACCCAATTCATTTTACAGATGAAGAGACTGAGGCAAACAGGATGAAGACACTTGCCCACGATCTCACAGTAAGTCAGATTTGAACACAGTAACACGAGTCTTCTTGACACCAGGCTCAGCGCTCTACCCACTGTACTACCCCTAGGTGCCTGTCTGATTTTAGCTAGATTCAAAAATGCAAAGACCCGCTTGAAGCAGGTGAGAAAACACTTTGCATGGGAGATGTTCCTGACGTCTAATTTAAAAATTTTTGCATTTTCATTCCCAGTCACTGATACCAAAGTCAACCTGGGTTCAAATCCTAACTCTTCTACTTCTGTGCCCTTCAGAAAGCTACCTAAACCTCTCCGGCCTCAGTTTCTTTCTGTGTGAAGTGAATGCATTGGATTGGGTTTTCCCTCAGCTTAAAAGTCTCTGATCCTATCAGTAGACCAACTGGGAAGTCTACCCAGAAGCCCCTAGGGAGCCCTAATTAGTCAAGTGGCGTAGGGTCCAGGTCTGTGTTTATTTTTATCCCTTGGCAGATAACTATTGAGGAAAAGCAAATTTCCCATTTTAAAAGACAAGCCTAGTCAGGGAAATAGTAATGTAACCTGCTCACTAGGAGGAAAGGGGGGGGGGGGGGAAGTCTCCCAAAAGTTGGCCTATACCATGGCCCAAGGCCTCCCAAAGGCAGACAACCAGTGATTAAAACAACAGCTGGGAAGTTGCTAAATAAAGTGCTATCATGGGGTTTTACAAGGGGAGTGACCTTCAGACTGGCGACAGAGGTGCTTTTCACACCGAATACCTCTCAGACCTAAGAATACACTGAGCCCCAATGGGCTTGGTGCTTGGCTATTGTCTAATGGAGAACAAAGACAAATGCGCTGAAGAGGTCTGGCAACTCCAGGGAGAAGTTCTGCTCATTAAACATCATTTTTTTTAAAAAAGGAAGTTAAGGCAGTACTATTAAGCCAGAGCAAAGGGTTGGTCCTCAGTTAGATAAGAGAGTTCCCCCATTGGATACCAGTTCCGCTTTTGGAAAGATTACTAACACAAGTAACTTTGGTCCAGAAAGAAACAGAGAAGTTGGAATAATTGCTGGAGTTATCCTCAGTAGTAGGAGTAAGAATAATCAAGGTGGAATAATAATAGTAATAGCTGGTATTTAGCAGTAAGAAGAAGAAGAAGAAGAAGAAGAGATAGTATTATTATCCCAATTTTACAGATGAGGAAACTGGGACTGGGAGCGTTTAGGGGATTAGCTGATGGTTGCACAACTAAGGATCTGTAGCCAGATTTCCAGTCAGGTCTTTCCGAGTCCCAGGTCAGCATTCTATCTACTATGTATTGATAGCTGATTTGTTTCAAATGTTGACATTCATTGGCCGGCATAGTCAGTCTTCTTCGAGACTCTCTGTTCAATTCTTGGTTGGGTGGAAGACGTCGCTGTGTCCCTGCCAATTTCTAAGATCCCCTCTTTGGGAACAGCTGATGACTCGAGGGCAGAAAAGAAAAGGGTTGCTGAGATTTTTGCTCTTCTCAGCTATCTTGTCCACCTCAAAATGGACAGGAGGAATGACAGACATGGACAAAAGGGGGAGATACATTTCTACTTTTGGAGCCAACTGGACAAAAGCCAATGCCTTATACCCAATAGGTTAGCCTTTCTGCTGACCTTGAGTCTAAATAATATCCAGTGACAACAGTTGTCATTAGCTGTCCCCCTCTGGTGCCTCTTTGTAGCATGAACAGCAGCCTGGGTTCTTGAAGGCAATGCCAAGCAAGGGAGGGCAAGCTCTGGCAGGTCCTACTAAATTGGAAAAGTTTTGAGTACAGTCCAGTACTGGACATCTCTTGTCCAAAGTTCAGCCTGGCAAAGTACACAATGCCGCAGCACCAAGATGGCTACAGGACTTTTGAAGATTGCCCATAGATGTGCAAGGAGAAGGGCTAACAGTTAATGCTTACACCATGCATAGGAAGGCACTCTATTAAAACATGGAGAAGTTGTGAGCAGCTATTGGAAGAAGGGTCCCAACACCAAGGAAATCATGGCTTCTTGATGGTTTGAAGCAAGGGATCCAGTGGAAGGAGAACCATTTTTGGACTCAGAGAACCCAAGTTCAAATCCCCCAAAATGTCTGGTGGGTGGTACCCATTACCCAATTTCCAGAGTTTGAGTGGGTCCTAGGATATTCAATGTACAGCACTTTACCTTGCCCAGAGCAAGATTTCCTGAGGACTGTAGATGGGTGAATCTTCTAAACTCAGAGCCCATGAGGTATGGAGAAGAGAGGGGCTAAAATTGGTCCAGTCATTCTCTATTTGTCACTCTATGGTGATATTTGTAAGGGATACAAATCCAATGAATGAAATAGTTCTTGCTCTCAAGGAGCTTACATTCTAATGGGAAAGATGACTGAACATAGAAGTATATGTAGAATAAATGTAAGCATAGAGAAAGAAGTTGTCTTGGAACAACAAAAAAAGGTAGTTCGGGAGAGAGGGCACTAGCAGGCTTCTTGTAGAAGATGATGGTGCCTGATCTGCATCTTCAAGAAGAAGCTGAAGAGTGGGTGTTGGTTGAATAGTATTGGAAGGCATGCCCAGTCAATATTTCCATGCCCAGAAGCAGCCTTTGTGCCAGTGGAGGAAACCATTTGACTTGGAATCAGAAAATCTTGTTCAAATCCTGCCTCTAAGACTTACTACCTCTAGAACAGGGGTGGGGAAACTTTTTTTTTTTTTTGCCAAGGGCCATTTGAATATTTATACCATCATTCACAGACTATATTTGGTCAAACATTTAATTAATTCACCTCAACAAATTGAATTTCAAGTCTCACCTGCAGTTACCCTGGAAATGTCAGATCAATATGACCCATGGGCCAAATGTACCCCATCCCTGCTCTTGAACTTCAGGCAAATCACTTCCATCTCTCTGAGCCTGTTTTCACATTTGCAAAATGAGGTGTTGTGGGGACGATCTCTGAGGGTCCCTTCTAGATTTAGACTTATGAACCTCTGGACCGCTGATTCTAGAAGCCTGGCCAATGGCTTCCTAACAAGAAAGGGTCCAAGTCTCCTTGGTATTCTCAAAGCCTTGCCACTGCCATTGAGTCATAATGTGAGTAACCAGCTGGGCTGATTGCTAATAATGGGGTTCTTAGTCAGAAGACTCAGTGATGGGGGAAGATTTCTGCAGGAGCCAAAAGATGCCATGAGCAGGCACTTGGCTCCAAGAGTCAGCCAGGGTTTAACAGTAAGATCATTGGTTCAGAATCAGGAGACCTGGGTTCTAGTCTCAGCTCATCACCCTTCCTCTCCTTAAGTCTCAATTTCCTTAAACTGAGGCAGCTATGGTGTAATAGGAAAGGCCATTTGATTTTGAATCCCTCCCATCTCTTCTCCTTACTCTCTGTATGATCTTAGGAAATTTTCTTCCCTTCTTTGGGTCTCATGTTCCACATTTGTAAAAATGAAAGTATTGGGGTAGAAAACCTCTGTCCTTTCCAGCTTTAATATTCATTCCATTTCCGTGCAAGTGTGATGACCCTTTAGAACCAGGGTGCTTTGAGAAAGGGTACCTGAGACTTAAAGTTCTGTCTTATGAAGGGGCCCCACCACCACCACCACCTAAGGACCCAAGTGTGGGTCTAAGGTAAAGAAGGAAATGGGGAAATATTCCTATACCTTTGCTTCATTTGTGGATTCCTCTATCTAGTCTCAAAAAGAATGATGAAGGCTTGAGGACCGCCCAATCAGCTAGAGACATCGTGACCAGTCTACACAGAAGCAGGCGAACCTGATATGGCTACACTGTAGGAAGCTCATTTTTCCCACCAGAGAACTTTTCTCTTTTGCATTTCTCCAAGGACTTGGAGTTTGGGGGATAGCATTCTTCTTCCCATTCCTCAAAGCCTGTTCTCTGAAAAGGTTCCAAGCCACAGAATCTCAGAGGTAACCTAGGGTCTTGGGCTTAGTAGGTGCTTAATGAAGACTTTGGGGGTTGAACTGGAAGACCTCTCGGGGTCCACTTAGTCCTACCCATGCCAGGACATCATATCAATCAATGGTCATCCAACCTTGACTTAAAGCATCCTCTTTCATAGTGGGAAAGCTTTTCTTGTTAGGAAACTTAAATCTATTTCTCTTCAGATTCCACTCATTGGTTCCGTTTTTGCTCTCTGGGGTCAAATGGAGCAAGCCTAGTCCCTCTTCCACATGACTGGCCTTGTCCTTATGTCTTCCCTCACACCACCCAAGTCTTCTCTCCTTGAGGCTAAACCTCCCCAGTTCCTTCCACCAAGTCTTGCATGGCCCAGGCTCAAGGCCTTTCCCCTTCCTGCCCTCCCTTGGATGCTCTCCAGAATATCAATGTCCCTCCTAGGCTGTGGCGCCCAGAGTTGAAGCCAGCCCTCCAGCTGTGGTCTGCCCAGAGTAGCAGAAGACAGCCGGACCATCAGCCTGGACACTGAGCCTCTCTGAATGCGACCCAAGGGGGCATTAGCATTTTTGGCTGCCACCCTCACACTGTTGACTCAACAAGCCAACCCAGGGCTGGCATCTGTTCCTCTGGGTGAATGTAAGGCCCTGTGTTTCCTCTCTCGGGATATTTGCATTTCAAGGCTGTCTCATGGAATGAATGGCTTTGTCCCCAGGTAGAAAAAAAAAATTCAGGCCTCAGTGAACAGGTGGAGGGAGGCATTAGAGAGGGGACAAGAGGGGCTTTGGGCCCCTGAAATCCCACCAGAAGGCAGCTGCCCGATCTGCCTCATTCTCAAGCTGGCTCTTAGAGAAGAACACCAAAGACTACTTCCATTGTGGTGTTTTTGCCTCATCTCCTCTGCCCTTTTAGCTCCCAGTTCTAATACTCCAGCTTATGTCTCCCAACTCTGAGTTCTGCAGTCAGAGTGAAGGGTCCAAAGCACCGGACCTGTCCTCAGGAGCCCTGTCTTCTAATTTCTCCTCTTACTTACTAGCCATGTGATCACCAACAAATTACATTACCTCTCAAAGCCTGTGTCCTCATCTGTCAAATTGGCATAATTAATCCCAGAGTTGAAGAACTAGGAGGCAGTAATAGATGTGGGGAATAAGTATAAACTAGACCAAGACTGAAAAAGACAGTGGTCTGCTGTGGGCATGAGTTTGCCACTGTGGTCATCGCAGTGAACATCAATATAAAGTGAAAAGAGTACGTTGACCAAAGGCACAGAAGAAGTCCCAACTCTTCCACTCACTTCTCTTATGACCTTGGGCAAGTCACTCATCATTTTGTTTATGAAATGGAAATTATTTGTTCCTGGTCTCCCAACCCCTCAATTTGGATGAAGAGAAAGTGGGCCATAACCTGTAAAGTACTATAGAAATGTCAGTTAACATTATTATTATTTCCAAGGCCCCTTCCAATCCAAAATCCTCCACTTACCTGGGTGAAGTCTCTGTTTTCTTGCTCCCACTGAGTAGTGGGTGAGTCCTGTAAGTCCAAGAGGGCAGGCCCCAGAAGGCCTGTAGAAAGGTAAGGCCTACCCACAGGGCTCGATTATCTTGGAACCAAGTCTATTTTCTATAAGTGTGAAAGCTCATAACTTGGCCCCCCCACCCCCCACCCTAGATTCCCCCTTCTTGTCCAAACGTTCCCGTCTGGCCCCAAACATAAAGCAAGTATTCAAGAGGGCTGAGGACAGGAAATATGTACACTTTCCCCACTGTAAACAGACCTTGTGATCTTTACATCAGCTTCTCCAAACGAAAAGGCTGGAATCTTGAAACTTAAAAGGGGCAGACAAGGTGAGCTGTCCTCGAAGAAGAGAGTATTCATTACAAAATTTGGTGTGTTTACAACACACACACACACACACACACACACACACACACACACACAAGTGCAATGGAGCAAGTCACTGGGGTTTGAAAATATGGTGTGCCTTGACAAGCAAATATTTGGCTACCTTTAGTTTTAATCTATCTGCCTCAGTGTCTTATAGGCCGACCTCAATACTTTCCCTGGCTTGCTAGTGATGCATAAAAAGAAGAGAAAAAATTTATAGAGTCAAGGAAGCAGTGCTTCTACTTACTAGCTCTGGGCAAGTCATACAAGTCTCTTTGAGTCTCAGTTTCCCCTTTTGTCCAATAAGGGGGTTGGATTGGTAAGCCTCTAAAGTCCCCCCATCCCAGTTTTAAGTCATGGTGCCTCATCAATGGAATGGAATAGTCAATCCTTCAATCTTGAGCTGCCCGTTGAAGGCTACAGATAGAGGTGCCCCAAGTCCAAAAGAGAAGATAACTTTCCCACCCTTTTCAGCCTTACTAGATGGTTCCATCCCCAAAGAGGAGAGCCTTGTCACCAAAATCTTAGGATCATAGGATCCTAAGGGACTTGAGAAGCCATCTACTTTTACAAATAGGGAAACTAAGGTTCAAGGAGGTTAAGAACCTAATCCAAGGTCATACGAGTTGGAAGTATCAAAGGTAGATTTCCACCCTAGGTCTTCTAACCCCAGAGTCAGAGTGCTTTCCACTCTAGTTTAGTGGACTTTCAGATACCAGAATTGAGTTTAGAAGCAATCTGAAAAAAAATAGTCTAAGCAAAACAGTCTAAGCAGAGCCTAATATAGTGACCCAATGATGGGACATGAAGGTAGAGAGGGGCAGGATCTATGTAAGAGGAAGTCTCACCATTGCCTGCCTGCCCCACCCCCTGCTTTTTTAAAGTCCCCTGTCAACCCTTGGGGGGGGGGGTGACTTTCTAGGAAAAGGAGCAGCTTATGGTCAGATTCATGCCAGTGTGCCAGTTTCCAAGTCCCAAAACTTCTGGTGTGTAGCCATGGCCGCCTCCCCAATAACACTAGCTTTGCCATGGTTGGAAAATAGACTATTCTGCAGGAGCAAGGCAGCCCAGCCCCACTTTGCCTAACAATGCCAGGCCAAGGGATGACCCCGTCATGGGCTTCAAGTGCAATAATCTCATGACATCAAGTGGAGTGGTCAGATGTACTCTTTCTCTCCCAGAGGAGGAGGGAACAAGAGGAAATGATTTTTGCCTGTAGCCAGTGGAATGTAGATTAGCCACATGGAAGACCTTCCGGTCCGACAAGGGCTGCCTTGACAATATTGTATTGTTTGACCTCCAACATTTTTGTCCTCTTTCCATTGCTCCATGGGGCCCTAGAGGAGGTGTTAAAAATAATACTGGCTGGGAACCTGCTTGGCTTTGACCATTGGCCCCCAGTTGGGAGGCTTGGGTCGAGAAAGGCAGCCCAGACCTGTTTGAACAAACACTAAGATGACCCCGTGAGTGGGGCAGAGCTGGTTAACTCCCAAGGAGGCATGGTCTGGTTAATTGCTTCCCAGGCTGTTTAGGCGCCATCCTGTACACACTGCCTTGGGGCTGTTTTAACTGCTGGAATGGGTTTCCAAGAAAAGATTGTGTGAACTATCCCTTCCAGGGATCTTGAAAAGAGAAGAAAGCTGTGCCCTCCAAACTGCAGAGGGGACCAAGGTTAACGGGCAGCTCTGTCTGAGGTCAAGAGTCAGGACTAAGCACTCTCAGAAGGTCTCTTCTAGCTCTCCCATGGTAGGATTCCATAGAAGGTGTGACTCTGGGGATGAGTGAAGGATCTTAAATGCTAATCAATCAATAATCCTCCAGCCTTGCTGGGGCATGTGATGGGTCCTCACTCACAAATGGAAGAGTGACTTTGTTCAGCAAAGCTTACTCGGTGGATTAATGGACTGTTCCTGAGGCCCCCAGGGCCAGAAAGATCCCTTGATTACAGTCATTCCTGGCTTAAAGAAACATCAATCCTTCTTATCCAAGTGGTATTTCAACTTGATTCAACAGAGCATCCATTTGGCATATGCCACAAAATTATTTTATTACCACATATCTTCATTGGCAAGAGGTGTAAATGGGGCAGACAGCATAAGTTACCCATTTCATTGAGTTTTGAGTCACAGGGTGAACAGGTAAATGGTTAACTCTATTATAAACAGAGGCCTTCCCATGGAAAATTCTCACCCCCACCTCCACCTCCATCCCTCACTTCTCCTCTTCAAATTATTCATAGTTTGTTAAAGTTGGAAGAAATCCAATGGATCCCTTAAACCTTCCTTTGCCACAGACAGAAAACTGAGACTCCGAGAAAGTAAAGGCTTGTCTAAGGTCAAACAGGAAGTAACAAAGCCAAGATTCAACCCAGGTACCGTGGATGGTGTGGTATATTGTAGAGGCTGTTCTTTGTAAGGCTCAGGCTGGACTCAGCGGCCATTCAGTCGCTGGAATTTGGGCCCTCCTAAATCAGTGCTATCCTTCCTATGCCACAGCTTTCTCTACTAGCTCTGAAACAAGATGGAAAACACCTTTTTCTGTAAAGGAAATTTCCCTAAAGAAAATGTTTCTCTCACCACTCCTCAATACATGCACAAAGAGAACTGAGCCTCAGTCTGTGTGGCATTCTTTTTGATCATTTGGTGGCATCGTGCCAAGACTCTTTTAAGGAAAGAGAGCAAAAGAAGGGGGCAGAGTTGTCCAAATGGTAGACTGATACACATAGGCAAATCCCAAAGCCTTTCAGGAGCAATCTCCAAGACAATTGCTGATACCACAAATCTCTTTCCACCATGCCAAGCAAGCTTTGCCATGATCCTCACAAGCAGGGTGGGAACTCAACTGGCAAGACCTACTAGTTCCTCACTCTTCTCAGAGACTGTACTGATACCTTCTTTCTGCTCCCTCAAGTTGATCCTAATCAACCTCCTTGAGGGAAAGAAATGGTCCCTTTTTGTCTCTGTATCCCTACTGCCTAGTTCAGAACCTGGGACCTACTGGGATTTGATTGAAAATGAAAAATACCTTTGTTTTTTCTTTCAGTGCTTAAAAAATATGAATTTGACAGTCATCAACAAACATAAACATTTCCATTTACAAAAGACTGAAAAAAGACTGCAAAGGAAATTGAGTGTACTATGTACAATTTGTATTTCCAACACTGTCCTTGTTTGTATACCATTATGGACTTTCCTCAGTATATTCTGATTATGTTCAATTGACACTCTTCTTTCTTTTCTTCTTCGTTTTTAGTACCATTAGCACTCTCCTTATGCCCGCCCCCAAATACTTTTTAAAGGTTTGGAAACCCCCGCAAATAAGCTTCTTGGTTTAACAGGTGAATGAAGGCTTGCTCACATCTCAGGTCTATCTTGTTGAGTATAAAAATGCAAATACTGAGTGACTTAATCTCATTCACATTCAGCAATAGGCTCTCATTAGAGTTTCATGCTTTCATGAGTTGGAAGAGACATCAAGTCCAAAGTCACCCAACTAGTGAGTGCAAAGGTTAATACCCAGCCCCTTCAGCAGTGCGATACCCTGGTACCCTGGAGAAGTTGAATCAAGACCTCTGATGTGAGATTCAGTATTTTTCTGATAGCTTGTCCAACAGAATTTAAGAGTTGACCTGATTCTGCTATTGACTGGGAAGACTGTCACTACATGGGCAAAAGTGAAGATGGGAGCATGGAAGTTCTGACAGGAATGTCCTTGGCACAGGCAGCTAACTTGTTGGATTGGGGCCACAAACACCTCTTTTTGATATCAAACAGGAGGATGGAAGGTCTCCATGAGCCAGGGAGTTGGATCTTAGAGTTGGATGTCTAACTCAAATCTGAACCAGAATCTTCTCTACTAATCTTTTTGGGCCTAACCTTTCATATCTTCCAGTTCAGACCCTATCTACCCATCCTGCAATTCTTCTCTAAGCAAAACATTCCCAGTTCCTTCAGTCAACTCCTCTACGGCATAGCCCTTCCACTTATTCTGAATAAATATCCCTGTTCATTTTGTGAGGGTTATGGGGGTCACCTCAGTTGCTAACAGCTATGCTGGCCTCACAAATAACCAAAAGGTACATTAATGTTTAAGCCAACACATCTTATGTTGGCATGTAGACGTCACCTGTGCCCGAGTCTCCACATCTATAAAAACTCTGATATTAATGTCGGCTTTTTGCCTGCCTTGCCAGGATCTTGTTGAAGGTTAAACAAAACCATTAGGTTTAAGGCACTTGATGAATAAAGTACTATTTGAAATTTAAGGATGAGGCTAGGCCAATTCCCTGGTGGGTATAAATTGAAGAATGGTTGACCGGACTCCTGCCTCCCTTCCCCAAAATATTCCTGCTTCCCATACCTAGCTTGGCATGGCACCTGAAAACCCACCATTCAAGATATTCAATGCTTTATTAAGAATTTTCCAGACCCTATCAAAATGCAAATCTTTCCCTGAGAGAAAAAAACACCTTAATCAGGAAAAAGGCTCTGAGGGAAACCATAGAGGTAGAGGAGGAAAAATCCCTAATTCTGCGTCAGAAGCCTGATGTTCAAGACTCCTTGGCTTTGAACATTTGGGGGCCTCTATAAAATGGCAGGGTGGAATCAGATGAATTCCCAGGTACTTTGTGACTCTAAATCTATGACCCAATGAATGGGAAGGCAGAATTGCTATCTAAGGGTTAAGGGGAAAGAGGAAAGAAAAAGACAAGGACAAACTGTGCCAAATTTTCAGCTTTAATGAAGGGTTCCATGTTCTAGAAAAGCTCGTTCTGTTCCCCAAACCTCTCTCCTAAGATGACAGAGAGGCTGCCATAGTCCCTAGAGAAATGCAGTAAGCAGGGCATGATAGAAACAGTGTTAGGCTTGGCTTCATGAATAACATGAGTTCAAACCCCAACTCTGACAGTCCTAGTGTGACTATAGGCAAATCAGTTAATCCCCTCAAGCCTCAGTTTCTTCATAAATGAGGACTCTAGAAAAGGGCAAGCATAACACCTGTGCCAGCCAGTCTCTGAGTTGCTATGAAGATCAAATGAGCTAATGCATATAAAGTGTCTTGCAATGCCTAAAGCCCTATGTAAATGTCAGCTATTATTATTGCTCACCCTTTTTCATCAGAGCCATCTGTAGGGTATGTCCAATTAGGGTCATGGGAGAGGGGACACTGTGGCTATTTCAGATAGCTAGAATGACTGAGAAGGAGGTAACTCTACCAGCTGGTGCTAAAAATGATCCAAGTCTTTGCTGCACACATTCAAACTATATAGGGAGGAGCTTGTGTCCTGGTCCAGGGCAGAGAGCTAAGGAACTTAGGAACCACCATTACTAGTCCTGACCTTGAACAAGTCAGTTGACTTCTCTGTCCTTCAGCATCCCTCTCTGTGAGACACATGACCCTATGACCCCAGAGTTTCACCTCAAAGAATATCTAGCTTCCTCCAAAGCTCAACTCAAATATTACCTCCTTTAGGCCACAAATCCTGATTCCCTCTCTCATTAGGTCCTTCTCTCTTCCAGAGAATAGCAGTTATTCAAAGACTGTTGA